>NC_060083.1:12032677-12342012 GCF_922984935.1 Meles meles
TCCAATAGGGAAGGGTGAGTCTCCCCCACTTGCCCTCCCCAGGCCAGTGTTCTCCCAGGCCCATCCCCGAAACTGAAAACCTACTCCCACTCTTCAAGGGTCCATCCTTCTAGCCCTACCCGCTCTGCTGGGCCATGGGAACCTGGAAACGATGGCGTCTGGCTTCCCATGCCAGCACCCACTCGACTCCCAACTTTTGCACACTTGACCCACAGAAGAGACTCAGGAGAGCTATGCAGAGAAACAAGAACAAGGCTTTAATGAATGAATGAACACTACCTAAAAGTTCTGGGAAGAACATGGGGAGAAGGGAGGGGAAACCTGTGGCAGCAGCAACAGTCCCGGGAGCTGTGCGGGTCTTGAGGCCAAAGGGACACGGATCTCCGTGTACTGTCCCAAGGCCGATGGCTCCTGGGATCACACATGAGGCCTCAAGCCCTCATGTTCTTTCAAAATGGTGGGTCAGGGATTGGGAAGTTTCCCCAATGCTGGCTGGCTGGCTGGGAGCCTGGTTTTGCTCCAGGACCCGCTGGATTTGTCTCCCGTGCCACCCTATTCTTTACCGGTGTCACCTGGAAGGAAGCAACACCGGCTACTTCTCCAGGAAGCTACGGGCTCAGCCGAGCCTCCGCCTCTTGGGCCCCAGAGGAGTGGGCTGTGATGTGGAGGAAGATGGCTTGTTGCATGGTGCAGCTCGTTTGCGTCTCAAGCGCTGGGCAGGGGATGAGCTTGTCTTGGTGGCAAGGCTGCTCTGGGCCGTGCTGACCAGCGAGGTGGGTCCACTAGGAAGAGAGACCGGGACGCCCCCGCTCCCGCAGGCGGCCTTGCTGGCAGTGCTGTGGCCATCTGAGCTGGATGTCTGCTTGATCAGGTGCCTGGGGATGTGACTGGAGGGAGGGGCACTCGGGGCTCCCGACACAGGGTGGTTCATCGTGCTGGCTCCCGTGGTCCCTGACAGGGTGTTCAGGCCCAGGCTTGCCCTGGAGCTCTGCGGGCCGCTTGGGGCGCTGCTCATTCCTGCTGTGATGCTGAGAGCCCCAAAGCTGGAGCACAGATCCGCAATATCAGCACCTCTCCCCAAACCTGGGGGTGCTGCCGAAAGCCCCACCCTGATGGGTACCGCCATTCTGCTGCCAGCTGTGGGGCGGGGCTGCTGGTTGTTGGGCCCAGCATGGGACACAACGCGGGGCACCTGGGGGGCAGCTGCCAAGCCAGGGGCAGCGGCCGCTCCAGGGGCGAGTACAGCAGGGGTGGTAGTTGAAACTGGCTGGGCACAGGCACGGGTGCCCTGGGAGGCAGATGCAGGTAAGGGAACCACATAACCCACCTGGGTGCCGCTGCCCAAGGATAGCTGGGCTAGAGCTGTGCTCAGGGCCTGGACTGGGTCTGGAACCTGAGCTGCCGGCCGTCCATGCTGGGGAGAGCTGTGAAGGGTGCTGGCTCCGGGCCACTGCCCACCCACAGCCCCGAATGCGGTCTGGGCAGTGGATCCCGGGTTGCCACTACCCCCGGGCAGTGCAGGCAGCCCTATGGGGACTGTGACTGAGGCCATGCTGTCCCTGGATGGCATCAAGGGGGCCTGGGTAGATGCACAGTTGCTCCCACTGCAGCCAGGGTGAGACCGCAAGAGGACAGGCTGCGAAGGTGGGGAGCTGTCCACGGGGGTGACCTGGGTGTCAGAGGCTGGCAGGGGAGCAGCCACTGCAGCAGACAGGGACAAGGCACTGGATGTCCAAGTTGGGCCAGAGCTGCAGGTGTCCTCTGTGTCCCCTCGAAGAGCATCTTGGATGCGCTGGAGAGCAGCTCTCTTTTCCCGGTCCAGGTCCTCAGCAGTCACTCGAAACCCCAGCTCAGGGGGTGACGGCAGCCTCAGAGGCTCCCCTCGCCTGTGTGGCAGCAGACAAACCTTGCGTTTTCGGGCTCTGGAACAGTCAGCTGGGGATGAGCTGTTCATCTGCGTTGCCTTCTGCCTGGTGGTGGTATCGGCATCCTTTTCCAGCTGGTTCTTCTTCTGGCAAAGTGCAGGCACTCTGGCAGGACACACGGGGCCCTCTTGGCTGACTTTTCTGGGGGACCTCGGGGGCTGCGAGGCCTGACTTGTGGCCAGACCCCTCCTCCTCTGCCCCAGGTGGAAGCCCCTGGTGGAACTGTAGGAACTCGTGATGGCATTTCGAGTGGGGCAGGAGCTCCTATGGGAGCTGGGGGACTTCTTTTTGCATGGGTCTTCTGAGCTCTCTTCCCGGGGGAGGGCTCTCAGCAGAGGCCCAGGCCTGGGCACAAAGGATGAGAGGCCTCCGTGGACCCGTAGGGGCCTAAATGCCCCCTGTGAGGCCCCAGTTACTTCAGGGTCCCTTCTGTGAGTCTCTCGGTGGACCATCCCTTTGCCGCTATCTTTGGGGTCTCTACACACGCTCTCCCCTGTGGAGACATTGTGGACATTCCTGGGTGCTGAGGGCAACAGCCCGGTGACGACCTGCTTCTGCACCACACAGGGGGTGACCGTGTCCACGATGGACTTGCAGCAGCGGCGGCAGGACACCTGTGATCCAGCAGCTGACAGCCTCGCCATCAGCCGGCAGCCCCATCTGCAGAAGGAGGCGGGGAGCCCCAGAAGAAAGCGCAGGATCTCCAGGATCATGGAGTACTTTAGGCAAGCTGCAAGCACTGAGCATAGTTGCCAACTCGCGGGGTACTTGGAGGACCGCCTGCAAGTGGACGCCGGGGCGTGGACCGCCGGGCGAGCCCTGGGCGCCAAGAGTAGTCTGCGGCCACAGTGAGCGGGATTGGGGTGGACCAGCCCTCCTGGCAGGTGCAGACCCCACAGAGACCGGGGCTGTGGAGAGGGGCACGGCCTGCTCAAGGAGGTGCCCATAGAGCAGTCAGGTAAGGCCAGATGCTGAGGATACCAAACTAGGCTCGCAGCACTCTCCTTCAGCTGCCAAGTCGCGGCAGAAGGCCTAGAGCACAATGCAGGGCCTGTTGCCAGGACACAGCTTTGGAACCTGGAACCTGAGGAATGAGCGCACGTGCAGGAACCCCTGTGCACGCGCACAGCTTCTGTTGGGCCGCCGCCCAGTGCATGAATCAGGCCTGCAGAGGTGCCTTGTAGGGGTCGACTCCCTTGTTCCCAACCCTCAGGGGGTTCACAGATCTCTCAGGCTTGAAGGCTGAACTGAGGAAGAGGAATGGGAATGCAGTGGGTGCCAGCCATGTCAACTGGCTGGGCCCCAAGCCGTCAGGGACAGGAGCTGGTCCCACAGCCGTGCCCCTGTGGACCCGTCAGGCGGGCATTGCAGGGCTACATGCATCCTCTCTTCCCTCGGCAAGTGATCGCATTTTCTTCTTCTCTGGGTGTCAGGCCCTTTGGTTCTGGGTGACATCCCGGACAGTGGACTCACAGTGTTGTGCGACTCTGGCCTCTAGGAGACGCTCTGAAGACCTTTAGGGTTCTTTCCCCATTTTGATTAATCAAGCAACAGAGTGAATGTCCAAGTGGGCTTTCCATCTTGCCTTTTGTCCACCATTCCTGTTCCAGTGCCCATGGCCTGCCCTTGCCATGCTCTTCATATACACTTTACACACCCACGTCTGCGGTTACAGCTACAGCTCAGTCTCTCCTCTACTCTCCCTAAGATCCCATGGACTGTTTTCCATTCACAGAACTTTCCTTACTTTCTGACAGCACCAGCACCCACTGTGGAGTCTCCTTGGACAATCCCCACAAGCACAAACTGAAACCCAAAGGGCAATTGTTTCTGGTAACACCCTCTCACAGAGACCCCAGGGTCGGTCCCCTGGCGCATGTGGGTCCACACGGCAACCAGTGGTAAGCCCCCCGGTCAGCTACAGCTTCGATCCTGGTGGTCTCTGCGCTTTTCTCTCTTGCTGCTGCTGCCACTCAGAACCGAATTCTCACCACTGCCTGTGGCAACTGCAAGAACTGCCAAGTTCTTGATGTCTGTCCATCCCTATCCCACTCAGAGGCACATTAAGAAGGAGGGAGTCTTCCCTGTTCCGTAGTTGGGGACACTGAGACACACAGAGGATTCACCGCCTGTCCCGGGTCACCCAGCTGATAGGCTGCTGCCACCCTGAGTCCATGCTGAGAACTGGGTCCTAGAGGCTTGCAGGCCTAGTTAGAACTCAGGCCCTGACCTTCCCTCATCCGTATAGGTCTGAGAGCTTGCTGGAGAAGGGTGGTAAGGGGGAGAAGGTGCTGAGCAGTCCCCACACTGGGACTGGGGCCTGAGCGGGGCCCGTTCCCTGTACCCTGGCCCTGACCCCAACAGCTACATTTTCAGTGTGGCCCATAGGCCAGGTGGACCCCCGTCCCCCACAGGGCCGCCTTTTGCCACTCTCCCAGGAAGTACAGCTTGAGCTTTAAGGATGCTGGCCTGAGCATGCAAGAAAGGTGGCCTGGGGGCTGAGAGACGACGCTGACTGTCCTGGACGCAGTGGCAGGTGGTTGGGAAAGATGGGGCAGCAAGCAGACAGAGAAGCAGAGAAGGGACAGCACTGCAGGAGGAGGTGGGAGGGGAGAGGAACAGAGGGGACTGACAACACACACACACACGCACACACACATACACTCACATGCACATGCACACACAGAGACACAGGGCAGGTAGGAAAGAGGGGAGGAGCAGCGACCCAGGGATACAGTAAGGCCATCTAGATCTTGCCCTTCCTCCTGGCTGCACGTCAGGACCCTAGTGGGCAGCTCACCCCCGCTGTGTCCTAGTCAGTCTCTTCCTCATCTGCATAGCACTTTGGTGGGACCCTGTTCCTGCTTGCACGAGTGGGTAGCATCTACTGTCCCCTGTGTCCAGGGCTGGCCTAGTACCAGAGCTTTCATCTGCTCAGGGCCCAACCCACACCACGGGCACACAGAGAAACTTTAAGCAATGACTGCTCCCGAGGCCACAGACATGCTGCTGGGGGCTCAGGAGGCTGAAAACTTGGCCTGGGAAGAGAATTTCTTTCCCTGGGGGTTTTCTGCTGAAAACGATTCCCCCCAGGCCAGGAGCCAGCTGTTTTCTTGGATAGTCTGTGGCCATGGAGCAGCAAGAAGACCCCCTACCCCATGTGGGAAGCCTGGGAGGTGGGTTTCTGAAATCCTGAACTGTAATCCCATCGGTAATAGTCCAACAGTTTGCTTTGACCAAAGATCCTTTGTATTTGAACATGCTTTCCAATTTTTCATTAATGGGAGTCCCAACATAACACAGCTCACATATTTTTATATGTGGGTATAGATTTTTATCTATCCATAGAGAAAAATTATGAAATCCTTTGTTTTTGGAGGTACTCTCTCATACCTGAATTCATCTCTACACCCAGGGTGGGACTCAAACTCACAACCCTGAGACCAAGCATCACACACTCCACCTAATGAGCCATCTGGGCAGCTCATCATTTTGAAAGTCATTTCTAAAATTCTGCCTTAAAATTTTTTAAAGATTTTATTTACTTATTTGTCAGAGAGAGATGGAGAGCACAAGCAGGGTGGAGGGACCGAGGCAGAGGGAGGAGCAGACTCCCCTTTAAGCAGCGAGCCCAATGCGGGACTCCATTCCAGGATGCCGGCCTCATGACCTGAGAAGGCAGATGCTTAACACACTGAACCAGTCGGGTGTCCTGAAAATTCTGCTTTGAAATGTAACCTGGGCAATTATCAATTTATTTATTTTATTAGTAGTTTTATTATGAAGATGATTATTAATTTTTAATATTTTATTTGTAAATTACTTTTTAATTTTATTAATTTTATTTTTAAATTTATTTTATCATTTATTTTTATTTATTTATTTAAGATTTTTGCAATTTATTTGACACAGAGAGAGAGAGGTCACAAGTAGGCAAAGAGGCAGGCAGAGAGCAATGGCAGAGGATTAACCCCCTGAGCCACCCAGGAGCCCTGGATTCATTAACAAGTTACCTTATAATAAAAGGTCACCTTTTAGAGTACAGTCTGGAGGACAGTTTGATTTTTCGGTGGGGGAGCTGTTGGGGTCTTGGAAAATGACAGTGTCCTTAAGGAGCTCAGTCTGAAGTTGCTGTACCAGTTAACAATGGACAGGGTCCGATCGTAGAACTTAATGTTACCTCTATTATCACCTGTGACAATATAGCTGAAATGGAGAAAAACGGTTTGGGAACTAACCGTAGTAAGTACCATCTCCTGAACAGCTCATTTTGGGTCCAGCTCTGGACTCCAGGTGTTGTACAAATTTCACTTTAATACCCTCCTACGAGGCTGATTTTACATTTGTTCCACTTTACATCTGGGAAACTAAGGCTCAGAGAAGTTGAGAAATTTGACAAAGCCTGGGGTTGCCAGATTTAGCAAATAAAAAATGCAGGATGCCCAATGAAATTTGAATTTCAGTGAAACAAGCAGTAATCTTTCAGTAGAAGTATGTCCCAAATACCGCTGGGGACCGACTTACACACGGCAGCTTCATCAGGCCCGGTGGCTAGACTGTGCAGGGACCCAGGAGTACCTAATGCAAAGCACACGCTCTGTCTCGCTCTCCTCTCCCCGGCCTCTCCCATTAGCCACGTGCAGTGACGGTGGGCATTGATTGACACTCTCTGCCACGAGACCACAGAGGACACAAGAGTCTGTCCACCAGCCCTCTGAAATCACACTTGGCAAAACCACACAATCCACTGCCCTCAGAGCCATATAAAACCTTGTTTAATGGTCACAGCCAAAGGCAGTGTCCTGTGACAAAATGGCTTTTATTTCCAGTTCTCAGATCCATCCCAAATGTTTTTTTTTTTTTTTATAAGCTTCTGGCATAAGTCTAATCACGGGGGGGGGGCAGAATGGGGGATGAATTTCCTCTTATAGATGCAAAGTGATTAAATGCAGTTTCTGATTGATCAGCAAGGCAGGTGGGCAGAGTAACTGATGAGAACATCTTTCACTGCCCTCTGCTGGAAATAAATGGGAAAACAGGCCAAGTGTTTTCAAGATCCTTGGTGGGCTCCCTGGTCCTGGCTGGGTTTTATTTACCATGGAGAGTGGGGAGCACAGGACTGGTCTTTACTGGGCCCTAGCCCCCAACTAATTAAAGGCTGATTCACCATCAGTTGCAATTCTTCTACTGTATTTTCCACACCCCTGAGTGAGGACAATTTGCATTTCTCTTTATAAAGACATGCCAGGACCTCACCGCTCTCTGTATTAAAAGAAATGAAAAAAAAAAAAAAAAAAGCAGGGCTTTTGGAAAGCAGTTGGCACAGGGACTCCAAACACATGTGCATGGTCCCTGTCATGAGGCAGAGTCCTCCGTCCCTTTCGGGAACTTCTCAAGCATACAGATAACAACAATTTCGTCTAGAGCTCCCCTGTGCCAGACAAGGTGCTAGAGTTTTACGTGGCTTGTCTCACAAAAATTCTCATAAAATCACTCTGAGGGAGAGTGTCGTCATGCCCATTTTGCACGTGGAAAAATGGAGGCTCAGCCAAGTTATGTCCCTTGCCCTGAGTCCTTCAGCAAGGAAGGGATATGTCTGGAATGTGAACCCCTTTCTGTCGGAGACTAAAGCCTTTAATGACACTGTATGAGCCCCCACAGCCTCTTCAGTCAGCAAACTTTATAAAGTTCTGTTGTATTTCATCTTTTCATACTGGGTAAGTGTTGTTTTGTAATCAGAAGAAACAATATAGTTATTTATGCCATTTCCTTAAAATTAAAGTACATACTATTTAGGGTGAAAATGACTCTAATTAGTGTGGAAGGAAAAAACCAAGTTTTTGTTTCACCAACACAAAGGGGTTCTTTAAAAGTAATACATGGCCATGATTTAAAAGAAAAAAAAAAAAAAGGCAAACCAGGGAGGAGTCAGGATGGCGGAGAAAAGTAGCCCACTGAGACAACATCAGATAGTAGGAGATCAGCAAGATAGCTTATCAAACCATCCCGAACACCTACAAGTCTAACAGGAGACTGAATAGAAGAAGAGCAACAATTCTAGAAACAGAAAATCAACCACTTTCTGAAAGGTAGGACCAGCGGAGAAGTGAAATCAAAGTGATGGGAAGATAGACCATGGCGGGGGCGGGGGGGGGGGCGCTCCCAGCAAGAAGCAGGGCAATGGAGCACAAAATCAGAACTTTTAAAAGTCTGCTCCACTGAGGGACATCCCTCCAGAGGCTAAACCGGGATGAAGCCCATGCGAGGAGAGCGTGGCCTCAGGTCGCTCAGGCTCACAGAAGGATCGGGGCTGTCTGAGTGTTGCAGAGCTCATAGGTATTAGAGTGGGGAAGCCAGCTACAGAGACGGAGTTGGGGAGCGAGCTCTCAACTTGGGATTACCTTATCGTGATCCGTGGCACAGGCCATTTCTCTGTGAGCAGGGACCCCATAAGATCCGGGGAGACCCCCCTGGAAGAACTCAGGGATCGGAGGGGTTCAGAGACTCCAGGCAGGGTTGTGTGCCAGAGACAGAGAAGCTTGGTCACAGTTTGGAGGCCAGGGAGATGGGAGTGACTGAGCGCTTTTCTCCGAGGGCGCACAGAGGAGTGGGGCCCCAAGCACTCTGTTCCTCTGGGCCAGAGATTGGGAGGCCGCCATTTTCATTCCTGAGCTCTGGAACTCTACAGAAAGCATTCAGGGATAGTGAACCCCAGCGGATTACGTAGCCTGGCCCCTGGTAAGGGCGATGCATTTCCGCCTTGGGCAAAGACACTTGAGAATCACTATAATATGCCCCTCCCCCAGAAGGTCAATAAGAAATCCAGCCAAGACCAAGTTCACGTACCAAGAGAACAGCGGAATTCAGAGGAGGAGAAAGCAAAGCATGGAATTCATGGCTTTCTCCCCATGATTCTTTAGTCTTGCACAGTTAATAAATTTGTTAAATTTTATTTTTTTCCGCTAAATTTTTTTTAATTTTACCCTTTCCTCTTTTAACATTTTTAACTAGTTTCTCTTAACAATACCTTTCGTAAAAAAAACAAAAAACAAAAAACAAAAAACAAAAAACATTTTTTTGGAGGCTTCATTATTAAAGTCATATTTTATCCTTCATTGCATCTAACTTAATTTTTTGTTTACACATAGGGTTTTTTCTTCTAAATAAAATTTTGGGTTACAACTTCTTCTAATAGATCAAAATACACCCTATAACTAGCACAGGGCTTTGTTATAATCTCCAGCTTCAGCAAATTGTCTCCAATTTCTTATTCTTTATTCTCCCAACCAATTTATCCTTATCAATTCCTTTTATAGAAATTAAAAAATTTTCATCTTTATAATCATATTCCATCACTTCATTGTGTTTACCATTATATATTTTTTTCATTCTTTAAAATTTTGGGAGATACTTTCTTTAGTTTCTTCTAAGAGACCAAAATACTCCCAAAATTAAGTGGGAGACCCTATTCTATTCAACAGTCTAATATATATATATATATATTTTTTCTTTATTTGTTTACTTAAAAAATTTTTTTCTGAACTTCTTTTTACCCACTTTCTTCCCCCCATGATTTGGAGTCCCTTCTGATTTGGTTAAAGCACATTTTCCTGGGGTCTTGGCCACCCTTTGAGTATTTTATTCACTCCTTCATATATTCTTATCTGGATACAATGACAAGGCAGAAAAACTCACCACAAAAAAAAAAAAAGAACAAGAGGCAGTACCGAAGTCTAGGGACCTAATCAATACGGACATTGGTAATATGTCAGATCTAGAGTTCAGAATGATGATTCTCAAGGTGCTAGCCAGGCTTGAAAAAGGCATGGAAGATATTAGAGAAGCCCGGCCTGGAGAAATAAAAGCCCTTTCTGGAGAAATAAAAAAGAACTAAAATCTAACCAAGTTGAAATTTAAAAAAGCTGTTAATGACGTACGATAAAAAAATGGAGGCTCTCACTGTTAGGATAAATGAGGCCGAAGAGAGAATGAGTGATATAGAAGACCAAATGACAGAGAAGCTGAGCAAAAGAGAGAGAAACAACTACTGGACCACAAGGGGAGAAACTGAGAGATAAGAGATACCATAAGATGAAACAACGTCAGAATAATTGGGATTCCAGAAGAAGAAAGAGAGAGGGGAGCAGAAGGTATATTGCAGAGAATTATTGCAGAGAATTTCCCTAATATGGCAAAGGGAAAAAGCATCAAAATCCAGGAGGTGCAGAGAACCCCCTCAAAATCAGTAAGAATAGGTCCACACCCTGTCATCTAATAGTAAAATTTACAAGTCTTAGCAACAAAGAGAAAATCCTTAAAGCATCACAGGACACGAAGTCTGTAACATACAATGGTAAAAATATTAGATTGGCAGCATACTTATCCACAAAGACGTGGCAGGCCAGAAAGAGCTGGCATGATATATTCAGAGTACTAAACGACAAAAACATGCAGCCAAGAATCCTATATCCAGCTAGGCTATCATTGAAAATAAAAGGAGAGATAAAAACTTTCCAGGACAAACAAAGAATTTGTAAACACCAAACCAGCTCTACAGAAAATATTGAAAGGGGTCCTCTAAGCAATGAGAGAGCCTAAAAATAGTAGACCAGAAAGGAACAGAGACAATATATAGTAATATTCACTGCAGAGGCAATACAATGGCACTAAATTCATATCTCTCAATAGTTACCCGGAATATAATGGGCTAAATGCCCAATCAAAAGACACAGGGCAGGGTATCAGAATGGATTAAAAAAAAACACCAAAACCATCAATAGGTTGTCTATGAGAAAATCATTTTAGACCCAAAGTCACCTCCAGATTGAAAGTGAGGGGTGGAAAACAATTTACCATGCTAATGTTCAAAAAAGAAAGCTGGGGTGGCAATCCTTATATCATATCAATTAGATTTTAAGCCAAAGACTATAGTAAGAGATGAGGAAGGAGATTATATCATCCTCAAAGTGTCTGTCCAGGAAGGAGATCTAACAATTTCAAATATCTATGCCCCTATCATGGGAGCAGCCAACTATATAAACCAATTAAGAACAAAATCAAAGAAACACATCAATAATAATACAATAATAGTAGGGGACTTTAACACTCCATCATTGAAATGGGCAGATGATCCAAGAAAAAGATCAACAAGGAAATAAAGGCCTTAATGACACACTGGACCAGATAGACATCACAGATATCCTTAGAACATTCCATCCCAAAGCAACAGAATACACATTCTTCTCTAGTGCACATGGAACATTCTCCAGAATAGATCACATACTGGGTCATAAATCAGGTCTCAACTGGCATCAAAAGATTGGGATCACTCCCTGCATATTTTCAGACCACAATCCTCTGATGCTAGAACTCATTCATAAGAGGAAATTTGGGAAGAACCCGAATACATGGAGACTAAAGAGCATCCTTCTAAAGAATGACTGAGTCAACCAGGAAATTAAAAAAGAATTGAAAAAAATTATGGAAACAAATGATAATGAAAACACAATGATTCAAAATCTGTGGGACACAGCAAAGGCAGTCCTGAGAGGAAAATATATAGCAATACAAGCCCTTCTCAAGAAACAAGAAAGATCTCCAATGAACAACCTAACCCTACACCTTAAGGAGCTGGAGAAAGAACAGCAAAGGAAGCCTAAACCCATCCGGAGAAGAAAAATCACAAAGACAGAGCAGAAATCAATGAAATAGAAACCAGAAAAACAATGGAACAAGTCAAAGAAACTAGGAGCTGGTTCTTTGAAAGAATAATAAGATTGATAAAACCCTGGCCAGACTTATGAAAAAGAAAAGAGAAAGGACCCAAATTAAGTGAAATCATGAATGAAAGAGGAGAGATCACAACTAACACCATAGATATACAAAAAATAATAAGAACGTATTATGAGCAACTCTAAGCCAGCAAATTTGACAATCTGGAAGAAATGGATGCATTCCTAGAGACATATAAACTACCACAACTGAACCGGGAAGAAGTAATAAACTTGAACAAACCCATAACCAGTAAGGAGATTGAAACAGTCAAAAAAATCTCCAAAGAAACAAGAGGCCAGGGCCAGACACCTTCCCAGGGGAATTCTACCAAACATTTAAAGAAGAATTAATTCCTATTCTCCTGAAACTCTTCCAATAATAATAATAATAATAAAGGAAGGAAGGAAAACTTCCAAACTCAGTTTAGGAGGCCAGCATCACCTTGATCCCAAAACCAGACAAGGATTCCATCAAAAAAGAGAGTTACAGACCAATATCCTTGATAAACACAGATGCAAAAATTCTCACCAAAATACTAGCCAATAGGATCCAACAGTACATTAAAAGAATTGTTCACCACGGCCAGGTGGGATTTATTCTGGGGCTGCAAGGTCGGTTCAACATCTGCAAATCAACCAATGTGATACAATACATTAATAAAAGAAAGAACAAGAACCACATGATACTCTCCATAGATGCTGAAAAAGCATTTGACAAAGTACAGCATCCCTTCCTGATCAAAACTTTTCAACGTGTAGGGATAGAGGGCACATACCTCAATATCATCAAAGCCATCTATGAAAAACCCACTGCCAATATCATTCTCAATGGAGAAAAACTGAAAGCTTTTCCTCTAAGGTCAGGACAACAGCAAGGATGTCTATTATCACCACTGCTATTCAAAATAGTACTAGAAGACCTAGCCTCAGCCATCAGACAACAAAAAGAAATTAAAGGAATTCAAATGAGCAAAGAAGAAGTCAAACTATCACTCTTTGTAGATGATATGATACGATATGTGGAAAACCCAAAAGACTCCACTCCAAATCTGCTAGAACTTATACAGGAATTCAGTAAAGTGTCAGGATATAAAATCAATGCACAGAAATTAGGTACATTTCTGTACACCAACAAGAAGACAGAAGAAAGAGAAATTAAGGAGTCAATCCCATTTACAATTGCACCCAAAACCATAGGATACCTAGGAATAAATCGGACCAAAGAGGCAAGAATCTATACTAAGAAAACTATAAAGAACTCTGGAAAGAAATTGAGGAAGACACAAGGAGATGGAAAAATGTTCCATGCTCATGGATTGGAGGAACAAATATTGTGAAAATGTCTATGCTACCTAAAGCAATCTACACATTTAATGCAATCCCTATAAAAATCCCATTCTTTTTTTTTTTTCAAAGAAATGGAACAAATAATCCTCAAATTTATATGGAACCAGAAAAGACCTCAAATAGCCTGAGGAATATTGAAAGAGAAAGCCAACGTTGGGGGCATCACAATTCCAGACTTCAAGCTCTGTTACAAACTGTCATCATCAAGACAGTATGGTACTGGCACAGAAACAGACACATAGATTAATGGAACAGAATAGAGAGCCCGGAAATAGATCCTCAACTCTATGGTCAACTAATCTTTGACAAAGCAGGAAAGAATGTCCAATGGAAGAAAGATATCCTCTTCAATAAATTGTGCTGGAAAAATTGGACAGCCACGTGCAGAAAAATGAAACTGGACCATTTCCTTACACCACACATGAAAATAGATGAAAAATGAATGAAGGACCTCAATGTGAGAAAGGGATCCATCAAAATCCTTGAGGAGAACACAGGCAGCAACCTCTCCGACCTCAGCTGCAGCAACTTCTTCCTAGGAACATCGCCAAAGGCAAGGGAAGCAAGGGCAAAAATGAACTATTGGGATTTCATCAAGATCAAAAGCTTTTCCACAGCAAAGGAAACAGTTAACAAAACCAAAAGACAACTGACAGAATGGGAGAAGATATTTGCAAGCGACATATCAGATAAAGGGCTAGTCTCCAAAATCTATAAAGAGCTTAGCAAACTCAACACCCAAAGAACAAATAATCCAATCAAGAAATGGGCAGAGGACATGAACAGACATTTTCGCAAAGAAGACATCCAGGTGGCCAACAGACACATGAAAAAAGTGATCCACATCATTCGGCATCAGGGAAATGCAAATCAAAACCACAATGAGATGGTACCTCACACCAGTCAGGATGGCTAAAATTAACAAGTCAGGAAATGACAGATGCTGGCGAGGATGCGGAGAAAGGGGAACCCTCCTCCACTGTTGGTGGGAATGCATGCTGGTGCAACCACTCTGGAAAACAGCATGGAGTTCCTCAAAAAGTTGAAAATAGAGCTACCCCATGATCCAGCAATTGCACTACTGGGTATTTACCCTAAAGATAGATATGTAGTGATCTGAAGGGGCACGTGCACCCAAATGTTTATAGCGACAATGTCCACAATAGCCAAACTATGGAAAGAACCTAGATGTCCATCAACAGATGAATGGATAAAGAAGAGGTGGTATATATATATACAATGGGATACTATGCAGCCATCAAAAGAAATGAATTCTTGCAATTTGCAACGACATGGATGGAACTAGAGGGTATTATGCTTAGCGAAATAAATCCACTGGAGAAAGACAACTCTCATATGATCTCCCTGATATGAGGAAGTGGAGATGCAACGTTGGGGATTTGGGGGGTAGGAAAGGAATAAATGAAACAAGATGGGATCGGGAGGCAGACAAACCATAAGAGACTCTTAATCTCACAAAACAAACTGAGAGTTGCTGGGGGGAGGGGGGTAGGGAGAGGGTGGTGGGGTTTTGGACATTGGGGAGGGGATGTGCTACGGTGAGTCCTGTGAAGTGTGTAAACCTGGCGATTCACAGACCTGTACCCCTGGGGCTAATAATGCATTATATGTTTATAAAAATAAAAATTATTTAAAAAAGCAAACCAATTAGTACAAATGAGATCATAAGAAGAGGTGAAGCCACCCCCACCCTTGATCCCGCTTCTCTGTTCTTTTCCTCAGAGGCACCAAACATTCCCAGTTAATAAGGAATTTCTCCAGAAATATTCACTGCATATACAAAATATGTGTATACATCCAAAAGGGTTGTAATATACTTTGATAATCACTGATAGCTGCCTTTTTATTATGTTAATTACAGATCAACTGTAATGAACACAGTGATCCGCTCTTTCTGAAAATGAACCAATTTACAAGGTTTGATTTGAGGAAAGCCCACAGAGGCGGAGGTAGGCTATGGTGGGCGGTGGATGTCCCAGACAACCAGCTTCCTTTCCATTGTCGTGGAAAGTATTTGTGTTAAATTCAAATGAAAGTAGCCGCAAGACTAAAGCTAGAACTCAATCACAAGAGGAAAGCTGGAAAGAACCCAAATACATGGAGACTAAACAGCATCCTTCTAAAGAATGAATGGGTTAACCAGGAAATTAAAGAAGAATTGAAAAAATTCATGGAAACAAATGATAATGAAAACACAACAGTTCAAAATCTGTGGGACACAGCAAAGGCAGTCCTGAGAGGAAAATATATAGCGGTACAAGCCTTTCTCAAGAAACAAGAAAGGTCTCAAGTACACAACCTAACCCTACACGTAAAGGAGCTGGAGAAAGAACAAGAAAGAAACCCTAAACCCAGCAGGAGAAGAGAAATCATAAAGATCAGAGCAGAAATCAATGAAATAGAAACCAAAAAAACAATAGAAAAAATCAATGAAACTAGGAGCTGGTTCTTTGAAAGAATCAATAAGATTGATAAACCCCTGGCCAGACTCATCAAAAAGAAAAGAGAAAGGACCCAAATCAATAAAATCATGAATGAAAGAGGAGAGATCACAACTAACACCAAAGAAATACAGACAATTATAAGAACATACTATGAGCAACTTTACGCCAACAAATTGGACAATCTGGAAGAAATGGATGCATTCCTAGAGACATATAAACTACCACAACTGAACCAGGAAGAAATAGAAAACCTGAACAGGCCCATAACCAGTAAGGAGATTGAAACAGTCATCAAAAATCTCCAAACAAACAAAAGCCCAGGGCCAGACGGCTTCCCAGGGGAATTCTACCAAACATTTAAAGAAGAACTCATTCCTATTCTCCTGAAACTGTTCCAAAAAATAGAAATGGAAGGAAAACTTCCAAACTCATTTTATGAGGCCAGCATCACCTTGATCCCAAAACCAGACAAGGATCCCACCAAAAAAGAGAACTACAGACCAATATCCTTGATGAACACAGACGCAAAAATTCTCGCCAAAATACTAGCCAATAGGATTCAACAGTACATTAAAAGGATTATTCACCACGATCAAGTGGGATTTATTCCAGGGCTGCAGGGTTGGTTCAACATCCGCAAATCAATCAATGTGATAGAACACATTAATAAAAGAAAGAACAAGAACCATATGATACTCTCAATAGATGCTGAAAAAGCATTTGACAAAGTACAGCATCCCTTCCTGATCAAAACTCTTCAAAGTGTAGGGATAGAGGGCACATACCTCAATATTATCAAAGCCATCTATGAAAAACCCACCGCAAATATCATTCTCAATGGAGAAAAACTGAAAGCTTTTCCGTTAAGGTCAGGAACACGGCAGGGATGTCCATTATCACCACTGCTATTCAACATAGTACTAGAAGTCCTAGCCTCAGCAATCAGACAACAAAAAGAAATTAAAGGCATCCAAATTGGTAAAGAAGAAGTCAAACTATCACTCTTCGCAGATGATATGATACTATATGTGGAAAACCCAAAAGACTCCACTCCAAAACTGCTAGAACTTGTTCAGGAATTCAGTAAAGTGTCAGGATATAAAATCAATGCACAGAAATCAGTTGCATTTCTGTACACCAACAACAAGACTGAAGAAAGAGAAATTAAGGAGTCAATCCCATTTACAATTGTACCCAAAACTATAAGATACCTAGGAATAAACCTCACCAAAGAGACTAAGAATCTATACACAGAAAATTATAAAGTACTCATGAAAGAAATTGAGGAAGACACAAAAAAATGGAAAAATGTTCCATGCTCCTGGATTGGAAGAATAAATATTGTGAAAATGTCTATGCTACCTAAAGCAATCTACACATTTAATGCAATCCCTATCAAAATACCATCCATTTTTTTCAAAGAAATGGAACAAATAATCCTAAAATTTATATGGAAGCAGAAAAGACCTCGAATAGCCAAAGGAATATTGAAGAACAAAGCCAAAGTTGGTGGCATCACAATTCCGGACTTCAAGCTCTATTACAAAGCTGTCATCATCAAGACAGCATGGTACTGGCACAAAAACAGACACATAGATCAGTGGAACAGAATAGAGAGCCCAGAAATCGACCCTCAACTCTATGGTCAACTAATCTTCGACAAAGCAGGAAAGAATGTCCAATGGAAAAAAGACAGCCTCTTCAATAAATGGTGCTGGGAAAATTGGACAGCCACATGCAGAAAAATGAAATTGGACCACTTCCTTACACCACACACGAAAATAGACTCCAAATGGATGAAGGACCTCAATGTGAGAAAGGAATCCATCAAAATCCTTGAGGAGAACGCAGGCAGCAACCTCTTCGACCTCAGCCGTAGCAACATCTTCCTAGGAACAACGGCAAAGGCAAGGGAAGCAAGGGCAAAAATGAACTGTTGGGATTTCATCAAGATCAAAAGCTTTTGCACAGCAAAGGAAACAGTTAACAAAACCAAAAGACAGCTGACAGAATGGGAGAAGATATTTGCAAACGACATATCAGATAAAGGGCTAGTATCCAAAATCTATAAGGAACTTAGCAAACTCAACACCCAAAGAACAAACAATCCAATCAAGAAATGGGAAGAGGACATGAACAGACATTTCTGCAAAGAAGACATCCAGATGGCCAACAGACACATGAAAAAGTGCTCCACGTCACTCGCCATCAGGGAAATACAAATCAAAACCACAATGAGATATCACCTCACACCAGTCAGAATGGCTAAAATGAACAAGTCAGGAAATGACAGATGCTGGAGAGGATGTGGAGAAAGGGGAACCCTCCTCCACTGTTGGTGGGAATGCAAGCTGGTGCAACCACTCTGGAAAACAGCATGGAGGTTCCTCAAAATGTTGAAAATAGAACTACCCTATGACCCAGCAATTGCACTACTGGGTATTTACCCTAAAGATACAAACATAGTGATCCGAAGGGGCACGTGTACCCGAATGTTTATAGCAGCAATGTCTACAATAGCCAGACTATGGAAAGAACCTAGATGTCCATCAACAGATGAATGGATAAAGAAGATGTGGTATATATACACAATGGAATACTATGCAGCCATCAAAAGAAATGAAATCTTGCCATTTGCGACGACGTGGATGGAACTAGAGCGTATCATGCTTAGTGAAATAAGTCAATCGGAGAAAGACAACTATCATATGATCTCCCTGATATGAGGACATGGAGAAGCAACATGGGGGGGTAGGAGATAGGAGAAGAATAAATGAAACAAGATGGGATTGGGAGGGAGACAAACCATAAATGACTCTTAATCTCACAAAACAAACTGGGGGTTGCTGCGGGGAGGTGGGATTGGGGGAGGGGGAGCGGGCTATGGACATTGGGGAGGGGAAGCGAACCATAAGAGACTATGGACTCTGAAAAACAACCTGAGGGTTTTGAAGGGTCAGGGGTGGGAGGTTGGGGCAACCTGAGGGTTTTGAAGGGTCAGGGGTGGGAGGTTGGGGGAACAGGTGGTGGGTAATGGAGAGGGCACGTTTTGCATGGAGCACTGGGTGTTGTGCAAAAAGAATGAATACTGTTACGCTGAAAAAATAAATAAAATGGGAAAAAAAAAAATTATAAAAAAAAAAAAAAAAAAAAATTCAAATGAAAGACTGACTGGCTAAATTTTCCCACGAGCTTGTTGAAGGTCTGCATTTCAGAAGACAGATTACACATTACGTTGGTGATAAATATAAAACAAGCATTTGTCAGTATGGCATATTTTATAATATTACATTGATTTACAGTAGGAAAAAAGACAAAATCAAAAAACCAATCACTAAGAAATCTCGTCCCCGTGAATTGCCATAGTGCAGGCTGTTCTGAACCTCTGAAGGTTTGCTAGGAGCAAGTGAAGGACTGTGTACGGGGTTCATGAAACTGTTTGCTTTAAGCAAATGAAAAAGTGTTTAACCACTTGTTTATACCTATTCAAATTCTCTTACCGAGGTTTCATAGATTGATAAAAGAAACTAATGTCTGTCTTGTGCAAAAGCATGCTCCAGTTGTAAGATATCACAAAATAATTATCCCAGTCTTATAACTATAAACTTTTCCCATAAACTATTTTCCCATCAGAAGAAATTAAGTACTATACACAGACATGCCCCTGACACCTCATGAAATCTGTGCTACATAAAAAAAAGCACGAGAGCCATCTTTTTTTTTCTTTTTTGTATTTTTAAAGATTTTTTTTTATTTATTTATTTGACAGAGAGAGATCCACAAGTAGATAGAGAGGCAGCCAGAGAGAGAGAGAGAGAGGGAAGCAGGCTCCCTGCTGAGCAGAGAGCCTGATGCGGGACTCAATTCCAGGACCCCAAGATCATGACCTGAGCTGAAGGCAGCGGCTTAACCCACTGAGCCACCCAGGCGCCCGAGAGCCATCTTTCTTAGGCAGTGTCTTGGAGACGAATTGTAGAAAGAACCCAGAGTGGTGAGTGGAGCCCCACGATGAATGTACAGCAAATGAATCAAACAAAGAAATGCCTTCATTTGTCACGTGATACAGCAAGTTTGCTGCCCCCTTCTCTAAAGACACAGAGAAGACCCTAGGCTCACCTCTTCTGCCCTGAGCACAGGAGGGTCAGAAAAACAATAACTGGTCAAAGGAGGGCATCAAGTTCTCCCCAAGAGCTGCTCTACTTCCATACAAGACATTGTCATGGCTTGTGGGTTGTGTATTTGCAAACTCACCTACTTGCTACAATTTATAACCCCAACATCAACCCTTGTGGCCCTTTCATGATGGTCTGCAGACATGTGCAAATACGGAGTGGCAAAAATCTGATTCTCCCTGTGCACACATTCCTAGCTGAGTCCAGTGAGGACATGCTCTGCCTTCTTATTCCAGCTTTCAAACTGTAAACAAGTGTCTTTCCAGGGTCTGCTTAGTGCCACGTGGGTCACGTTTTTGAGGTGCTTTTGTTGGTGAGGGCAGTATTTAAGCTAATGCAAACACGGTACTGAAAGGCAGTCTAGTGATGTACCTTCCAGAGAATATACCTGAGTTAGATAAATGTCATTCAGGCACGTGTTTCAGAGCTGCTGGCTGTGAGGCAGCGCTGATGCATCAACATTATGTATTAAATGCGATGTCTTCAAAAGAAAACACACAGAAGACAAGGTTATGTATCTATCTGTTGGGGAAACTTATGACCCAAGGCTGGCAGGAACGTAATCCTGTACTTCTCCTAGGAGCAATGATTTTGTACTCACTGAGGTCTGCAGAGATTTTGTGCAACTTAACTGCCACACATAATGAGAATTGACTTTATTGTTTGATAACTTTGATTTATGAAAAAGAGGTTTGGACAGAATCATCTTTGTATTCATCCATCTCAAAATTTTTTTTTGCATGTCCTCTTAAAAATAAATTTCTATAAATCCTACCAAGAGTGAAGAAAGGAAGCAGAAGAAACACCATAAAGTGCTCACTGAGGGCAGATTACATGGGTGTCAAATGCAGAAATTGTGGCAGGAGACGAGACCCGAGGTCCACCTCAGATGCGACAATGGCTCCAGGTGAGCAAGCAGGAAAGATAACCTGTTTCCTCCAACACCTGACGCACCACCTTTGTACTGGCTCTGAAACATCTCAATATCTAAGATCATGTTTTATTATTCTGAAAACCGGCTAGCCTAAAAATGAGCCACTCATGTTCAACTCTTTATTATATCACTCCGAAATAACTTTTCACTCCTTGTCGTATGCACACACATATTAGTAAAGCCATCACTTTTGGGGGGGGTATTTTCTCAGGGTAGTCAAATTTCTCTTCCATAATATTTTATTTTGAACAATGGTTCCATTACTGTATTGACAATTCAATATAGTAAAGGACCCAAGTAAAAATGTCCAATGATTTGACCACGGTGTACTATCAAGACAAACAAAGAGTAGCCCGAAGTGACTAAGCTTACACATATTTACTCTCCACAGCATCTGGCATATAAAAATGCAGGAAGCATACTCACTTTTTCTGTTCAACGTGGGGCACTGTGAGCAAGTATACCTCCCTCTTCATACTGAGGGGTACAGAAAAAATAATCACCACTACAAAAAGACCTGGTTTCTAAAAGAAAGAACGACTATAACCACAAAATCAAAAGGAATGCATCTAAACAGGGGCAGAGCTTTGCAACCTCCTCAGATAAGAGAACCTGCCTCAAGGAACAGCTGAAAGCATTCTGAAAGAAAAGCAAATGTGTAAAAAAAAAAATGCCACAAATGATTGTGAGTTTAAATGATAGTAAATGAAAATCTGAATGCTACATTTCTAAGGCATTAAAGCTACAACATGTACCAGAAGTAACAACTAGCACTGAAAATTGGTGATTGAATCTTGGGTTTTGTTTTGCATTGAAAATTTCCATTTTCAATTGAGGTAAGGTTCACCTACCATAAAATTAACCATTAATCATTTTATTATTTTTTAAAGATTTTATGCTTAAATATTTTTAAAATTTAAATTCAATTAATGATAACGATTTCATTTTGAGAGGTACCTGGGAAGCTCAGTGGGTTAAGCCTCTGCCTTTGGCTCAGGTATTGATCCCAGTGTCCTGGGTTCGAGCCCCACATCGGGCTCCGTGCTCAGCAAGGAGCCTGCTTCTCCCTCTGCCTCTTGTGATTACTTGTGATCTATGTCAAATAAATAAATAAATAAATAAATAAATAACGATTTTATTTTGAAGCAAACTCTACCCCAAACAACTCCAAGATCAAGAGCCACGTGCTCCACTGACTGAGCCAGCCAGGCTTTCCAACCATTAGTCATTTTAAAGTGTACAATTCAGGGACACTTAGTGCACTAACAATGCTGGGCACCATCCCCTCTGTCTAGTTCAGGACATTTTCATCACCCCAAAAGGAAGACCCCCTCCATTAAGTTATCATACATGCCCTTCCCCAGGCCCAGCAACCACCATTCTGTACTTTGTCTCAATGGGTTCTCCTCTTCCAGACATTTCACATCGATGGACTCATACAGCACATGGTTTGTTGTGTACGGCTTCTTTCCTTTACCATGATTTGTACGAGGTTCATCCATGTCGCAGTGGGCATCAGTGCCTCGTTCCTCTGTATGGCCGAATCATAGTCCATTGCACGATGGGCCACATTTTGTTTCTGCATTTAGTAGCTGAGGGACATGTGGTTTGCTTCTACCTTTGGTTACTGACGATCATTCTGCTGCTACAAACGTTTGTATGTCTGTGTTTGTCTGAATGCCTGTTTTAAATTTTTAAATTCTTTTGGATTTAGGAATTGCTGAGGCATGTGGTAATTTTATGTTTAAGTTTGATTTTTTTTAATCTCACAATTCTGCCCTGTGTCAGCACATACATGCTGATCTCTTTTCTATGTCCTTTCTAAAAGGGGGTAAAAACCAAGGTCTTGAAAAACCCTGTATTTTTTAAACATGTTAAATACATTCAAATAAATATTTGCGTTACTTTAAAAAAATTAAATGAAATTTAAATTTCTGCCTCTGATTTAATACACTAGTTTCCAATGAGATTAAAGTAAATGCTATAATTAAATTGAAATATTTTAATAGGGGGGAGGAGTCAAGATGGCGGAGAAGTAGCAGCCTGAGACTACATCAGGTAACAGGAGATCAGCTCGATAGCTTATCTAAACATAGCAAACACCTACAAATCCAACGGGAGAGCAAAGAGAAGAAGAACAGCAACTCTAGAAACAGAAAATCAACCACTTTCTGAAAGGTAGGACTGGCGGAGAAGTGAATCTAAAACGACGGGAAGATAGACCGCGGGGGGAGGGGCCGGCTCCCGGCCAGTGGCGGAGGAACGGAGCACAAAATCAGGACTTTTAAAGGTCTGTTCCACTGAGGGACATTGCTCCAGGGGCTAAACCGGGGTGAAGCCCACGCGGGGCCAGCGTGGCCCCAGGCCCCGCAGGGTCACAGAAGGATCGGGGGTGTCGGAGTGTTGGAGAGCTCGCAGGTATTAGAACGGAGAAACCGGCTGCAAAGACAGAGCCGAGGACTGAACTCTCAGCTCGGGGTTACCTTGAACTGGTCGTGGGCTGGGTGAGCTCAGAGCGCGGCTAGAGGCTGGGGATACGGGAGTGATTGGGTGCTGTCCTCTGGGGGCGCACTGAGGAGTGGGGCCCCAGGCTCTCGGCTCCTCCGGGCCGGAGACTGGGAGGCCGCCATTTTCATTCCCGTCCTCCGGAACTCTACGGAAAGCGTTCAGGGAACAGAAGCTCCCAAAAGCGAACCCGAGCCGATTACTTAGTCCGGCCGCCGGTAAGGGCGGTGCAATCCCGCCTCGGGCAAAGACACTTGAGAGTCACTACAACAGGCCCCTCCCCCAGAAGATCAAAATATCCAGCCAGGACGAAGTTCATCTATCAAGGAGAAAGCAGATTCAATTCCTAAGACAGCAGAGCAATTCCAGAGGAGGAGAAAGCAAAGCACAGAACTCATGGCTTTCTCCCCATGATTCTTTAGTCTTGCGGCTACGTCAATTTTTTTTTCTTTTTTCAATTTTTTATTTTTTTTTCTTTTTTCAATTTTTTTTTCTTTTTTCTTTTTTCTTCTTCTGCTAAATTTTTTTAAAAACTTTTTCCTTTTCTTTTTTAACGTTTTTTGACTAGTTCATCTAAATATATATATATTTTTTCTTTCTTTTTTATATTTTTTTATTTGTTTTATTTCTTAAATTTTTTCTTTCTTTTTTTTTTTTTCTTTTTTTTTCAGAACCTGTTTTTTATCCCCTTCCCCCCCCCCCCACAATTTGGGGTCTCTTCTGATTTGGTTACAGTTCTGATTTGGTGAATAATCCTTTTAATGTACTGTTGAATCCTATTGGCTAGTATTTTGGCGAGAATTTTTGCGTCTGTGTTCATCAAGGATATTGGTCTGTAGTTCTCTTTTTTGGTGGGATCCTTGTCTGGTTTTGGGATCAAGGTGATGCTGGCCTCATAGAATGAGTTTGGAAGTTTTCCTTCCATTTCTATTTTTTGGAACAGTTTCAGGAGAATAGGAATGAGTTCTTCTTTAAATGTTTGGTAGAATTCCCCTGGGAAGCCCTCTGGCCCTGGGCTTTTGTTTGTTTGGAGATTTTTGATGACTGTTTCAATCTCCTTACTGGTTATGGGCCTGTTCAGGTTTTCTATTTCTTCCTGGTTCAGTTGTGGTAGTTTATATGTCTCTAGGAATGCATCCATTTCTTCCAGATTGTCCAATTTGTTGGCGTAGAGTTGCTCATAGTATGTTCTTATAATTGTCTGTATTTCTTTGGTGTTAGTTGTGATCTCTCCTCTTTTATTCATGATTTTATTGATTTGGGTCCTTTCTCTTTTCTTTTTGATGAGTCTGGCCAGGGGTTTATCAATCCTATTGATTCTTTCAAAGAACCAGCTCCTAGTTTCATTGATTTTTTCTATTGTTTTTTTGGTTTCTATTTCGTTGATTTCTGCTCTGATCTTTATGATTTCTCTTCTCCTGCTGGGTTTAGGGTTTCTTTCTTGTTCTTTCTCCAGCTCCTTTACGCGTAGGGTTAGGTTGTGTACTTGAGACCTTTCTTGTTTCTTGAGAAAGGCTTGTACCGCTATTTATTTTCCTCTCAGGACTGCCTTTGCTGTGTCCCACAGATTTTGAACTGTTGTGTTTTCATTATCATTTGTTTCCATGAATTTTTTCAATTCTTCTTTAATTTCCTGGTTGACCCATTCATTCTTTAGAAGGATGCTGTTTAGTCTCCATGTATTTGGGTTCTTTCCAGCTTTCGTCTTGTGATTGAGTTCTAGCTTCAGAGCATTGTGGTCTGAAAATATGCAGGGAATAATCCTAATCTTTTGATACCGGTTGAGATCTGATTTGAGACCCAGGATGTGATCTATTCTGGAGCTGGTTCTTTGAAAGAATCAATAGGATTGATAAACCCCTGGCCAAACTATCACTCTTCGCAGATGATATGATACTATATGTGGAAAACCCAAAAGACTCCACTCCAAAACTGCTAGAACTTGTTCAGGAATTCAGTAAAGTGTCAGGATATAAAATCAATGCACAGAAATCAGTTGCATTTCTGTACACCAACAACAAGACTGAAGAAAGAGAAATTAAGGAGTCAATCCCATTCACAATTGTACCCAAAACTATAAGATACCTAGGAATAAACCTAACCAAAGAGACTAAGAATCTATACACAGAAAATTATAAAGTACTCATGAAAGAAATTGAGGAAGACACAAAAAAATGGAAAAATGTTCCATGCTCCTGGATTGGAAGAATAAATATTGTGAAAATGTCTATGCTACCTAAAGCAATCTACACATTTAATGCAATCCCTATCAAAATACCATCCATTTTTTTCAAAGAAATGGAACAAATAATCCTAAAATTTATATGGAACCAGAAAAGACCTCGAATAGCCAAAGGAATATTGAAGAACAAAGCCAAAGTTGGTGGCATCACAATTCCGGACTTCAAGCTCTATTACAAAGCTGTCATCATCAAGACAGCATGGTACTGGCACAAAAACAGACACATAGACCAGTGGAACAGAATAGAGAGCCCAGAAATCGACCCTCAACTCTATGGTCAACTAATCTTCGACAAAGCAGGAAAGAATGTCCAATGGAAAAAAGACAGCCTCTTCAATAAATGGTGCTGGGAAAATTGGACAGCCACATGCAGAAAAATGAAATTGGACCACTTCCTTACACCACACACGAAAATAGACTCCAAATGGATGAAGGACCTCAATGTGAGAAAGGAATCCATCAAAATCCTTGAGGAGAACGCAGGCAGCAACCTCTTCGACCTCAGCCGCAGCAACATCTTCCTAGGAACAACGGCAAAGGCAAGGGAAGCAAGGGCGAAAATGAACTATTGGGATTTCATCAAGATCAAAAGCTTTTGCACAGCAAAGGAAACAGTTAACAAAACCAAAAGACAGCTGACAGAATGGGAGAAGATATTTGCAAACGACATATCAGATAAAGGGCTAGTATCCAAAATCTATAAGGAACTTAGCAAACTCAACACCCAAAGAACAAACAATCCAATCAAGAAATGGGCAGAGGACATGAACAGACATTTCTGCAAAGAAGACATCCAGATGGCCAACAGACACATGAAAAAGTACTCCACGTCACTCGGCATCAGGGAAATACAAATCAAAACCACAATGAGATATCACCTCACACCAGTCAGAATGGCTAAAATTAACAAGTCAGGAAATGACAGATGCTGGCGAGGATGTGGAGAAAGGGGAACCCTCCTCCACTGTTGGTGGGAATGCAAGCTGGTCCAACCACTCTGGAAAACAGCATGGAGGTTCCTCAAAATGTTGAAAATAGAACTACCCTATGACCCAGCAATTGCACTACTGGGTATTTACCCTAAAGATACAAACATAGTGATCCGAAGGGGCATGTGAACCCGAATGTTTATAGCAGCAATGTCTACAATAGCCAGACTATGGAAAGAACCTAGATGTCCATCAACAGATGAATGGATCAAGAAGATGTGGTATATATACACAATGGAATACTATGCAGCCATCAAAAGAAATGAAATCTTGCCATTTGCGACGACGTGGATGGAACTAGAGCGTATCATGCTTAGTGAAATAAGTCAATCAGAGAAAGACAACTATCATATGATCTCCCTGATATGAGGACATGGAGAAGCAACATGGGGGGGTAGGGGGATAGGAGAAGAATAAATGAAACAAGATGGGATTGGGAGGGAGACAAACCATAAATGACTCTTAATCTCACAAAACAAACTGGGGGTTGCTGGGGGGAGGTGGGATTGGGAGAGGGGGAGCGGGCTATGGACATTGGGGAGGGGAGGCGAACCATAAGAGACTATGGACTCTGAAAAACAACCTGAGGGTTTTGAAGGGTCAGGGGTGGGAGGTTGGGGGAACAGGTGGTGGGTGATGGGGAGGGCACGTTTTGCATGGAGCACTGGGTGTTGTGCAAAAAGAATGAATACTGTTACGCCGAAAAAATTAATAAAAAGGGAAAAAATATTTTAATACATATTTATTGCTTCCTAAGTAGATACTGTACTGTTACATTACCAAAACATCTCTACTCGGGGAATGAACATCTACTTGTCCCTACATTTAAGACAAATCAAAATATTTCTGGATTAAAAGTAAGATAGTTCTGATATATAAAGTATGGAAATATATTACATTATGACAAATTTTCTGTTTCTCCCTGGCTAAGCTAAGCATTAAAAATAAATAATATTTATATTATATTAAATAGCTGAGTAGGAATAAAAAACAGAAAAGACAACAGCATTTTGTATGCAATAGGAATAGAATTGAAACCCTGAGTGTTAAAATTAATGGTCTCAAATGTGTCCCCATTTTTAGTCTTATTTATGATAATTCATCATCTGTAAATTGGAACAAGCAAAAGTAGCACAATATTCACTAATAACCTTTACCCTGTGTCCTTTTGGACAAAAACTGCTGCATACACATATCTATATTTGACAAGGCCAAAAGGTAACTTGGAGTGAATGCCAGATACTGGAAAGAGTTTCTGATTCCTGCCAACACGGTGAATAGCCTGGACTGCCTGGCTCCCTTCCCATAAATCAACCCTGTGGTAACTACGCAAGTGAGGAAACCACAAAGTGCAGAAGCTGAACAACAGCCACACCACCATGGAGCTCCCTGGGGAGACTGAGGCACGTGTCCTGTGGGGGTATGTGTGTGGGAGGGGGTGGCTGTGGCCTGAGGTGAAGGGGCAGCCCTGGGAGACAGCTTCTAGAAACATGACTTAAGTTCCCTTCCTGCCACCTCCACACCATCACCTACTCCTTGCCTGCTCCAGGAAAGTGAAGGACCAGTGCCAATGTTTGAGAAGTAATTTCAGGACAACTCAACGGCCTCAGCAGGGGTAGGGGATGGGGTGGTGGGGGGAAGGGGTGGGCAGAACTGTTGGAAGCAAATGCATGGACAAGTCCTCACAAAGGCTGGAAATCAGCGACAAATCACTGTGATTTGTGATGCGATTAATCAGTTAATCTCGTTAACTCTGCCAGATGCCAGCAAGAAGCAAAAATGAGTTTTCCTTGGAGGAAGGTATCATCCTGAGACTCAAATTATTCCTAAACTTCTTAAAGCATGACACTGGGCACCCGATGAAACACAACCAGGCATAAGAAGGAGACATTTCCAAACGACTGACAACCAAGAGGGAAGCAATCATCAGCAAGGACCCCAGGAGATGCAGGCATAACATCGACACACGCAGACTTGACAAGAACTGTGGTCACGAGGTGCCAGAGAGTAGAGGGCCACATGGGCAATCTCCACAGTAACTCTATTTTTAAAAAGAATCAAACAGAAAATCTAGATCTGAAAAAAAAAAAACCTGATTTAAAAAACTTCAAAAGAGGATTAAACAGAAAATAAAATATAGCCAAAGAAATAATCAGTCAGTACAATGGGAAGATAAATTATAGGAGAAAATGTCCAGACTGAAGGACAAAGACACAAAACAACAGACAATATAGACAATAAGACACATATAGCACAGGACGGGTCTAATGTCTGTATAATTGGAGTACCAAAAGGAGAGGAAAGAAAAAAAGGTGGTAAAAGTGATTTTAAAAGAAGTAGTGGCAGAGAATTTTGCAAAACTGAAGAAAGATATGATGTTGCAATTTCAAAGAACTCCAGAAGATATGTTTTTTTATTTTTGTTTTTTAGATTTTATTTTTTATTTATTTATCCTTTTTTCGGGAGTAATCTCTTTGTCCAACATGGGGCTCGAACTCACAAGCCTAGATCAAGAGTCACATACTCCACTGACTGAGCCAGCCAGGCACCAGTTTTGGATTTTTTAAAAAATCAACAACATATCCATATGCATACAGACACATCCTTAAAAACTGCTAACAATTACCAGAAAACCTTAAAAGCAGCCAGAATGGGGCAGGAGGGGAAAGACATACGTAACTTTCAGAAGAGGGAAAAATAAGATTGATAGTTGACTTCTCAAGGGAAATGGTGTTAAGTCTGAAGACAATAATATCCTCAAAGTATGGAAATAACTACCCCCCTACAGTCCTATAGTTAGGGCAAATAGCCTTCAGAAACAAAGATAATTACCAAGAAAAACGAAAGCATATATCCTACAAAGACTTGTACATGAAAGTTCATGCACCTTTGTTTTCAACAGCCACAAACAGGAAACGGGGCAGATGTCTTTTAACAGGTGAATCAGCAAACTGTGACATATCCATTCGATGACTACTCAGCATTCACATTTTAAAGGACACATAGAGAGGAATAAAGAGGAATAAACCATTTTTGCATACATAGATGAATCTCAAAATTTAAATCAAATAAAAAAATTAAATTGAATAAAAGAAGTCAGCGCACTCCACAAAAAGAGTCCATTTCTGTAAAATTCCAGGGCATACAAAGGAACAGACATTAATAAACAGGAGGGTAGATGCTGGGAGATGGGTGAAGGGGAAGCTTAGGGTTATCCCCATCACAAAGGGAAGCCACTCAAAGACTTTAAGTAAGAGAGTGTTATGATCTGTCCGGCTCACTTAAGAACTATCACTCTGGCTGCTGCAGGAAGGCGGGAAGGACTGGGACAAGAATGAACACAGCTCAGCCTGAAGGATGTTGTAGTCATGCAGGGAGCTGTGGTGGCAGTGGAAATGGAGAGGGGAGGAAGGATTTTGGGTGCATCTTGGGAGTGCACAGGACTTAAAAGTCATGGGAATGGATGAGGACACCCAGGAAGAAGGTGTCGCCCTAAGAGGAGCTCCCACAACTCAACCCTGAGGACGGCCAGCATTTAGAAGGTGTGCAGTGAAAGGGGACAAGCCCACAGAGGAGCCCAGGGAAGGCTATGAGCCCAGGGAAGGTGTCTTCAGCACCCACTGGGAATGGTGCTCATGCCGATGTAATAGTGCTCGCTTCACTTGGAAATGCCAGTGACTGTGATAAGCATAGATTTGGTAGAGCTGTGGGTAGGTGGAAGACAGATCAGAAGAACCAAATGTTCATCATCAGTAGGATAGATAAATGAGCTACATTATACTCAAGACAAGAAGAGACTAGATAGGCGTGAAAATAGTGAATTATAACTCAGTAATCAAAATGAATGAATCTCAGAAACAAGGCAGACAAAATGAAGCAATTATGATTCCCCATATGCACCAAAAAAACCCAGGTAAAACAAAATAGGATAGTACTGGGGGAGGGGCACCAGCTGGCTCAGCCAGTAGAGCCCACAGCTCCTGATCTCAGGGTCCTGAGTTCCAGCATGGGAATTTAAAAAAATGTGGTGGTGGGGAGGGGACCCGGGGGTCTCAGTTGGTCAAGCATCCGACTCTTGATTTTGACTCAGGTCAGAAGCTCAGAATCCTGAGTTCAAGCTCCACATCAGGCTCTGCACTAAGCATGGAGTCTGCTTGAGAGTCTCTCCCTCTCCCTCTATGTCTGCCCCTCCCGGCTCACATTCTCTCTCTCTCTCTCTCTCTCTCGCTCAGAAAAAAAAAAAAAAAAAAAGGAAAGTACCAAGAGATACTTGCTAGACAAAAGTATACAGGAAGGCATGGGAATGTGTAACACAAAATCGGGGACACTAGTTAACTAGTTAACCCTAGTTAACTTGGAGATGGGATTGTGGAAGGAGGTCAAAGGGATTTCTAGCGTTTGGGTGGTGTTCTTTCTTGATCAGGCAGTAAACACACCTGTACCTTTTGTTTCATGCCTTAAAATGTACACATTTTGGATGTATGCCTCCTTTAGCAATGAAAATATAAAGAGATCAAATATTTTGTGCACAAAAGAGTAAATGAGATATGATGAAGTCAGAAAGCAGGCACAGACAGCACCTCAGAGACATGTAACTGTGAAGAGGCGCAGAGGGCCAGAGTCGGAAGGAGACGCATCATCAGTGGTGTCCCAGAGACGGGGGAAAGGAACGCACGTGTGTCTGCTCGGGGTATAATCACCCAGCAGAGGGGGTGTGGATCGCTGCAGGAGACGGCCTCGAGCGCCTGAGAGGAGTGGCATCTCAGGCAGTGGCTGCTCTTACACGCAGAAGGGCAGGAGACGGTGGTGAGGATGAAGCAGGTTGTAGGCTGGGAGTGAGAACAGGCCGGGGTTTGTATCCGATGGCCCCCATTCTCTCAATGCAAAATGAGAGAGGTCATCAGCCTAGAGGAAGAGGAAGGGCTGGGAGAGATGAAGAAGAGAAGGTGTGAGACCGTTCGCTCTAGAAATGAAACAGCCAGCCTACTAGAAAGCTGGGCTGTGCTGAGAGCTCGCTCACCCTTTGTGACTCAAGCCCAGATTGAAGGGTTCGGTCCAGCTGGGCGGCAGGAATGCAGAGCAGGAAGAATGCTTCCAGACTTGGGGCCTTGCAGCGCTGCCCACAGCACATTCCTCTGTGACCGAGACATTGGCTCATCTGTTGTCAAACATGGCAGCTACTGGCCACAGGTGGCTGGGGAGTACTTGAAATGTGGTGACCCCAAGGAAAATGAATCTGCAGTTTTGTTTGTCTGTTTTGTTTTAAAGATTTTATTTAATTGACAGAGATCACATAGTAGGCAGAGAGGCAGGCAGAGAGAGCGGGGAAGCAGGCTCCCCGCTGAGCAGAGAGCCTGATGTGGGGCCAGATCCCAGGACCCTGTCATCATGACCTGAGCCAAAGGCAGTAGCTTACCCCACAGAGACACCTGAATCTGTAGTTGTATCTCACTCTAATCGACTTAAATCCAAGCAGCCACATGCATTCAGCAAAGTTTCGTCACACACAATCCTACAAATAGCAGTTGTGTTTCTAAAGACTAGCAATGAAAACCCACGAAGGGGATGAAGAACACCAATCCACTTATGATAGTATAAAAAGACCTAGGAATAAACCTTCGGTGGAGGGTTTGTTTGCTGCAAAGGACACTGCTGAAGGAAACTCAAGAAGATGTAAGAGAATGGAAAGACAGCCTGTGCCCATGGATTGTTTTGCTTTTTGTTTGTTTGTTTTAAAGATTTTCTTTATTTATTTGACAGAGATCACAAGTAGGCAGAGAGGCAGGCAGAAAGAGGGGGGGAAGCAGGCTCCCCACTGAGCAGAGAGCCCGATGCAGAGCTCGATCCCAGGACCCCGGGATCATGACCTGAGCAGAAGCTCAGAGGCTTTAACCCACTGAGCCACACAGGCGCCGCTGTGCTCATGGATTGTTAAGAGGACAACTGCCCAAAGCAATCCCCAGATTCAATGCAAGCTCTAAAATGTCCCAGAGCGGTTTCTGGCAGCAACAGAAAAACTCGCTATGGCTGGTGGCTACCGTATCAGCTCAGCTTATAAAAGCTGTGAGGAAATTTTTTGCGGAGACCTAGAGGGACGGTGGGGGCCAGAAGGAGAGACACGGACATGAAGCTGCAGCGTGACATGTGCCCGGCTGAGCCCAGTCACCTGGGCCCTCTGACTGGGTTCTGGATCCTGCATCCAGGTGAGCACTTTGCACAGTGTCTGGTGCATCGTAGGGTCCGAGCAGCCGTGTGGTGAGCGAAGGGTGCAAGGATGAGTACGACGACACAGAATGGAAGAGTAGACTTGGTGGGTGCCCTTGACACGTCGCTTCAAGCAAACTGAGACTAATAATTTCTGAGTCTCAGGAGCAGTTAAGAGCATGTCTAGAACAGGAAAGGCCGCTGGCCCGTGACTTCAGACAAATTATCTAGTACTTAACAGTAGCAGTCCATTGTATTTCTAAAGAACTCCTTCCCAGCACGTTTGCATGGACTGCGGGAGATACTTGCTGTAACAAACTTAGCAGAACCTGGCACATAATACATGCTCAGAACAATATTACTCACTATCAGGAAGATTAAAGTGAGATCAAGGACACGGCAGTGTTTTTTTACAAGCACTAGTGTACCATAACTGAACGCCAGTAAAACCGAAAGTAGGTTTGGACCTGGACTCGGTGTGACTGTAGACATAGCTTTACACACTCAAACTGAGCTCACCTGAACACCATACTCTTTGAGGAGGTTGAGGGTACATGCTGGGGTTTCCACGGCTGAGGTCCACCTCCAGATGCAAACTTCCTGCGAGTGACAGCAGATGGAGGAGAATGAGAAGGTTCCTGAAGGCTGTTGACAAACCTGACACCTCTCGTGGTAGCCATGTAACTGTGGCTCGGGAACATGGCACCGAGAGCTATACCTCAGGAAGAGAACCCTCAACGGGGGGCCATGGGGTCCGGTCCTTCCCTGAGAGCATCACATCACCACGTGGCCCAAGCCGAGCCAGCCCACTGAGGCCGCCTCCACGTGCCCCATACCTGGATTTCAGCATCGGAGATGGTTGCCAGATATTTGGAATCCCGGGTGATGGCTGTGGCCCCGATGCCGTTGCCTTCTGGGCAGCTGTCAAATATTGCGTGCACAGGAATGCTGCAAAACAGGACCAGGGAACCCGATTTGAGGTCTGCCTTGCTCCCCGGAGGGACTCGTTTCAAAAGCTATGGAGGAAACAAATGTGCTCCATCCATACAACAGACTGCAATGCAGCCATACAGAGGAAGGAAGCACGGACCCCTGCTGTATCAGGGGTGGACCCTCATACATCACGTGAAGTAGAGAAGCCTGACACAAAGACCACACGTTGTTCGAGCTCATTGCTATGAAGCGTCCAGAATTAGAAAATCCACAGGGACGGACCGGCATGTCAGTGGTGTCAGAGGGAATGGTAGGGATGACTGATGGCTTTGGGGTTTTCTTTTGGGGTTTTGGAACTAGGGGCATCCAGCAGGCTCAGCTGGTGGACCATGTGACTCCTGACCTCGGGTTTGTAGGTTCCAGCCCCACGTTGGGCAGAGAGATGACTTTAAAACAGCAGTTGGAACTAGAATCAAGCCGCGATGGCACAGCATTGTAAACACACTCAATGCCACTGACTCGCAGGCTTCACAGTGGCGAATTTTACCTTATGTGAATTTTATCTCATTTTAAGAAATAATAGAACTAACTCAGCATTATGCAAGCATGCTGTTCATTCTCTTCATGAAGTCGACTGTCACCCACTATTGAGCGCTGATTCCGTGTCAGGCACGAAGGACAGGAAAAAAAAAAAAGATGCCTAGGACAATACCCCAGCTCTCAGGAAAACGAGCGCCCTCCCACCTAAGCTGGATCCCAAGACTCTGAGGTCATGACCTGAGCTGAAGGCAGAGGCTTAACCTGCTCAGTCACTCAGGCGCCCCAGCATATGGTAATTTCTTAGAGCGGCCCAAGGAAACTAAAACAGTGGGTATGATCAGCCTCTCTTTTTGTAGATGGGGAAAATCACTTTACTTCCTTGGGCCTCCAAGCTGCGTTAGTGTTAACCTCCCTCATCTACTCTGGGACATCGCCAAACCAAGTTTCTCAGCCTGAAGAGCCAAGAATTGTAAATGGGGAAATTCACGAAGGTAATATCACTCGACCGGGCCTCAAGGCAACAGGACGACCAGCCTCCCCAGGCCGCTTCACCCTCTCCCGGCATCCCACCGCTGGCTTCTGCATGCCCAGACCGGTATTTCTTATTTGTTGCGGATATGCTACACTGAGTAGGGAAAAGGGAGCTTGCGCCACGCCTACCCTTGAAGGAGTCCCATATGATTATCAGGCACTAGGGCACTTTGTCGGCCGCGGCAATCCACCGCCTGTCTTCACTGATGCAGAGGCAGGAGATCACGTTAGTGTGGCCCTGCAGAAATGCAGAGAAAGTGCTCTGAAAGATTCAGGATGGCCAGAGAGGCTGGAGCCCCACAGAGAAAACTAAGCTCCTCTTCCAGGTTCATCGGGCTGAAAGTTCCACTCCGATGGCCTTCCCCTGGCATTTCTTCATAGCCAGTGGTTTTCTGATTTTCTCTCCCTCAAACCCCTAAAGTGTAAGCCACACTCCCCACAAGGACAGTGCTCCCTACAGATGTAGGCATGTGCCCAACTCTGAACCCAGGTGGGGAATAAATGTTGGGGTTCTGCCCCACCTCCAGCCCCCTTGAAGCCCTGCTGGCCTCATCTCCCTTAAACAGTGTCCACTCAGGCCACTGAGCAGATCTGGAGCAAAAGCCTCTTCGCTGGTCTCCCTGCTTTCATTCCCATCCCCCCACAATCCTTTCTCAGCAACTTAGGAACCTTCTGGAAACAAATAAGATGCTAGTGCTCCCTGCCAGGAAATAGTTCATTTCTTCCCTCCTTCCTCTCCCCTTGCTCACTCCATGCCAGTCATACCAGCCTTCTTTCTCGGCCCCATGGGCAGGCCTGCAAACCTGGAGCTCCCTGGGTCTGGACTGCTTCTCCCCAAACTGCCCCTGGTTCATCCTCCTCAGTGAGTCAGATCTCGGCACAAAGGGCATGTTTTCCAGCGCAACCCACTGAAGGGCCATCTCTCACTCCTGATCTCTCTCCTGCAGCAGCCCACATTTCCTTTGGAGTGCTTGTTGTAATTCATAATTGTGTATTTATGAGACTATAAGCTCCATGGGGGGCGGGGGGGGAGCTAGATCTGTTTTGTTCATGACTACATGCCCAGAATCTGAAACAAAGAGTTTCTGGTAAATACCTATGGAATAAATGAATGGAGGAACGAATGGGTGGATGGATGGATCGTCAAAGCCACTCCCAGCCACCTGACTCTGCAGGAGGCTGGACAGCTGCCTGGCATGGTCCTTATTTCTCAGCCTGTCTGCCTGCTGCTCCTTCCTCACTCTGCAGATACAAACTACCCCCTCTCCCTCCCATCAGCACTGTGCTCAGTGCTGCACATTCAACTAAGCTCCAAGAAGGGCTGCTTGCTGGGCCTGTGTGTGTTTCTGGACATCTAGAGAGCAAATTCTGCACCTACGTGGCATGGATCCCTGAATATGACTAGGCTTTTGGGAAACCCTCTGTGATGTTTTTGACCTACGCATTGACTTAAGGAAGGTCCTTATTAAAATATATGTCAAATGCCCAAATAAATGCCCATATATTGGGCAGCTCAGTCGGTTAAGCGTCGGCCTTCAGCTAAGGCTTTGATCTCAGGGTCCTGGGATCCAGACCCACGTCAGGCTCCCCGCTGAGCAGGGGAGTCTGCTTCTCCCTACTGCTCTCTCTTGCTTGCTCTCTCCAAATAAATAAATAAATAAAATCTTAAAAAGCAACAACGAGAACTTGCATACCTGAAGGTGCTGCTGAGTATTCTTGAAGACATCGTCGATGACCACAGTGTGAGCACAGACGTACAGAAGGACTCGCTAGTGTTCACCTCGAATGTAGTAAACGGTAAGAGAACTGGTCCATCTGAAAGACCAAGTCATGGTCTGGAAGACAAAGGCAAGACCAGCAAGACACTGAGTGTGCCGAACCCAGAACTGTGAAGCCAGGCACCCCTGGTGCAGTCTCTGGAGGGGAAGGATTTCACATCATCAGTCCAAAGTGAGGGAAATCACTTCAAGAACATCCTCAAGCACATGCTAGGGCCTGGAGGGCTCTCGAATCCATGATGCTGAGTGAAAGGGGCCACACACAGTGCAGGGTCAGTCCAATCCATAGAGACGGAAAGGAGCCCAGGGGCTGCTGGGGGCCTGGGGAAGGTGGTCGGGGAGTGACGGCGAGAGGATATGGATTTCTTCTGTGGGGGATGAAAATGTTCTGGAATCAGACAGTGGTGACAGCCGCACAACCTTGTGAACATGCTAAAAAGCAATGGATGGTGCGCTTTAAAGGGGTCACTTTTATGAGGATGTGGAGAAATTGGAACCACTGGCACTCTTGGTGGGAATGTGAAATCGTGCAGCTGCTGTGGAAAACCCCAGGGAGAGCTCTCCAAACACTGAAAGCAGAATTAGCGTATCATGCAGCAATGACACTTCTGGGTACCTAGCTCAAAGAACTGGAAGCAGGGTCTCAAAGAGACAGTCACACGCCCATGTTTAGAGCAGCATACTTCACAGAAACCAGAAGGTAAAAGGACGCCAAGTGTCCCATGACGGATGAAGGGATGAACAACATGTGAGTGCTGTTCAGGCTTCCACAGGAAGGCAACCAACGCTCTACAACGTGGATGGACCTTGGGGACATCATGTAAGCGAAATCCACCAGTCACAAAATGACAAATACGGTAGGATTCCACGGACATGGTCCCAAGAGGAGTCAGATCCATAGAGACAGAAAGTGGAATGGTGGTTGCCAGGGGCAGGGCTGGGGAACGGGGAGTTGTTCAATGGGTAGGGAGTTTCCATCTCACGAGATGAGTTCCAGGTGTTGGTTGCACCACAGTGTGACTGTACCTACTACGACGCTGTACACTTCAAAATGGTGAAGATGGTAAATTTTAGGGATGCCTGGTGGCACAGTTGGATCAGCAACTGACTCTTGGCTTTGGCTCAGGTCGTGATCTCAGGGTTGTGGCATCCAGCCCGACATTGGCCTCCAGGAATAGTCTGCTTAAGACTCTCCTCTGCCCTTCCCTACCCTCCCTTTCAAATAAATAAATAAAGATTTAAAAGAAATATGAGGGGCACCTGGGTGGCTCAGTCATTGAGTGTCTGCCTTCAGCTCAGGTCATGATCCCAGGATCCTGGGATCGAGCCCCTGCCAGGCTCCCTGCTCCTCAGGAAGCCTGCTTCTCCCTCTCCTACTCCCCTTGCTTGTGTTCCTTCTCTCGCTGAGTCTTTCTCTGTCAAATAAATAAATAAAGTCTTTTTTTTTTTAAAGATGGTAAATTTTACTTTATGTGTATTTTACCACAATTTTAAATTTTAAGAAGGTAAATTTAATGGTATGTGAATTATACCTTGCTTAAAAAAGAAAAGGAAGTCAACAGTAAACAGAAAGAACGTCCTATCCTCCTAATCCCCAGAACCTAGACTGCTCAGTACCTGACACACAGTGAGCACTTAATATTGTGAAATTCAATTTACTTTATGAAAATATATGGAAGGGGGAAGTTACAGTATAGTTACTAAGGAACTTCATAAGAAAGATAATTATTCAGCTGGGAATATCTGTATTTGTTCTTCATATACCAATTCCTCTGGAAGAATGAAGCACAAAGGGACAAAATTACCTAAGCATGATTAAAAATTCCATATTCAGGGTGCATGGGTGGCTCAGTGGGTTAAAGCCTCTGCCTTGGTTCAAGTCATGATCTCAGGGTCCTGGGATCGAGCCCCACATCGGGATCTCTGCTCAGCCTGCTTCCCTTCCTCTCTGCCTGCCTCTCTGCCTATTGGTGATCTCCATCTGTCAAATAAATAAATAAAATCTTTTTAAAAATCCATATGACCAGGAATAAATCCAAGATAAAAATTTTCTGAAATGAAAAATTAGAGGTATTATAAATCTATTACTTTTAATTCAATAGTAGCTTACTTCTGCATATTTTTTGTGTGCAAAGTCTTTTATAAAAAATCATGGATGTGATGAAAACACTTTATAAAAACTGTGGATACATACAAAAAGAGTGCTACTCAGAAATAGAAAGTAATGAACTAGCAAGCCAGGAAGAGACATGGAGAAATCTTAAATGCATTTTGCTAAGTGAAAGGAGCCAACCTAAGGAGACTTCACAGTGGGGACACCTGTGTGGCTCAGTTGGTTAAGTGTCTCCCTTTGGCTCAGGTCATGATCCCAGAGTCCTAGGATTGAGCCTTGCATTGGGCCCCCTGCTCAGCCAGGAGTCTGCTTCTCTTTCCCTCTCTCTCTCTACCCCTCCCCCAACAGGTGTTTTTTCTCTCTCTCTCTCTCTCTCTGACAAATAAATAAATAAATCTTAAAAAAAAAGGATTTCACATTGTATGATTCCAACTACATGATATTCTGTAAAAGCAAAACTATGAAGACAGGGGGGGAAAGTGGTGGCCGGGGAGCGAGGGGGTGAAGGCAGGGATGGAGAGTGGGGCACGAGGGATTTGAAGGCAGTGACACAAGTCTGTAGGACACTGCAATGGTGGATATACCTCATCATACCTTAGTCAAAGCCCAGAGAATGTCACACCACCAGGCGTGAACCCTCAAGTAAAATATGGATGTTAGTTAACAACAGTCAACATGGGCTCATCACCTCTAACAAATGTCCCCCATTAATGAAGATGTTAACAAAAGGGGAACCTGGTGGGGCACACAAGGGAGTATATGGGAACTCTGTACTTTTCATTTCGTTGGCTATCAATCTGAACTGCTCCAATAAATAGTCCTTAGGGGCGTGTGGCTGGCTCAGTCAGTAAAGCCTATGCCTCTTGATCTGGGAGTGTTCCAGCCCCATGTTGGGTGTAGAGATTACTTAAAATAAAAACATTCCATTTAAAAAATTAACCGAGGGGGCGCCTGGGTGGCTCAGCGGGTTAAAGCCTCTGCCTTCAGCTCAGGTCATGATCCAAGGGTCCTGGGATCGAGCCCCGCATCAGGCTCTCTGCTTAGCGCAGAACCTGCTTCCTCCTCTCTCTCTCTCTGCCTGCCTCTCTGCCTACTTGTAATCTCTATCTGTCAAATCAATAAAAAAAAATCTTAAAAAAAAATTAACTGAGGCCAAGTAATCGAATGTGGTAGCATCTAAAGTGATGGCTAAGTGATCAGAGACTTTTAGCAACTGACTCACTCAGGATTGACAGGACCTCCTTGCTCCAGCAGCGCTCACACTCATTGAAAGCACACGGTATCCGCTGACGCTGGGCCCTAGTGTTACCGTTCGTGGTGAACGGTTATGGAGCTAGCCGGCTCTTACAGCAACCTTCCAAACGCGAAAACAAAACGCTATGGTCCAAAGCAGATTTCACTGCGTTCGACAATCATCAAAGATTCCTTCTCATAAATGCGTGACACCTTGTTTTCTTGGTGGAAGTCGGTATCCAGGGTTATGCCTACTTACCAGGAGCACTCTGAATTATTCCAGGACTCTGGGGTAAGGCAGGGACCCCAAAGGAAAAGGAGGAGGCTGCAGGCAGAGAGAGAGGCAGGAACACACTTGTTGAAGCCCCTTTGGTGAGAACAAATCAGAAGTAACAAAAAGCGCCATCCATAACAGGGCACCGGTTGAATTTAAAATGAGGAAGTGGTTCTACACGCCCTGATACAGAAAACCCTCTGAGACATACTAAGTGGTCATGCAGAAGATCTGACCGGTAAAGAAAACAAAACCTAGCATGTGTGGTGTGTGGGTGCACACACACAGACGTGTCCACAGATGCCCAGGAAAAGGTCTGGAAAGATATACAGTTATACCAAAATGAAACGGTAGTCACTTCCAGGAAATGGATTTGGCATGGTCTGTGCGAGAAGAGGAATCTGCCTGAAAGTGTTTTTTTTTTTTGTTTTAACTTATTTATTTATAGAGGGGGGAGGGCCCAAAGGAGAGAGGCAGAGAGAATCCCAAGCAGGCTTCATGCCCAGTGCAGAGCCCCATGAGGGGCTCAAGCTCACAACCCTGAGATCACAATCACAACCCCAGCTGAAATCAAGACTCAGACACTTAACCCACTGAGCCACCCAGGTGTCCCTGCTTTCTTTTTTTTTAAAGAGCACCTATTATTTTTTTTCCATTTTATTTTTTCAGCGTAACAGTATTCATTCTTTTTGCACAACACCCAGCGCTCCATGCAAAACGTGCCCTCCCCATTACCCACCACCTGTTCCCCCAACCTCCCATCCCTGACCCTTCAAAACCCTCAGGTTGCTTTTCAGAGTCCATAGTCTCTTATGGTTCGCCTACCCTTCCAAAATTTTTTTTTAATAAACATATAATGTATTTTTATCCCCAGGGGTACAGGTCTGTGAATCGCCAGGGTTACACACTTCACAGCACTCACGATAGCACTTACCCTCCCCAATGTCCATAGCCCCCTCCCCCTCTCCCAATCCCACCTCCCCCCAGCAACCCCCAGTTTGTTTTGTGAGATTAAGAGTCATTTATGGTTTGTCTCCCTCCCAATCCCATCTTGTTTCATTTATTCTTCTCCTATCCCCCTAACCCCCCATGTTGCTTCTCCATGTCCTCATATCAGGGAGATCATATGATAGTTGTCTTTCTCCGATTGACTTATTTCACTAAGCATGATACGCTCTAGTTCCATCCACGTCGTCGCAAATGGCATGATTTCATTTCTTTTGCTGGCTGCATAGTATTCCATTGTGTATATATACCACATCTTCTTTATCCATTCATCTGTTGATGGACATCTAGGTTCTTTCCATAGTTTGGCTATTGTAGACATTGCTGCTATAAACATTCGGGTACACGTGCCCCTTCAGATCACTATGTTTGTATCTTTAGGGTAAATACCCAGTAGTGCAATTGCTGGGTCATAGGGTAGTTCTATTTTCAACATTTTGAGGAACCTCCATGCTGTTTTCCAGAGTGGTTGCACCAGCTTGCATTCCCACCAACAGTGGAGGAGGGTTCCCCTTTCTCCATATCCTCGCCAGCATCTGTCATTTCCTGACTTGTTCATTTTAGCCATTCTGACTGGTGTGAGGTGATATCTCATTGTGGTTTTGATTTGTATTTCCCTGATGCCGAGTGATAGTTTGACTTCTTCTTTACCAATTTGGATGCCTTTAATTTCTTTTTGTTGTCTGATTGCTGAGGCTAGGACTTCTAGTACTATGTTGAATAGCAGTGGTGATAATGGACATCCCTGCCGTGTTCCTGACCTTACCGGAAAAGCTTTCAGTTTTTCTCCATTGAGAATGATATTTGTGGTGGGTTTTTCATAGATGGCTTTGATAATATTGAGGTATGTGCCCTCTATCCCCACACTTTGAAGAGTTTTGATCAGAAAGGGATGCTGTACTTTGTCAAATGCTTTTTCAGCATCTATGGAGAGTATCATATGGTTCTTGTTCTTTCTTTTATTAATGTGTTCTATCACATTGATTGATTTGCGGATGTTGAACCAACCCTGCAGCCCCGGAATAAATCCCACTTGATCGTGGTGAATAATCCTTTTAATGTACTGTTGAATCCTATTGGCTAGTATTTTGGCGAGAATTTTTGCGTCTGTGTTCATCAAGGATATTGGTCTGTAGTTCTAAAGGGCACCTATTATTTTTAACAGGAAGAAAAAAAGGGGGGGGGCCTGCGTGGCTCAGTGGGTTAAGCCTCTGCCTTTGACTCACGTCATGATGTCAGGGTCCTAGGATTGAGCCCCACATCGGGCTCTCCACTCAGCAGGGAGCCTGCTTCCCCCTCTCTCCCTGCCTGCCTCTTTGCTTACTGGTGATCTCTCTCTCTGTGTCAAATAAATAAAATTTTTAAAAATAAAAGAGAGAGAAAACCAATACAGGAACGGGAAGAGAAAGGAACAGAAAGGAGGTGTCGTAAAGGTGCTAAACAAATTTGCGGAGGGAGGTGGTCTAGAAGAGTTGAGTTCTACAGTGAGCCCAAGGCTAACAGGGGCCCAAACCCCTGGCATGCAGGACACTTGCTCTCATTAGCGATATCCCCGGGTGTCATGCTAACTGGCTAAACAAGCCAAAAGTCTTCACAGGCTCTAAAACTTGATCTATCTTTCATCCTGGGCAAGCCCAAGTTTTGTCCTTGAAATCCACTGCTCAAAGTAAACCCCATTTACAGAAACGAGGCTGGCAGTTGTCTGCATCTCCCACTAGGAGTTTCCCATCATCCTCCTCATCACTACCATCCTTGCCACCACCACCGTCATCGTCTAGATGTGAACACCCGTCCAGTGCTCGCTATGTGTCAGGAACTACATTAAACACTTTACGTGCATCCGATCACTTACAAATCTTCCAAAGGCAGAGTCTACAGGAAAAAAGGGAGGTGAATCCTAGGAAGCAATTTTCAGTGCCAGGTGGAGGAGGAAGGGAAAAACTCTCCTCCTCTTCCTTCTCTTGGTAAATGGTAATATTTGTGCGGCAAAGGCAGATGCCAGTCGAGCCCCTGGTGCCTTTCTCAGTGCCTTTCCCTTTTTCATACCTTTTGCTTTCTGGTCCATCTCTGAATGCACAGTTTGAGGAGCCCATAAGAGTTTTAGGAACTTGTGAAGAGGTATCAAGCCATCTAAGGCAGAAGAGGTGAGGAGAGGAGGGAAAGGGGAAAGGCATGGAGGAGCGGAGGAGGAAGTGAGAAAGAAGGGGAATGGGGAGGAGAGGGAAAGATTGACCTTGAGTCTCCCACAAGAAAGGGCACCCTAGGTAACAGACAAAGCAGGTCCGGAATTTCCTGCCTGGGAAGCAACCCTGTCGGACCCAGATGTCAGGCCCAGACGCAGCACTCCTCTGACCCATGTCCCGCCAGAGCACTGAACTTCAAAACATACAAGTCTATTATTAGTTCAAAAGGATATTTCTGGTAGTATTTTTTTCTTCCATATGCATAAAATCCCCTTATTTCACAATGCTTTTAAAGCACTAGAGGACATGAAAAACCATGTTACACTCCCTTACCAAAGGATACACGTTGGCGCGGTCATCCTTTCAAACAACATGTCCTCGCTGGTAGACACCAGTGATTTCTTGGGAATCTCTTCTATGGACTGGAATTCTTCCTCTCGTCGCTCACTTAAGTCTGATCATCTTTTTACCTCTCTTCTTTCCCGTCCCAGTTCATCCTGGGGCATCTGGTCGATTTTCTCCCCAAGCTTGCTTGAGGGCTGTGTTTCAGGGAAACTAATCTCTGCTTCCTCAGAACCGCTTTGATCCAAATCAAGAAATTTTCCTTTTGAGCTCAAGTCTCTTAAAAGCTCATTTGTTTCCAAATGTTCTGATTCTAACGCATCCTTTGACTCGCCAAGGGTTCTCTTAAAAAAGAAATAAAAGAAGATTGTGATTCCAAAGACAGTACAGAGCTGCTTCATTCCCTCCTTTACTTTTCTTTCTGTTCCTACTCAGCCAGCCTTAGTGCTCGCCTCACACTGGAACTCTGATCTGTTTCAAAAAGGTACCTGGGGGGTGCCTGGGGGGCTCAGTTGGTTAAGTGTTTGCCTTTGGCTCATGTCATGATCCTGGGGTCTAGGATGGAGCCCCACATTGGGCTGCCTCCTCAGTGGGGCGTCTGCTTCTCCCTTTCCTGCTCTCCCCCTGCTTGTGCTCTCTCTCACTCTCTCTGTCAAATAAAAAAGTAAAATCTTAAAAATAGTAATAATTTAAAAAAATTAAAAGGAGCGTGGGACACTTCGTACTTAAATAACATGAATCATGCATGTGCCAAGTTTACTCTTGGCCTCCGAGCAGAACCACACAGCAAAACCCTTCTTCTAAGTGGCACTGGTCACCTCCAAGGATGGGCGAGTCACAGTCACTTCTCCTTGGACCACAACTGAGTTCTCCTTCAGGGGGAGAGCCTACATTACTATGATCACGCTGACTCTGTTCTAAGACAAGTGCATTCCACCTAACCCCTAGGAACTCTTTCTGTCAGCTCCTCTGCACACCTCCCCCAGGAGGCCTTCCCTGACCATCCTCCTAGCTGGGCTAAGTGTCCTTGATTTTTGTTTTGTAAATATCTCCCATGCATCACTCAATCACTGCACTTAGGATATTGTTTTATGGTGTTCATGTATCAGTCTACCTCCCTATACACCCTAGAGCTCCTTAAGAAATGGACTGTATCTTATTTGTATTATCCCCATAGCATGGCAAATGGTGAGCATTCCATGATTCTGAATGAATGAAAGAACAAATGAATGAATGAATGAATAGATGAATGACTTAAAATTACTACTTACTAGGGATGTTCCTGACATGCCTGACTGGGAATCAGTCAGGGTAAGTATCTCCCCTGCACCTGACATTCTTCTTTGTGGAGTTTCCTTTAGAGAAATATTGACCATAACCATTAGCAGTTCACTCTGTTTCCCATTTTAATTTCCTAGTGCATGAACCTATCAATGAACAGTGCAATACCTGCTCTGGTTCCTTTCCACAGGAATAAAAAGAATTTCATACTTCTGGGAACGCCTGTACCAAATCGGAAGCGTAGTGATGCCAGGGCCTCTCACCTTTCCAGGAATAATTTAGAGCCCTCTAACTCACTTTGTATATATCCATATTCCCACAGACAAGCAAAATGATAACCCAGGCATTAACAACAATTCTCATAATGTAAATAAGGACAGAAGCAGCGGTTTAGTGGTTAAACGCGTGGGCTTTGTAGTCGGTCTCTCCTAGCACCCAATCCTGGTTCCACCACTCACTTGCTCTGAGAACTTGGACAAGTCGCTGTACCCTCAGAGTGCATATTTCCACACAGGCAGGATAAAAGCAAGAACCCTAAATTCTGGGGTTGAGTTGACCTATGTAAAATGTTCAGTGCAGCTGCCGCAGAGGGCTTGAGAAAGGCAGCGATCGTTTACAAAGTTTAACAGCCTTCTAACATAGTCTCTCATTCATTTTTTTCAGCAACCTGGGGTTTGAGGCTCTGGGAGTTGAAATGACATAATGGGCTCACACCACTGGAAAGAAGCAGACCTCTCCAATGCTGGGTTCCTCCAGGTGGAAAAAGCATTGCTAAGATTTCAAGCCCAGGGCCTTGATTGTAGGGTCTGCTCTGACTGCAAACTTTGCCAGTGCATTTCGAACAGGGGCCCAAGGGAGGGGAGGAAAGTGTGGGGGGTCTGTGCGGGAGGGGAGGGGGACACAAAGGCGGAGGTGCTGCTCCTTCCTCCAGCTTAGGTCTCTCTGTGGCCGCCCTGGGCCCCTTCCCGGGTGGGGCGAGCGCCCCCAAACCCCGCGGGGCACCAGGCCCTCCCACACCAGGACCCCCAACCCTGAATCACAGAGTGCGCCCTCCAATGGCCTCAAAGGCCCTGCCCTCCCATAGCCTGGACTCCTCTGGCAACCAAGGTTTTCTCCTCCAGAGCTCCCTACCTGCGGTTGTCACCCCCAAGCCCCGCCCCAAGATAACTGCCACCAGGGCAGCAGCCTTAAACTGGAAGGCTCGAGAGTGGTCACATGTCCAAGGCTATGCCTCGATCCAGCCGGCACGCCCCCTGGCGGTCAGCAGGGGAGAGGCGCCGCCTGGGCCCTCCTACTGAAATTAGCCTTCCTTGTCCCAACCACTGTCTGCAGCTGCTCCCCCAACTTTTTCCAGAGGTGGCAAGGTCTGAGAAGCTGCATTGGTGGCTACCTGCAATTCTGACTTTCTGAAGACTAGGTATGAGCTCTTTGGTAAAATCCTCTTTGTCAAAAGCAAACTAAATATCCTGGCCTCCTGGACACAGCACAGATCAACCCTCCCCACTATCTCATGGGCATTACATGTTGTGTACAGTATTTCAGCTAGCTGGGAGGACACAGTATGTAGGCTACCATTATCTTGCTGCTCCTATCACAACAGGTGTCTTTGTTTCCAGAGGTTATTTCTCATACCTGAAGTCATCTCTACACCCAGGGTGGGACTCAAACTCACAGCCCTGAGACCAAGCATCACACACGCCACCAACTGAACCATCCGGGCAGCTCATCTTTTTAGAGGTTATTTCTAAAATTTGGCCTCAAAATTTTTTAAAGATTTTATTTACTTTTTTGTCAGAGAGAGATGGAGAGCACGAGCAGGGGGGAGGGGTTGCAGCAGAGGGAGAAGCAGACTCCCCTTTGAGCAGGGAAGCCTATGCGGGCCTCCATTTCAGGACCCCCGCATCATGACCTGAGGAAAGGCAGATGCTTAACACACATAGACATTCAGGGGTCCCAAAAATTCTGCCTTGAATTGTAAACCTGGCAATTATCAATTTATTTATTTATTATTAATTTTATTTATTATTCTTGTTAATTTTAATTTTATTTTATTAATTTTTTCATTTATTAATTTTTTATAATTTATTTTATTATTTATTATTATTAATTAGTATTTATTTTATTTTCTTATTTATTTACTATTTAAGGACAAGTTTAGGGAGTCTGTGACACTCACCCAGGCCCGCCGTGAGCCTGCTGTCTGGGACTGTAAATAGGAACATTTGCTGATAGAACTGTAGGCCAAGGTGGAAATGGCCCTCTGGACATGTATCTGGGGACCTAAAGAATCAGAAATGAAGAACAGTCACTGACTAACTAAACCTACATTCCCAGAGCTAAAAGCAGGTCCCTCTGAAAATAGAGAATTCCAAAAATAAAGTGAAAACGAACAATAGGAAAGTCAAATGACTCAAACATCAATATCAAAAAGCAAAGGCATGACATGACTGAAACAAAGCAGAAGGCACTCGAAAGTAGCCACTCTAAGATGGAAGGACTGATGTGATCAAAATAATTCGGAGAGAAAATAGGGTTTAAATACTGAATAAAAATAGGTCTCAATGATTGGGAAGACCCACGTCCATTTTAAAAACTGCAGCCCCCCCCCCCTTCCCGGCTGTCCAACCAGAACCTGGAAGGCACACACAGGTGCTGCAATGATGGGGGAGGCACAGAGACGGATGGAGGAGGCCCCCTGGTTGGGTGTCTGGGACCCAGGCGGCCCCATAGATTCTAGAAGGGGACCTTGGCCCTGACATCCCCAGGGCACAGAGCCACAGGGCACCAGGGCCCTCGCTGGTCTCAGCTCACTGTGCTTCCTGGAGCTGAGAGTGTCTACGAATGTTCCCCAGGAAAGACTTCACCTAGGCATTTGGTTGGGCAGACTTCAAGGGACTGGTCCCCTGGACAGTGATGTGATGTGCAGGAAAGGGGAGCCTCTAGGCTTCAGGATGAACAAGCTCGTTGTACCCCTAAGCCCCAAGAGCAGCAGTGGCCCAGATGACACAGTGTGGGAAACGGTCAACCTGCGCCTGCCTCCCTCCCTCCCCCCCACACAAAGACCCATCATGAGACCAACACAGTCAAAGTGCACAGTTCTTGCAGCTCCCCTTTCCTTCTGTGAATCCTTTCCTTTCTAATACCCCAGCCAAATCTGAAGGTGCTTAAAATAAAAGGTATTATGCTATGGTAATGAAAACATGTCATTTCTCTCTAGTGCTTTCCAACATGAAAGCTTGCCAAAACATGAGCTTTTATTTATTTACTTTTTTGAATGATTTATTTATTTATCTGTTTATTTATCTAATTTTTTATCTATTTATTTATTTGGAGAGGGAGCCTCTGTGCAAGAGAGGAGGGGCACGGAAGAGGGAGAGATGCAGACTTCCTGGTGAGCAGAGAGCCCAAACTGGGGCTCCATCCCAGGACCCTGAGTTCATGACAGGCAGTCAAGGCAGATGCTAGTGGACCTGGCCACCCAGGCTCCCTGAAACAGGAGCTGGTAACACGCGACCAAACCAGTTACGATTATATTATTGAACAGTGGACTTGGAGAACAAATAGAAGGAATATAAGTCATTTGAATGCTGCTTCTTTAACTATTTCCAGGGAAATAGGGCATGAACACCGGCCTCAGGTGTCCCTTTCGTTCAACTCCAGAAGCTACTGGAGCACACACCTCAGGTTGAGAAACGGTGCCATCATGTGACCCCATGTCCCCTGCATCAGGCAGGGAGCCTCCAGTGTCCCCTCGATACCAGCACCACCCCGTATGCACAGGGAAGCAGGGTTGGTCCTGGGGAGCTGTCTGTTTGCATGAGCACTGCCCTGCCTGTGTCTTCACACTTTTCCCAACAGCTCTGAGTTGGGGCAGTCAGAGCTATCCCCAAAGTCTCTTTATGTAAAGATTTTACTTAGTATTTGAGAGAGAGAGATCTTGAGTGCAAGAGCAGAGGGAGTGGGAGAAACAGACTCCCCGCAGTGCAGGGGGCCAGATGAGGGGCTTGATCCCAGGACCCTGGGATCAGGACCCAAGCCAAAGGCAGAGGCTTTAACCCACTGAGCCACCCAGGCGCCCCTGTGAATAGGTTTATTACCAGTGCCTTGAACGCCCTGGCATCCGCAGCAGCATCTTCCTCCTCCTCCTCCGGGTTTTCAGAGTCAGTGTGCTTGGACTCCTCCACCAAGTTGACCCCCTTACTGGGGGTGCCACCCCCAGCGGCGGTGCCGGCGTCCCCCCAGGTCCCACCCTCATGGCCAAAGTCCCCGCGTCTTTGCCCCCTTTCTCCTGCTGCAGGCGCATGAGGTGCAGCAGCGGGAACTCCAGCAGGTTCGCAGGCTGGTGCCTCGCCACCTGCCACCTGCACCGCGCAAAGCCCTGCAGCAGCTCAGTCAGTCCCCGGGGTCTCCATGCCTCCTGTCTGCCCCCAGGCTGCCCTCGCTGCCTGCTTGGACGGGCCTGCGGCCCTGTGGCCGCCAACCAAGCGCGCTAGGCCAGCGCTGGAGGCGCTCCTCGCTCCTAGCCGGGCGCAGCCGGCTGGCAATCTTCCTGGCTCAGGGCGCTCCTTGGCTCCCTTTGGTGGTGGTGGTGGCCGCTGAGCCAGCGCGGCCCTCGGGCAGCTTCCTCCAGCCCCCGCCCCCTTCTCTCCCCACCCCTCCCACTCTCAACCATTGTTCATTTTTGTTAATGATTTTTGTTTGTTTGTTTGTTTGTTTGAGAGAAAGAGCACACGTGAGTGGGGGAGGGGGAAGGGCGGGGCAAAGAGAGCACAGAGCTTGCCTCAGGGCTCAATTGCAAGACCCTGAGATCAGGACCTGAGCCAGAGCCAAGAGTTGGGCACTTCACTGAGGGTGCCGCCCAGGTGCACCTACCCTGTTTTGTTTTGTTTTTTTAATTTCTGGAGAGGGGCGCCTGCGTGGCTCAGTTGGTTGAGCAACTGCCTTCAGCTCAGGTCATGATCCCCGACTTCCAGGATCTCATCCTGCATCTGGCTCCAAGCTCCTTGGGGAGTCCACTTCTCCCTCTGACCTTCTCCTCTCTCATGCTCTCTCTCACTCATTCTCTCTCAAATAAATAAAATCTTTTTAAAAAATTTCTTGAGGCTTGTTTTTTGGGCTTGAATGTGGTTGATCTCATGACTATTTCCTGCGTCCTTGGGTATTCTGCATTTGTTGGGCGTTGTGTTCGAGTGCCAAACAGGTCAAGTAGCTTGAATGGATTTTTACATACATACATATATATATCTCCACTTTTTTTTTAAACTTCTGTTACTTGTAAATTAAGGTTTTTATTTTTCTCTTTATGCTATCCTGTCTCAGAAGTGCTGCTTTTTGCTGCCTGGTAGTGTCTTTAACATTACCTCCCATGGAGAGATAATATCCAAACTAATAAAATTAGAAATGACTCTAAATACTAAGAACTGTATTGGAGTAAGAACAGAATAACTACCCATCAAAAAGTAGACTTATATGATCTCTTTGAAAATCCCAATGCATTTTTTTTACAGAAATAAAAACGGCTATCGTAAAATTCATATGGAATCACAAGAGAACAAGGATAGCCAAGACAATCTTGAAAAAGAATGAAGTTGGAGTTCTCACAGTTCCTGGTTTCGAAACTTATCATAAAACAACAATACTAAAAGCAACGGAGTACTCGAATAAAGACAGACCTATAGGGCGCCTGGGTGGCTCAGTAGACTAGGCTGCTGCCTTCGGCTCAGGTCATGATCTCAGGGTCCTGGGATCGAGTCCCACATCAGGCTTTCTGCTCAGCAGGGAGCCTGCTTCCTTTTCTCTCTCTCTGCCTGCCTCTCTGCCTGCTTGTGATCTCTCTGTCCAATAAATAAATAAAATCTTAAAAAAAAAAAAAAGACAGACCTATAGGTCAATGGAAAGAACAGGGAATCCAGTAATAAGCTCTCATCTAAATGGTCCAATGATCTTTGGCAAAGGTGCCAAGATCATTCAATGGGGAAAGGAGAGCCTTTTTAACAAATGCTTTTAGGGAAATTACAAATTCACAAGCAACACAATGAAGTGTACACTTACTTTACACCATATACAAAACTTAACTCAAAATGAGTCAAAAACTTAAATGTAAGAGCTACAACTATACAACTTTTAGAAGAAAACAGGGGAAAGTCTTTATGATATAGGACGTGGAAATGAATTCCTTGATATGACAGGAAAAGCTCAGGCAGCAAAAACACAGAAAAAGTGAATACATCAAAATTGAAAACTTTTGTGCATAAAGGACATAATCAATAGAGTGAAAGGCAGCCTACAGAATGATAGAAAATATTTGCATATCATATATTTGATAAAGGTTTAATATCCAGAATACATAAAAACTCCTTCGATTCAACAGCAAAACAATCCAATTAAAACAATGATCACGGAAGCCTGGGTTGCTCAGTGGGTTAAGTGTCTGCCTTCAGCTCAGGTCATGATCCCAGAGTCCTGAGATCAAGTCCCATATCAGGCTCCTTGCTCAGCAGGGAGTCTGCTTCTCCCTCTGCCTGTTGCTCCTCCTGTTTGTGCTCATTTTCTCACAAATAAATAAATAAAATCTCTAAAAAATAAATAAGTAAAATAAAACCAAAAAATGGGCAAAGGACTCGAATAGACATTTTTGCAGTAAGATGCAGAAATATCCTATAAGTTCATGAAAAGTTGTTCAACATTAGGAAAATGCAAGTCAAAAGCAAAATGAGATAGCACCTCACACCCACTGTGATAGCTACTATCAAAAAAAGAAATAACAAGTGTTGTGAAGGATGTGGAGAAAAGAGAATCCTTATGCACTACTGTTATATTAAAAAAGGTGTAGTTACTGTGAAAACCAGTATGGAGTTTCCTCAAAAAATAAATACAAAATTTCCACAATATCTAGGAATTTCACTTTTGGTTTTATACCTATCACAAACAGAATTATGTCCCTCCAAATTCCTAAATCCTAGTAGCTCAGAAAGTGATTGTATATGGATACAGTCTTTAAAGAGATAATTAAATTTCTTTTAAAGATTTATTTATTGGGGCACCTGGGTGGCTCAGTGGGTTAAAGCCTCTGCCTTCAGCTCGGGTCATGATCCCAGGGTCCTGGGATCGAGCTGCACATCGGGCTCTCTGCTCAGCGGGGAGCCTGCTTCCTCCTCTATCTCTGCCTGCCTCTCTGCCTACTTGTGATCTCTGTCTGTCAAATAGATAAATAAAATCTTTAAAAAAAAAAGATTTATTTATTTGACAGATAGAGATTATAAGTAGGCAGAGAGGCAGGCAGAGAGAGAGAGGAGGAGGAAGGGGGCTCCCTGCTAAGCAGAGAGCCCGATGTGGGGCTCGATCCCAGGACCCTGGGATCATGACCTGAGCTGAAGGCAGAGGCTTTAACCCGCTGAGCCACCCAGGCGCCCCATAAAGAGATAATTAAATTTAAATGAGTTTGGCCCTAACATAGTATGACTGGTGTTTTAATAAGAAAAGGAAGTTAGGATATAGATTTACCTAGTAGACAGACAATACAAGGAGAAAATGGCCATTGATAGGATAAGAAGAAGAGCCTGAGGAGAAATCAAACCTATGATCTAAATTATTATGATCCCGGGGCGCCTGGGTGGCTCAGTGGGTTAAAGCCTCTGCCTTTGGCTCAGGTCATGATCCCGGGGTCCTGGGATGGAGCCCCGCGTCAGGCTCTCTGCTCCGCGGGGAGCCTGCTTCCTCCTCTCTCTCTGCCTGCCTCTCTGCCTAGTGGTGATTTCTTTCTGTCAAATAAATAAAAAATAATAAAAAAAGAAATATAACTTTAAATTATTATGATCCCCCAATATTTAAATGTTAGAATTGTAATACCAAATGTGATGGTGTTAGGAGTTGAGGCCTTTGGCAGGTAAATAGGTTGAGGGTAGAATATTCATGAACAGGATTAGGGCTTTTATAAGAAAGATCCCACAGAGCTGCCCAGCCCCTTCTACCATGGAAAGACACAGTGAGAAGTCTGCATCTTGTAAGAGAGCCCTCACCCAAACACGCCTCCAAAACTGTGAGAAATGCATTTCTGCTATTTATAGGCTACCCAGTCAGTGGATTTTTGTTACTGTAGCCCGAAGGGACCAAGACACCAACTCTGAAGCATTATTTGTAATAACCAAAAGAGGTAAAAGCAATCCAAATATCTATTTACAGCTGAATAGAGAACTAAAAGTAGAATACTATTCAGCCTTTAAAAAGGGTAGGAAATTCTGACACCTGCTACCTGTGTAAAGCTTAAAGACACTATGCTTAGTGAAATAAGACAGTCACCGGAAAACAAAAACAAAAACCCCAGTACTTCATGATTCTACTTATAAGAGGTTCCTAGAGTAGTTAAATTCAAAAAGACAGAAAGTAGAATGGTGATTGATGGGCCGCAGTGAGGGGGAAATGACGGGTTCTTCCACGGGTATAGAACTTCTGTTTTGCAAGACGGAAAGCGCTCTGGAGATTGGTGGCACAATGCGAATGCACTTAACACTACTGAACTGCATACCTAAAAATGGTTAAGACAGCAAACTTTATGTTATATGGGTTCTATCGCAATATTAAAAAAAAAGGTTAATGCAATGTGATGATCCTATGTAGCTGTTAGCAGGTGTTGTTGTCTTGAACATCAATATGAACACTGATTTGAGTATAGTGTTAGATACATAAAAATAGTTGCCAGATAAAGTACATGATACCTAGTTCAATTTCAATTCAGATAAAAATGGATAATGTTAGTATACATGAATCCCAAGTATTGTATGGCACATGCTTATACTAAAAATAACATTTGTCCTTTATCTGAGAAGCATATATAACTGTGTCCTCTGTGTTTTTATTTGCTACATATGGAGATTCTAATACAAATGCACATGTTCATGATGCCTTGCCATAAAGAGTGCATGCTGTTCCATGTAAAAGAAATGTAGTATCTAATATTTGAGTATTTAGAATTGTAAAGTGTGGGTACATCTGAGATGTCCAGTGACATTCTGAGTACCGTAGGTGGCCCTGGTAAATAATAGATATTTATTATTCATTATATTCCTATAAATAATAATTTCAACTTCTAGTCTTTACTCTGGTTTCTTAATCACTCTCCTATGGCATGTGAAATATTTCCACATTTAAACCTATTTGCCTCATTTTGAAATATGATTTTTTTGGTAGAGGTAATAACTTAAAACTATGTCCTGAAGAAAAAAAAATACCTGAGATGGAACGTAATTGCTTTACATGTACATACACACACATACACAGACTCATTTCTGTGACCAAATAAATCAAAGTTAAATCAGTTAAACTTTGCCCCTTAAAGAACTGGAGCATCAACAACAAATGAAGCCAACCCCACATACAAGATGGGAAATAATCAAGATTATTGCAGAGATCAATGAGATAGAAACTAGATACAGAAGAACACATCAACGAAACTAGAAGCTGGTTTTTTGAAAGACTCAATAAGATCGATAAACCACTGGCCGAACTAATCCAAAAGAAAAGAGAGAAGATCCAAATTCATAAAATTATACATGAAAAGGGAGAGATCACGACTAACACCAAGGAAATAGAAACATCATCAGAAATTATTATCAACAGTTACATGCCAATAAGTTAAGCAACCTAGATGAAATGGATGCATTCCTGGGAACCTATAAACTTCCAAAACTGAATCAGGAGGAAATTGACAACCTGAATAGACCAATATCTAGTAACGAGACTGAAGGAGTGATCAAAAACCTCCTAAAAAACAAGAGCCCTGGACCTGACGGGTTCCCTGGGGAATCCTAACAAACTTTCAAAGAAGAAATAATACCCATTCTCTTGAAGCTGTTTCAGAAAATTGAAGCAGAAGGAAAACTTCTGGACTTTCTTATGAAGCCAGTATTACACTGATCCCCAAACCAGGCAAAGACCCAACCAAAAAGGAGAATTTCAGACCAATATCCCTGATGAACATGGATGCCAAGACTCTGAACAAGACCTTCGCTAATAGGATCCAACAGTACATTAAAAAGATTATCCACTGTGACCAGGTGGGATTTATCCATGGGTTGCAAGGGTGGTTCAACATGTGCAAATCAACAAATGAGATAGAACAAATCAAGGAGAGAAGAACCACATGGTCCTCTCAATTGATGTAGAAAATTGACATGATAAACTTTGGAAAATTATCTACTGACTCTTAATCACTGTCACCCTAACTCAGATGAGTCAATCAAACAAAACAGTCATTTACAAATAAAGGACAGCAAAAAACACATGACATTTTTGATCAGAATGTCTGTGTTTGAATATAAGCTTTGCCACTTCTTGGCATTTTTTGGTTCTTGGACAGGTCGTATAACCTCTTCAGTAACATTGATAAGAATAATAATACCTACTTTGGGGGATCACTGTAAAAACTATAACGGAGTACAAAGTTATATATCAACCTATCTCATGATAGGAAAACATGTAGAAAGGCATTAGGACATGACTAATTTGAGAGGAATAAAGAAAGGTGAGCTCGACAGGAGGCTGGAGTGATACCAATGGAGGGTGGGAAGAAGTAGAAAGAAGGTTCTCAGGAAGCAAAGAGGAGAAATAGACATTAAAAGGCAGAAATGCATGGAAGGGATGAGGAAGACAAATCACAGATTTTCTACATATTTCTTGGTCTTTCTCACTTTTGACAAAACAAGTTAATAGAGAAAGAGAATCAGTTGTTATGAATAAAGGAATTGAGGGGCGCTTGGGTAGCTCAGTCCCATAAGCATCAGACTCTGAATACCTTGTCAAAATAGTAAAGTTAACACAACAACCGTGGTAGAGGCATTCAGTGAGAAAAGACTAGCAAATTTCATATTCAGTCCTGAAACAGCAATGCATTGATCTACGAGGAATTAAAAAGGGATCCTGTCAGTCTTACACTATTTACAAACATTAACACCAGTTGAATTAAAACACTGATTGTTTTCTGGCAATAGTGCAGGAAAATCTAGATAGCTCATGTGCAATGCTAGACACCTAGACTACCTAGAAACTCAGCATTTATTAAATGAAATTTAAACCATCTGTATCCAAAAAAAAAGATATACCAAGCAAGATAGATGTGATATATCTGGAAAAAATGAAAATGCAAATAACGGGCCATGAGTTCATTTCAGTAAGACACAAAAATTTCTTACAAATTAATCTGGAAAGACACAAAAAACAGAGTCTAAAAATGGGCAAAGATATGAATATACAGTGTACCAAGTGCAAATCCAAATGACTAACACCCTTGGGAGAAAGGAAACTGACTAATTACTAGGGAAATAGAAGTCAATATACTGATTTAACCCGAGAGAAAGTTTAAATGCTCCAGATTTCATGTTGATATGGACAGGAGGTGAAAGGGTAGGCTTAGATTTCTGGCTGAAATGTAATGTGAATTAACCGAGTTCAGCCTTCTGTTCTAAAAAGCCTCAGTATTATTACTCTGTAAAATGAGAATATGACAATACCTACTAAGAAAAAAAACCTATTCCTTTCCTAGAAAGCTATTCTGTAGAACCAAATGTACCAGTTTGTAAGAACTTATAAAGATAACTTTAAAAACTTATTTTTATTTATTTATTTGACACAGAGAGAGAGAGAGAGAGCACAAGTATGCAGAGCCGCAGGCAGAGGGAGAGGGAGAAGCGGGATCTCTGCTTAGCCGGGAGCCCAGTGTGGGGCTTGATCCCAGGACCCTGGGATCATGACCTGAGTCCAAGGCAGCTGCTTAACCAACTGAGCCACCCAGGTTTCTCTAAAGATAACTTTTACAGAGTTATTCAATGTAATGAAAAACAAAAATAAAAACAGGAACAACGAAAACCAACTCCGTATATGCGTGTATGAGGACGTACATTGGTACATATCTACATAGCTTTACACAGTCCCTGAAGCCCGAGAGAGGGTGAGGGGCCACACACCTGCTCATGGAGACTGGAGCCCCTAGCAGGAAGGCGGGAGGTGCTCAGCACGGCCTCCCAGGGCTGCCCTCAGCCCACTGGCACCGGGACTGCAGAGTGCTGGCCCACCTGACAGGCTCCCAGACTCCAGGCCTGGTCCTGCTCTACGGTTTTGCATGGAGATGCCACCCAGGGCACTGGCTGGTGACAGGGTCTCCATGCTATTGAGGTGGGCGGGCAAAGCAGGCACGTGACAGCAAGGCTCCCGCCTAAGCAGCCCTGACGAGTGTGGCCAGAGTACAACCTGTCAGAGCTGGAACATTCCAGAAGGCTCAGCAGCCAGGACCCTACTCGGGGCTGTACCACTCCACCTGGGCTAGAGGACAGCTTGTGGGCTTGGGGAGCCTTCCTGGGGCTGGTGGGAGTACGGGTCTGGACCCTGGAGCACAGCGAGGGGCCGCAGTGGCATTTCACATTTCTGGATCTACTTTTCTCCTCGTACCTGCATGGCAGGGACATAAAATTTTCCAGAATATCAGCAGCTTGGGTGGCCAAATGCAGATCTGTTGAAGGAAGGAGGGATGGGGCGAGGACGGACACCATCCCCCAGGAGCTGGTGGGAGAAGGAAGGAGGGACAGAGGGGGGACAGACACTATTCCCCAGGAGCTGGTGGGAGAAGGAAGGGGGTGACAGATACCATCCTCAGGGAGCTAGCAGAAGGAAGGAGGAATGGAGGGGGGCAGACATCATCCTGCGGAGCTGGTGGAAGAAGGAAGGAGGGACAGAGAGGGGGCAAAAACCATCCCACGGAGCTGGCAGAAGTGGCCTGAGGTCAGCAGCTGCAGCCACGTGGCCCCTTGTCAGTGACTGTGGTAAGAGGTTCGGGTGCCCAGGGTCTCAGGCGCCTGGCCCACCACACGCTGTCCAGAGTGGTCTGCTATCTGGCTTGAAACCCCCACTGACTATTTGCCACTTTCCAGACCTTGAACCCACCGTTTCCCCCCAACAGCCACCAACAGCCAGGGGCACCGTGTCTCACCAGAGATCCATTCCATCCCCACAGGGAGGACTGTCATGTACCGTGGGTGCTTCCAACTGCCGGAGAATGGTACCCACACCTTCCCAGACTCCCCGGAGCAGGCCAACATGATGGTGGATGCATGCTCAGGGTTTTGTTCCCAGAAGGTAAGGGCACTTGTGATGCGTGCACATGTGCGGTGCCCTGCACGGGGCAGGAACCCGGGCCGGACGCAGGTTTGGGATGGCCGTGTGGTCTGTGCTTGCGTGGGCACCCCAGGCTGGCCGGAGTGCTGTCCCCTGGGCCACGAGGCTGGAAGGATCATGCTTTCCCCGATGGCAGGTGTTAAACTGAGTGTTTGTTAGAGGGACGTGCTGGCTCAGGCTCGGGGAGAGTGGACGGCTTATCAGTTGTGCCGATGGACAGGGCTGGGCGCTGAACCCGGCGTAAGGGCCATGGTCTCACGTGTGTCTTTGTCTCAGCCGGGGCTCGGAGGTAATTCTGCAGAGGGCGGGCAGGGTGCAGAGGCCTCTGTCCAGGCCTCGTGAGAGAGCTCTAGGTGGGACACGGTGGTCAAGGCCAGGTGGGGCTGGTAAGCAACGGGACCCTCAGAGTGCTGAGGTCTGGTGTGCGGTCCAGTGGTCCACATGTGGGCCCCGGGGTATGGCAGTAGGCCGAGGTCAGGGCTGTTCCCATGTGCTGGGGACTGTGACCGGAGGCCACGTTAACAGTATGGGGCTAGGACGGGAGCGTCCTGGTGATGGTGGCACATATGTCCTTGTTCATCCGGTGGAAGCCACACCCCTCGCCATGTAGGAAGTCACTCTGCCCTCCTAACGGCCATGTCTGGCAGGTGCTGGGACATGCTGTGATTGTAGCTGAGGAAACAGCGGCAGAGAAGGTCACATATGCTGTCCAAGGTCACCTATCCCCTACGTGGGGGACCTGGGATTTGGACCCAGATAGGCCCCCTGGTTCTGACCCCGCTGCTGGCTTGGAGCTGTGGAAGTGGGCTTCTCGGGATGCCAGGGAGCCTGCCCTACCTGGTGCCTCTTGAGATGCATCCATTAGGGCGGAGAAGGAGCCTTTCCTGCACTTTCCAGCCCAAGCAGCAGCCTTTGGAGTGGTTCTCTGTGGCTCTAGCATTTCGGGGTATCTGGGTTGTCCTTGGGGGCTCATAGCATCCGGCTGAGGCCCGCGTTCCCATGCTCCACATGTGTGAGCAGAGCTGTGGGTGGAAGGCTGTGTGCACCTGCTACACGGGCCCTCCCAGGGCTTCTGCACACCTGCCAGAAGTCCGCAGCCCTGGGAGTGCCCACTGCCATCGCCAGTCCAAGGAGCTCGGCTGTACCAGACCTGGCCGCTCCATCTGCAAACCTGGAGGTGCCCCATGTGGCGGGTGACCCACTCTACCCTCCCGGTGCTCTGAGGGGGACACACTGCCCCCCACATGCTGCCTGAGCCAGAGGGGGTCGTGGCCGTGGAAGCAGGCACCCGTCCCATCCAGACGGTGCCGCGGTTCCTGCCGAGCAGCGTCTTGGGAGGGAACGGGCAGCTCCTGTTCCTCGCCCAGTGGGTCGGGCTCAGGGACCGCTCCGTCCTGGCACGGGCAGAACTTTCCCCATCTTGGGCTCCCTCGCGCAGACATCCTGGTGCTTTCGCGACCCTTCCCCCACTGTGTAGCACGTCTGTGGTTTTCAGTGTTCTGCTTTGGTGAGCGAGGCCACAGTGATTTCAGGGACCCCCACGGTGGAGCGAAGGCAGGGGTCCGGCTGGGCTTCTCGAGGACCGGTCTGGGTCACGCGCTGTCAGTGGCATTTGTAGCCCCAGAGGGGACATCTCCACCATGGTTTGTGGGTTGGTCGGGATGGTTCAGGAACATCACGATGTGGCCGGACAGAAGGACACGCGGGGCACCATCAGTGCCATGACCTCTGACTACCGGCGCGGGGCTCAACCAATGTCATGTGTGTCCGAGCACAGAGAGGCCATCTGGTCTGATATTCTGCGGCCATAGGGACAGACCTGCCCTGTCTCCATGCCTGGACCTGGGATGGCAGACATGGGGCCTCCAAGGGGCTCCAGCACCATGGGCAGACGGGCTGCTGGCCCCTGACGCTTCCACAGGGATCCTGCATGCAACGAGAGGTCCCCTCTCCCTGCACCTGCTCCTGGTCTGTCGGAGGGCGAGAATGAAGGGAGACAAGTGTGAGTGCTTCCTATAGATGACTGATGACTCGGGCGGGTCTTCTCGGGCTTTCCTGTGGTGCTGACCCGGCTCGTTCCCTGCACCACGGCTGTTCTGCCGGTCCCACCTGGATCCCAGCAGGTGCAGGTTGTCCCGGGTTGGGGGTGGGGCACTGCCTCTGCAGCAGGCCAGCAGTGGGGCTGTGAGCTTCTGGGTTTTGTGAATTAACCCTCTGGACCACGGGAGGTTTTTCCCTTTGCTAAAATGTTCGCTGGTCCTGTCTGCTGGTGACAACCTAGCACAGCCTTGGGGTTCTCTCACGATTTTGGCCATAAACCTGTCGATGTTACACCATGTGTGTCTTCAGAGGAAATTTATTGTGTTCTGGGGGTGGATGTCTATAAAGATAACACATATTTATTTTAGAAAATTTGGAAAACATGGAATTATATTAGAACTCACCAGTGACGTTACCACATCAGAGAAAAACACCAATGGCATTTAACATTTTTAGGTCTTTCGTTCAAAGGGTATGTTCCCGGAATTTGAATCTTTAACGTTGAATCTTTTGGGGCACGTGGGTGGCTCAGCCGGTTGAGCGTCCGACTCTTAGCTCAGCTCAGCTCATTGTCTCAGGGTCATGAGATGGAGTCCCGCCTCGGGCTCTGTGCTGGGGATGGAGGCTGCTTAACGGGGAAAAAAAAAAAAAAGGAATCTCTCCTTCCATTTTCCTTTGTTCCACGTGTCCCTCGTGGCATGAGCCCCCCCTCCTGCCCACTCTGGGCTCTTTCTTCATGGTTACAACCCATGCTGCCATGAACATTCCTGAAGGTCAACCTTTCAGTGGCTCATAATGCTCTCCTCACATCATCACACGTGGAGTCACTGGTGTGAGGGACTCGCGTGTCTCCTGCATCACTCGTGAGACTTCAGGTGCATTTCCACAAGCGAGTCACGTGGCCTCATTCCAAAGACGGTGGAAGGTGGCTTCAGAGTCTGTGACCTGGGTGCGTGTCCCTGTGCAGACACGTCCTTGCCTTGTGTTCCTGGCCAGTCTCATGGCCCTGAACCATGGCATTCTCACTGATTCTCAATGATGCCATTTGAAGCTGTGGGTTTCCATGGCAGAGGGGAGCATGAGCTGGTCCTGGCTCTGGGGCTGCCTTCCCAACCACACGGCTCCTGCTTTGCAGACGAAGAGCGTGTTCTCGTGATTCAGACCACGCAGGGGTTTCTAGAGAGAACGCCGGCCCCATGTCACACCGGGGCCACCAGCGCCCACACAAACAGGTGCGTCCTCTGTCCAGCACGTCTACGGGATGACGTTACTCCCACGGCCTTTCTAAACATTTCTGCCGAAACACTGCCTAAATGTCCTCTGGTTCAGGGCATCCTGACATGGACGTGTGAGCTTTCTTTCACCGTGGGCTCCGCGGCTAGTGAATTTCGACGCGTTCTGCCAAACTGCCCTCCAAACGCACATTGTCAACAGGATGCAAGTGTCCCTTTTTCTCTGCTGTGTTTCTAAATCTGGTATTTAATTTTGCTACATGGACGGCTAGAGAGCCGTCCTCGCCGGCTTTCCAGGAGTGTGGCTCACACTGGCTGTGTGTGCTGTGCCCATGTCTGGTTGGTTTCCCATTACGCTGTCTTTTTCCTTACTATGGAATTTGGGGATCTTCACCTTTGTCTTTTGAAACGTGCACGGGCAGGACACCCCCCCCCAACAGGACCACAGTTCACATTTCTCCTGACTTTTCCTCTGACGCGTCTGTGTCTCTCTTTTGTGCTCATCCCTCCCCTGCAGCAGCCGTGCTCTGGGGCTGTGTCCTCTGACTCCACACTCTCTCCCCAGGCAGTGGGGTTCACGTGGGACACTGGGCCCTGCCCGTTAGGGTCATAAATCCCTCAGGAGCATCTCCATTCTTTCTGGGCCCTGCCCGTGTGTATCTCCCTGTCTGCTTGATGTCACAAAGTGCCACCAACTCAGCAAACCCAAAACCACACTCAGGATCTTGCTTCCCAAACCTCGCCTTCCTTTCTGTCCTGGCAAACATGCTGTGCCATGCGCTGGGTCCCTCTCCTGTCACGGGCGTGGGGGGTGGTCTTCATCAGCTGCTCCCCCAACGATGGCTGCCACTCTGCTCTCCCCACCCCCTGCCGGCTACACTCTTATCAGCTCCAGGCCTTCCTCACGCAGCAACCAGACCCATCCCGACAACGCACAAATGGGGTCCCATCACCCACTTCTCGAACCATCAGGATAAAGAAGGCAGCTTTCCTGTGACCAACAAGACATGCACATGAAGTTGGCCTGACTGTTTTCTGCTCCCAGGCTAGCTCCCCATGCACCGTCCTCGGCCAGCTCTGTACCATGGGACCAGTCAGAACACTGGGTCTCCACACCTGTCTCAATGTCTCTGGCAGGTTTTGCCCTCAGTGGGGCTCGAAGCTGGCCCAGCCCTGGGCACATGCAGCGGAGCCTGCAGTGGGAAAGCGGGGAAGACAGGGCAGGAGGGCGCTGGGATGCCAGCGACATGCACTTTCTACGGGGCAACCATGTGGCCAGGCACACAGTCTGAGAGGGAATTCAGTTTCTACAAGCAATAAGGGAGGACAGAGGAGGGGGTGAAGTGGGGAGAAGAGAGGCCTCTCCCCCATTGGAGACACTGCCCTAGGGCAGACCCAAGACGAGCAAAGGGACACCACAAAGCCCTTCAGTGAAGTTGTCATCAGAACCACAACCCACACAGCCAACAGTGGTTCCCTGCTAAATAGAGAAATGAAACCAGGCCCCACATCCCCCACTATGAAGGACGGCACATCCAGCTCAGGATCAGAAGTCACTTCTCAGGCCGAAAACCAGCAAAACCGCGATTTCAAAGCAGTGCCGAGAGGAAATGTTACAGCATGAAATGCAGCAGACATGAGGAGCATCCCCAACCAGTTAGCTAAGTCCGTCCTGCAAGAAGCTGGGGAAGAAGAGCAAAAGAAATCCAGAGCGGGGAGCAAGAAGGAAATTATAAAAATCCGAGCAGGAATCAATGAAAGTGAACATAAGAAAACAGTAGAAAACAATCGATGAAACAAAAATCTGGTTCTTTGCATGAAAGTCAATAAAACTTACAAACCTCTGGCAAAACTGACGAAAATTAAAAAAGAAGGAGCCACGGTTCTCCAGTAACAGGAATTAAATAGGGATTATCTCTATGGAGCTTATAGCCATTAAAAGGATTAGGGGAGAAGAGGACAAACAATTTCTAATACAACAAAAAAGAAATGAACCAATTTCTAGAAAACTTAACCAAAACTTAACCAACATAAGGACACAGTCTAAACATCCCCATAACCATGAAAGAAACTGAATTCAGAATTAAAAGTACACTTGACAGAAAATCCCAGGCCTGGATGGTCATGTGGGAGAATTCTACCAAATATTAAAAAAATAATAATAATAATCTTTTTCAGAAAAGGACATGCAGATGGCCAACAGACCCATGAAAAGATGCTAGCATCACTCAGCTTCAGAGAGATAAAGGTCAAACCCACAATGAGGTATCCCCTCACCCCCATCAGAATGGCGAGAGTCAGCAGCGCAGGAGAGCAGGGTCCGGCAAGAGAGCAGAGAACGGGGACGCTCGTGCACTGCCGGTGGGAGTGCAGGCTGGCGCAGCCGCTCAGGAGAACAGCACGGAGATTCCTCAGAAAGTTAAAAATACAGCTGCCCTGCCACCCAGCAACCCCACTTCCGGGTATTTGCCCAAAGGAGTGGTATCTCGAGGGCACCTGCACCCCCATGTTTACGGCAACGTCACTCCCAACAGCCAAGATGTGGGATCACCCGCCGGTGCCCACCAACTCATGAACGGGTAAAGAAAATACAGGCTGTCCACACAACGGAATCTTAGCCTTAAAAAAGATGGACATCCTGCCATTTGGGACAACAGGAGAGACCCTGAAGGACACTATGCCCAATGACATCAGCCAGGCATAATCTCACTTACGTGTGGAACCTAAAAGTCAACTCCAGAAGCAGAGAGTGGAAGGTTGGCCGCCAGGGACTAGGGGTAAGTGGGCAGGTGTTGGGTAAAAGGGACAAAGCTTCAGTTATGCAGGACGGAGTTCTGTGTGTCACACGTGCAACACGGTGACTGTGGCTAACACCGATACAGTGCACCCTCGGAATGCGCTGGGAGAGAATTCTAGAATATTCTGGCACACACAGAAACAACTTCGTCAGGGATGGACGTGTTAACGGCCTGACCTGGTAAGCATTTCACAGCGTGTACATATAGCAGAACGCCACGCTGTTGCCAGCCAGTATACACATTTTTCATCAATTATACATCAGTAAAGCTGGGGACAAGATTAACTCCAATTTTCCACGATCTTTTTTGGAAAACAGAAAAGGAAGCACTTGCCAGCTCATCTCATGAGGCCAGGTTTTCCCTGAAAGAAAAGCCAGACAGTATACAAAGAAAGAAAAACACAGAGGCTAAGATCGCTCATGAATTAAGATGCAAAATCTCTCAACGAAACATTATCAAGGAGAATTCAATAGAATCTAACAGGTGTTCCATGTCATGATCAAGGGGATTTATTCCAGATGTGCAAGGCTGGTTGAATATTCAGAACCATCGATTGTGATCCACTGCCTCAATAAACGAAAGAAAAACCCTAGCAATTAATGCAGACAAAGCTCTTGACAAAATCCAACAGTCATTCGAGATTTTTTGAAAATCCAGGAAGTTTGCAATAGGATGAAATCCCCTCGTTGATAAAACACAGCTACAAAAACAAGCAACACTTCACGTTCTATTTAATGGTTAAAAATGGAATGCTTCCTGCCTACGAGTAGGAACAAGCTCATCTGACATAGTCCTGTACTTTCCAGCTACTGCACTAGGCAGGAAATATGTACATGTATAAAAGGCCTGCAGGTTGGAAAGGAGGAAATAAACTGTGTCTATTTATAGACGACAAGATTATCGATGTGTAACATCTCAAGAAATCAACAAAAACACTCCGACATGGAGTACATGAGCTTGGCGCATTCTAGGATATTGGACCGACTCACAAAAATCCACTTTGGTCCTGTATGCTAATGACAAATATGCCAGAACTGCAATTAAATCCACAAGGCCAAGTACAACCACCTCGAAGAGGATGAAATCCTCAGGTGTGCCCAGGATCGGCAGGCTGTACATTCCAAAATGCCGATGGAACACAGCAAAAGGCCCAAACTAATGGAGAGATGAGATGTGTTCATGGGTTAGAAGATCCAACCTGGTGAAATGAGCCCCAGATTGATGTACGGGTTTAATGGAATTTCTGTCAAAACACCAGCAAGTTTTTTTATGGGTGTAGACAAGCTTATTCTAAAATTTATTCGGAGAGTCACAGACACCCTGCCCCCAGCATAATTAAAGCAATCTTGGTGGAGAGGAACCGAGAGGGTGAGATCACTGAAACCACTGCCACAGTGATAAAGACCATGACCGTGGTACCGCGGGGGGAGAGACACAGATCGACAGAGCAGAACAGAGAACCCAGAAACAAGCCCACAGCAGTGTGGGTCACTGATGTTTGACAGAGGGGCACAGACAGTCTGGTGGGGGAAGAACGTTTACAGGTAGAAACTGAAGCTCGCCTGTCACTTCACGCCTCGTACAAAAGTTAGATCAAAATGCATCAGGGAATTCAATTAAAATGCGAAATCGTAACATTTTTAGAACAAAAAAAGGAAGAAAAAAATCTGATACCTGAGACTACGAAAGCAGCTCTCAGAGCTGACACCAGAAAGCACGGAAAATGGGTGGGCTGGGGCATATCGGAATGGGAAGGACCTTGTAAAAGGGATGGAAAGACGAGCTTGAGACCCCGAGGAGGTGTTTGCAAACCGTCGTTCCTACAGAGGACATGGCCACAATATACCGAGAAACTTCAAAACCCACAGCCAAATCCAAACGAGCAATCCAATCAGAAAATGAGAAAAACACGTCATCAGACATTTCATTTTTGAGAAAAAAGCACATGAAACATGCTTGGCATCAGCAGTCGGCAGGACAGTGCAAAGGAAAAAACCACGGTGAGACACCACAGCACATCCATCAGTTTGGCGGAAACGGACATGGGGATGGAGACGGGGAATGCGCCGCGGGGAGCAACTCTACAGGACAGTTCAGCAGCGCCTTGTAAAGGGAAATGTGCAGCTCTTACTAACCAGCGTCCCAGAGAAACAAAGGCTGTGCCCACAGAAAACTGTGGACTTGTTCACAGAAGCTTGATTCCTCAGAGCCAAAACCTGGGGCCAAGCCGATGTCCTTTGACGGGTAAATGGAAGGCATGCCCACAGCATTTCATACAGCTGAGCCATAAACAGGAGCCAAGGACAGACAGACACAGAGCCTGGAAAGCTCTCTGGGGCGCCGTGCTGCGGGAGGGAGCCGGGGCAGAAGCAGACAGGCTGTATGGGGTTATGAATGGGAAAGGGGCACAAGGGAGGTGCCTGTGGTTGGAACAGTCCAGCAGGCAGGATTGTCTTTCCCCAGGACAATAGGGGAGCTGGTGAGTGACCTGCTGTCCATAACTGAAGATATTGCACACATTAGTAACATAGTAACATTAGGAACCCTGGGGAAACTGAATAAGAGGCATGGGTATATCAATGTCAGTGTCCTGATTGTGATGTTATGAAATGTTACCACTGGAGGAAAATGGGTAAAGGCCCACAGAACCTGTGTGTTATTTCTTAAAACTGCATATGAGCCTGTAATTATCTCAACAAAAATTTCAATCTAAAAGCTAAACACATACCTGCTGTAAGATCCGACTCTCCTGCCCCTCGGTGTGTACGCACACAAGGAAAGCGTGGAACCGTCATGATGATGACTTGCAAGTCGATATTCGCTGCAGGTTCATTTGTTTTCACCCCGAACCGGAAACACCTCCACTGTTCCTCCACAGAGGATGGGGAAAACGAGCTGTGGGCATCGTGGCATGGAGAACGATTCGGCCATACGACAGGAGGGAAATCCTATCAGGGGGAAACATGGAGAGTGTTCATGACAGAGGAAGCCAGAGGCAACAAGGAGTAGGATTCTGCTTACAAAACTCTAGGAACCGCTACGTGGTCTACAATGAAAGAAAGCAGGTCAGTGGGCGGCTTGGGGTGAGGAGGGGGCAGCAGGAAGCTTCTGGGGTGAGGGGTGTGTTCACTGTCCCATGTGTGCTGAGGGCTTTGTGGGCGTGTGCACCTCAGGCTGACCTAACTATGCTCTTCCAATGTCCAGAGCCTCATGCCTCAATACAGCTGTGTTTAAGAGGAACATGGGATGTGCACATGAATGACTGGAAAGGTCAAGAACGGGGGTGCGTATGTTTAAATGAACAGGAGGGGGAAAAGCAGATGTGAGGTGGGGTGCAAGGAAGGAGGAGCCCTTGAAGAGTCTCCAGGCAGAGGCCAGACCCAGACATCCACTCTGGCCCAAGTCTGGCATTCAGACAGTCGCTGTCCTGGGTCCTGACCAAGAAGCAGGTCTCAAGCCCGGGACCTTCAATTCCGCTCTCCTGGGCCCCAGTTCCCTGGCACTTCTAGGGCAACGCTGCCAGAACGCTGGGACATGTGCTCAGAGCACGAGGGGGCAGGAGTCACCCACCGTTCCCAGCATAGGACGCAGGTCGAGGGAGTGGCGGTCACTGAACTTGGCTCTGACCCTCCCCAGGAATGGCCAGCCTGCCTCCCACCACCTGTGCCAGATGAAGGGACCCCCAGCCAGTGGGCTGCTCAGGTCCAGGGCTGGGACTCAGGAGGGTTCCAGAATAAGAGAACTGGGACAGGGAGGACCTGACCAGGAGGTGATGTGGGTGATGCCTGGGGGCAGGAGCTGCTGGGAGGGACCAACTGCAGAGCTTGGGGTGACTTCCCAGATGGGGTGAGGACAGAGGGAGCCCTCCCCAGAGCCATGCAGGCCACCTAGAAGCACCTGCCAGGTAGAAGAAGGTGTGGTGCCTGCCTTGAGGGCAGGGGAGAGAGTCCGGCCCCATCTGAAAGACTCCAAACTCCCCACCAGGTGCTGCAGACCCTCAGGAGGACCCGGAATGTGCACGCTTGTAGCTGTGCCTGAACCTAAGTCATCACGACCCCTTCCCCGTCCTGCACTGGGGAAATACAGCTGCCCAGAGCCAGGACAGGGGAGACAGCTAGCAAATACCTGTGGCATGAGGGGGAGAAGACAACCCCGAGTACACGCGTGCCCACAGGCACACACCCGTGCACCCGTGCACACACTTCAGCAGCTCTTGGAATGGTAGACGCATGGAAGGTGCCAGACCCGGCAGCCCCTGGGGTGGGAGGCCTGGTAATCCTCTCAGGTAGGGACCCCGGCTCTCGGGGGTGGTCCTCACCTACAGCACAGCTTCAGGGGGTTGGCTCCTGATTCCCTGCCTGGGGTTTGGGGGGAAGCTGAGTTTGGCCCTGGGTTGGTCCTAAAGGCTCCTTGCTGACTCTGGGGCTGAGGGCTCTGGCCCCATGGCTGAGCTGGTCAATTTGGAAGTGGCAGCAATAACTCTCCAGGTGTGGGGGATGGACAGTTCAGTCCTGTAGCAGTGGCAGACCCACAGGGCTTGTGGCCGCTGAGAGCACAGGGGCCTCTTGGGCTCCCGGGAAACTGCTGGCCCAGCTGTGCCCATCCAGGGGGTACAGACACACACTCGTGTTGGAGAAGGCAAGCAGGGCCAACACCCGCAAACTGGGTGCTCAGACTGACCCAGGAAAGGGGCCGTGGGTGGGAAGGAGCCTGGGATGCAGGCCCCACCAGCTTGGGGGGCACCCCCCGGTGCTCAAAATGAAAACAGCAGTAACAACCAGGCCACCCGAACCCCAGCCTCACAGAGCTGCTCCCACTTGTCTACCCTCCTTCCAGCCCTGGTCCTGTCCTTGTCACTCTGCAAGTATAATATGTACGTCATTTTGCATCCGGGGGCGGGGGTGCTGTCCACTTAACAATATGTAATAAACATTCGTCAAGTTTCCACACAGGTTTCATAATCAAACAACAAACAAACAACACCACACAGAGGGCCCTAACTTAATAGATAACCCCATCACTGGGTGCATTGGTTTCTGCCGAACTGTCATTACTGACAGAGGCCGCGTCTCACATTTCCAGGAGAACATTTTTTCTTTCCAGAAGTAAACTGACTGGGCCAAAAGACGGCAGTTTCTGACTATACCGCACTATACTGACTATATGTTCTGACTATACACACACCATCTGTGTAGAGCAGTGACGTCTCCTTCACCACCGAGAGGAACCGAGTTCAAGGGCGACGCCACTTTCACGCCCCAACCCCGACCCTGCCAGGGCATCTGGTGGGGGGGGGGCCCTTTCTGCCAGCTTAGCAGGTAGTATGCAGCACCTCAAGACGGCTTCGACTGCCCTCGCTCTGACGACCAGCGAGGCTCCCGGTTTTCCCAGAGCGGCTGGCTCTCTGGAACACCCCATGTGAGCAGCCGGGCTGGAACGCGGAGCCTGCTGGCAACCGGGTCACCGTTTGCCTCTCGTGAACCGTGACGAGCCCCTCGTGGGCACAGCTATTCCCCCTCTGCACACCCCAGCTGGTGCAACCACCTCCCTTCCCCTGGCCTTTCCCCATGTACACGGGTCTTGGCTTTGTTCTTGCTGTCATCTACCCATATTTCTCTCTGCGGCTTCTTGTGAGGCTTCAAAGCTGAGAGTGGTCTTTCTTCATTAGTATATAAATATTTCATTATGTGCTAACTGTCCTGTTTTTTTTGTTTTGTTTTGTTTTGTTTTTTAAAGAGCTTTGGCTCTTTGAGGCATCTGTTGTCTATTCCAGCACGGCGGGTGGGGGGGGGTGGATCTAAATTAAAATTCTTCTATGTTATCTGGTTTCTCAACATCATTCATTTTTAATTATTATTTTATAAAGTGTTCTAACGTCAGAAAGGTGAGGCCTTCTGACTTGCTATTTTTATTTTTCAAGTGTCCTATGAAACCCTCATCTGTCTGCTTCTGCAGAACCCACAGAAAAATACTGTCGGGATTGATTCGAAGGAGGCTGTGTCTGCAAATGAAGCTGGTGACCTGTTCTCCCCCTACGACGTGTACTCATTGTGAGAGAGATCATGTCTCTCACCTTGTCCCTAACCCACAGGGGCTGTAATTTTCTTTACAAAGGTCAGGCGTTTATTATGTTCCTAAGTCAGTCAGATCACCTGTTTCTGTTACAAATGGATTTTTTCATTATATTTTCTGGCCTGGGCATTCCACTATGAAGGGCTCTGCCCACAGGTGCTCAGAGCTGGCCAGGAGGGCTTGTATGCTCCAGGGGCTCAAGGACAGAGTGCACTTGGTGGGAGGGGCTCGGTCTGGCTTGCCAGTTGAGGAGGGGCTACAGGTGAGAGAGAAGCCCAACAGACCCCATTCTGAGTGGGAGGAGGCCCCAGGGGACTAGGAAGGAGGGACAGATGGAAAATCCCTTGGGGAATGAAGGAGAAGAGTGGGAACTCCAGCCCAGAAGGTGGGGCTGTGGACGGAGGTGAGAGGCTAGTTCACAAAACACAGTGAGGAGAAGCAGACAACCCTCCAGAGTTAGAAAAGTGAGGAGTCCAGGGTCCCACAGCCGCAGGTGCAGAGCAGGTGAACCCAGGGCTTCCACCCCCAGCCAGGGCTCTGTGGATGGGCCACGGTTGCTGGAGCAAGTACACCTGCAGCACGCCAGCAGGCAGGGCAGGTCCAGGGCTCCAAGCTGCCGACCCGGTGAGTCCCACAGGTGATCCCATCCCAGTGTGGGTGCTGGCCAGATCAGTGAGAGGACCCAGGGCCCTGAGAACAGAAGAAATACAGCTGGGAGTGGCTGCAATCTCTACAAAGGGGCCAGCACGCGCACCTGCCCACTGAGGCCTCACTCCCTGCAGAATCTGCCGACAGCATCAACAGGCTCTGGGATTCCTGTTCTAAAACATCCTGCTGTCGGGGCACCTGGGGCCTCAGTGGGTTAAGCCTCTGCCTTCTGCTGGGGTCATGATCTCAGGGTCCTGGGATCAAGCCCCGCATTGGGCTCTCTGCTCAGCGGGGAGCCTGCTTCCCCCTCCCTGCCTGCCTCTCTGCCTACTTGTGATCTCTGTCTCTCAAATAAACAAATAAATAAACCTAAGAAAAATAAAAATGAAACATCGTGTCACTCCCTGGCCCTACCTCCCTCCAGCCACCACCCGGTCTCTGCCCCCAGGCTCCCCAACAAAGCTTGTGAGTGCTGTCTGCAGCTCCAAGCCCTCACCTCCTGCCCTGCTTAACCCATCCTGGCCTGGCTCCTGTCCCGGCACCCCTGGAGCCGCCTTTGTCCGGACCCAGGGTCCCCTGCCCTCTGCTCTGTCTGGATCACTACTGGGATTCAGAACGAACTGCCCCAAGATGGGCCCCTTGGCCACGCAGATAATTTTGAGCTGGAAACAGTCAAGGCCCAAAAAACTCAGGAAGAAACTGTGACCTCCTCAAACTGCCTGAAAGCTTAGAAAAACTCAGGAGGAGCACTCTCTTGGTAGATAGCTGCGTCATACTGTGAGCGAGGTATGGGGAGCGGGAGGAGCCCAGGAAGGCCTGTTTGATCAGAGTTCCCTGCGTCCCAACATTTCACCATGGCCCAGCAGACACCTGCTACCAAACATGGGTCCTGTTTGTCTTCCTGTAGACTATATTCCTTCCAAGTTCCCAAGCCCTGCCCGGTCTCAGTCCCAATGACAATGCCCCTCATTTCCTTGCATTTGGAATCTCACATTTTTGCAAGAGCGGGGCGGGGGCAGGATGTCCCTATTCCTCACGCTGTTATGCCCTGCCTGGGCTTCCTGAAGGCTCCATCTGCCTGCACCGATTTGCAAATGAGGACACAAAACAGGGAGGCTCCTGGAAAGAGTCTCCTCTGAGGGGTGCGCTCCGGTTCCTTGTCCCCCCACCCTCCTGTACCCCCATCCCTGCTTCTGTGTTTAGCCATTCTAATTAATGAGCAAACATTCTTTACAAAACAATGTTTAAAAACCTTGGGGTTAATTTAATCAGATATTTAATTGCCCTGTAATTAATCATCTAAGCTTAACGAATTGAACCCAGATCTCTGGGAGTTGGGTGTATCTCACTGACTTCTGAAAATAACTATGTGTCAGAACCTCAGGCTTCCTGCTCCCACTTGATGCCTATGGCCCCTGATACCCTTGCCCCCAGCAAGCAGCCTGGGCTCGGCTCTTTGAGGCTGGAGGGCACAGCCGTTGCTGGGAGAGGTTGCCGGGCTACAGGTCACCCTAGGCTGGGGAGGCTGATCCCGCTGTGCCGTGTGCCTCTGTGCCCACCGCGTCCCCTCTGCAAGCTGCCACAGTTTCTTCATTGGTGGCAGGGGGAGGGCCCCGGCCAGCCAGTCTCCCTGGGCCCTGTACAGGCTCAGAGTGTCTCAAGGAGGGGCAACAGGGTTTATAGACTATGAAGTCTACCCCACTAGTGAGAAAGACCCTGAAACCCCACACTTGGACCCTCTCTCCACTGTCCCCCAAGTCCCTCTGGTCCCCTGCCCGTAGCAATGAAGGAGGGCAGTGGCCCACATCTGAGAGCATCTGAGGGGCTGACCCCTATTTGGGCTGGGATCTGAAGAACCCCAGCTGAGATGGCCATCCCAAGAGCCCTAAAGCCTTCTCCTGGGAGACTGGTGGAAGGCCAGGGCACAAGGGCAGACGAGGTCCTCATGGATGGGAGCACTCCCAGTGGGCCAGGCCCTGGGCTAAGGCTCACTTGCACTCATGTGTGGCGTCTTTTGAAGCCCTATGCTGGGCCGGGCAGGGTCATCCTCCTATAAGTGAGGAAAACAAGAACCAGAGCCAGCAGAGGATAGGGTCAAGCGCTGGCCGCACAGGTGAGAGATGAGGCAAGGGCCAGTGGCTGATGGGCAGGACCCCTGCACCTGCCCAGTCCTCTGGGAAGACTGTGGCTGCCCAGCTCATTCCGGGAGCCGGCTGGACTTCTGTCTCTGGGCCACCAGGGACAGAAGGCCAGACTCCTAGCCCCCAGGGCAGCCTTCCTCTGACCAAAGGACAGCAGGTTCTGGGTAGCTGCCTCTGCCCGGAGGGAATTAGCCCCAGACGGGCCAACCCCTGACTAACCCCAGACCCTCTGACGATGCATCGGCCAAGGACTGATGAACTTGTCTGACTTGGGGGCTGCCAGGCCAGGGTCCTCCCCGGAGTGATTTATGCCACCCCATTAGTTCAGGAAAGGCAGGATTCATAGAGCATCATGGGTGAGGACCCAATGCAATTCATATTTCTGTGCCCAGGCCTCCGCTAGCGGATCGGGAAGGAAGTGCAAATCTTTGGATTTAGAATCAGATGGAAAGAGGAGTCTGGCCACGTGTCCAGCGAGCGACATGGGCGCCTGGAGAGAACGCTGCCCTGTGGCTCTGTGCTGGGAGTGGCCCCCAGCGGAGTGGCCCAGGATGTCGTGCACCGCGGGCAAACACAGCCCTTCTCAGCATCACGGTCTGGACGGCCTGGTCAGCGCAGAACCCAGGACCCGCCGTGTAGCAGGGGCGTATGTCCAGGCGTCTGATAGTTTGTCTTTAAGTTACCCTGGGTCTACACAGCTATGCTACTGAGCTCGCCCACACCTCCCAGCCCCAAGGAGAGAAAATGGGGGCGGGCAGAAGGCGAGACACACTTTGGGTCCAGGCCCAGGCAATGGCCCCACTGGGGTGGGCTCCGTGGCAGGTGTGGGACGCCGGCAGTGGGCCAGGGATTTGCTGGAGTTCCGCGCCACAGACTGGGAGGCCAGACAGCATGAGGGCACGGGTTCATGGCTAGAGAGGAAGGGTCTGCTCCTAGTCCTTCCCCAGGCTTGCATGCGGCTGTCTCTCTCCCCACCATGGTCTTCCCTCTGTGCCCATATCTTTGTCCTAATTCCTCTTTATTTCCTTACTTCAGGAGACTAGCCACACTGGATTGGACCCCCAGCCTGGTGGCCTCATTTTGACTGGATTCGTCTGCCAAGCCCCTCTCTCCAAATCGGGTCATGTGCGAGGCAGTGGGGGCAGGAGACTCATCAAACCCATACAGTCTGCAGCTGGAGATATGCAGCCCCCAGCACAACAGGCCACACGGCCTCGGGGTCGGGGCTCAGACACACCAGCCAGGCGTGCCGACAGGACATCTATGCCCAGTGACAGTGAAGATGGCTCCGGGGAGGCCCACACAGCTGGACGCCAGGTGCAGGAAACCCCTCAGGGCCCCCCAGCACCCCACAGAGAAGCCACTGACCCCCTTGGGAGAGAACACTCGATCACACGCTGAGCTCTCTCTCTGACCAGCTTATGACCTCAAGAAGTCATTCTTTCTCCCTGAGCTCCTGTTTTCTCACGTGGAAGAGTGAAATAAAATTATTTAGGCTGTCTCATACCATGCGACTTTCTCCGCAGATCGGACGGGCCACCGGCTGCAAGAGCACCTTGTACCAGTCAGTTCTTGCTATGTAACAGGCAGCCACAATGATCTCTGCGATTTCATCCACATGCCCGCAGGGAAGCTGGGGCTGCCTGGGCTGGGGCAGCCGCTCAGCATCAGCCTGCAGGTTTGCCACAATGTGGTCAGTGCCACCAAGCTGGCTGGTCCATTCCCTCTGTGTTACTTCTGCTGTGGGCTGGAGGAGCAGTGAGGGCACAGGTGCCAGACGCACGGCCGCGTGTGAAGCCCATGCTTGTGTGGGGTCTGTCCACACCCCAAATAACCAACAGGGAGAGAGAAAAGGGGTGGTCAGCTGGGTCTCACATCCCCCACGTGTGGACAAGTGTCCCCAGATGGCACACGGACTCTATCGGACCCCACGGCATGACCCTGTGCAAGGCTAGCCCGGTGACAGTCCCTCTACCACAGGCACAAAGGTTTAATCTCTGCCGTTTATGTGGACAGAAATAACTCACTAAAATTTAATTTGGTAAATTCCAGTCTTTGTAAGCAGTGAATTCAACAGAGACACGATCAGACAGGGGGCAGCCAGCCAACCAGAGAACAGCAAAAGCACCGCATCGCAGACTGCTTTAAATCCCCATTCCCTCGTTACCGTGTCAAGGGCAGTCATTATGTGGTGACGGCAACATTCCCCACCTAGAAAAATAAAACATAACCTTGTGTGGGGGATTAGCATTCTCTGCCGGTTGTCAAATGGGGAGACTTTAGAAGCACGATTTCTGAATTCCATGGTCGGACGAGGTGTTAGCCACGTTAATGGAGACAACGATGGACCCAGCCCAGAGCAGTGCTGCCCAGTACACCCACCCCACGTCTCGTGGGTCCCCTTGGAGGCTTCTGCCAGAACCGGGGAGCCAGGCCCCACATGCTCTGGGGAGAGGCAGGGGCAGGGCCGACACACCAAGACCTGGGTCACACACAACTGCCCACATGGACCAGAGCTCTGGGGACTTCCTACGAGTTGATGACGACAGAGTCCGTGCACACCTGGTGAGCAGCACGGCCTGGGAAGCAGGTGACCTCAAATGTCCGTGAAAGCCTGTGCCTCGTCATCCGCATTGGACTGATTTGCTTCTGCTGGGTCCAGGGAAGCAGAGCTGACTCCCTCGGGTCAAGGAGAGAGGATGAGGTGGACCTTGGAGACCCCAGGACTGAAGTCACTACAGAAAGGCAGGTGAGAGGGGACCACCTTACACACAGTGATTGGTACAGTCGTGTGTTCGCAGGCACAGGGTGGTTCAGGGAGGCCTCCCTGGAGGTGAGTGGCTGGAGAGGCAGAGCGCTTGGGGCGCACCCAGGAGGTGAGGGCCCAGAGCCATGCATGTGGCAGGCAGAACCAGAGTTTGGGCTCTGGCCAGTGGAGGACAGGCTGAGGGCAGAGGGAGAGCAGGACAGGTGGAGAAGCCTGCTGGTCAGCAAGAGGGTGGCATCCACAGTAGAGGGGCCAGGACTGGGGGAGTGGACACGGCCAGTGGTGGCGGCCACACGAGTCTGACGGTTGGAGGCATGTGGCTCCAGAAGCTCGGGCCCCCCTCCAATCCGTCCCATTAATCCGGCCTGGGACCGCTTTTCCTTGGCTGTAGATCTCTCTAGGCCTCTAATGGTACTTGTGAGACCGGACAGGTCGGGACACCAGTACAACCCCTAACCCCGACGTGCCCGACACTTGTCGGGCAGCAGATGTGATGCTGTGGAGTCCCCGCGTCAGAGGGCGACGGGCGGGTTCTGAGATCCAGGTCTGAGTTGGGCCTTAAACCTGCCAACCACCTGGTATGAATTTCACTCATCAACACAGGGGTCCTTGGCATGGGCCCAGCAGAGGGCCCCCCCCCCCCCCATGGGGGACTGGCTTTTCTGGGACAGATTCACGTCAGGACGTCCACATTCTCCCCCCTCCTGCAAGGTACCATCAGACAGGGGTTGACAAGCGATGGTCTGCAGCCTGTTCCAGCCCCACTCGGACGGTGCTCAACTCCACCACACCCTTCTACCCACTCCAGCATCTCTGCTCATGTGACATGTCACGGCTAACACCAGTGACATCGGAAGTGCACCCTCCCCCCAACCCCAGCCCTAAGCTGCAAACTGGTGTGCTCACCGATCTGCTGGACATCGCTCCGTGGGTGAGGGCCTCCTGCTAAACAGACCCACACGGGTGGCTGGAGACCCCCTTGCCCACTCCTGTTCTCTGCTCATGTTCTACACCAGCAGCCCTGGCCATGCTGCAGGCAGCTCATGGCCCCTCAGTGCCCACATGAGAGCCTCCAACCAGGACTGCTGTGGGCCTGACTGGCTAAGATGGGTTCACATGGGAGTGGGGCGGGTCCTAAGCGGTCTGACCAACGTCCTTACAAGGAGACATTTGAACAGAGAGATCCACACATGGAGAGCATGAAGGCAGAGACTGGGTGAGTGTCTACAAGCCAAGGAGCTCTGGAAACTGCCAGTGACCTCAGTCACAGGGGTGAGGCCTGGGGCACTCTCTCCTCCCAGCCTCAGCCAGAACCAGGTCCGCCGCCCTGACCCTCCAAAACCGTGGGATGCGAGCTAGTTCTGCTGCTCACACCCCTGTGTTCGGATGCACCGAGTCGGTCATCACGGGGCGGGAGTTACAAATACCGACAGGGAGAAAACCCGAATCTGAACCAGGTGTACCGATGTGAACTCAGGGCTTCCCGTGTCTGGAGACTGATGCAGAAGTGTCAGCGTGTGCGTAACGGGGACTGACGGTACATCCGGATACGCACCATACGGCCATACATACGATATGTGAACTACACGCAGATAACAACAACACGTAACATAGTGTGACATGGTATCTCGCAGACATCTTTCAGCTCTGTTCTCAGAAAGCCGGAAAGCAGGGGCGCCCCGATACCACTGAGCACGTCTAGCATCTGCGTCTGGGCTTCTACATACCACCATACTACATACCACATTCCACTGAAAGCAGAAAGGGCTCCTCAGAGAAGGGACTGATCCCAGACCTGGAGGGGTCAAGGTCAAGCAGGAGGCATTCTTAGAATGATGGGGACAGAGCCAGGACGGGTCAAGGGACACAGAGGGCTCCCACTGGTCAAATACGAGATAATGTGAGTATGAAATCGAATGGCGGTAGTAACGGATTAGAACCTGCTGAGTAAAACAGGAAACCGTGAGTCCACATAGATGTTCACGTACAAATGAACTGAAAATGTGACGACGAGTAAAATACTGACACAACTTGAAGCACGGTCTCGCAGCGCAGAGGCATGACAGATGTCCTCCTGATGAGGGGACTGGAGCCATCGCCTCCAGCAACAGGACACATGGGAACAGGTACCCCATCCTGCGGAGGATGCATCGACACACCTTCCTCTTGAGGAGCCCCACACGGACCCAGGCTCCTGTCCCGCAGCCTTCTGCATCCTCAGGGGAAAGCCGAGGGCCTCTCCAGCCCGAGGGAGCCCAGGGAAAGGGAGAACTCAGGGAAGCACATGGTTCTTGGGCAACGCAGGTCACCGGCACAGCTGGAGGGTGTGGGCTCTGGGATCAGGCACACTGTGGCTACCCCCTGGGTCGGGGGCTATGTCCTAGTTGTGTGGGAAAATATCCTTGTTTACAGAAACATACACTGAAGCCCGTTTGCAAATAACTTTGGGGCACCAAGGAGCCCCGGAAGCCGTCCTGTGGCCCACAGCCCAGAAACCACTTCTCTCCATGCAGTCTTCCCAGTCCAGGCTGATCTCCCCTTTCCAGAGGCCATGGTGCTGGTGACTCATGACGTCTAGATGCTGCTGAGGGCTGGCCCACCCTGTGCCCGGCCTGTGGGTGCTCACAGGTGCAAGCAAATGAGACCGACGCTAACCTGGGAGCCTCTGACACTCACAGGGTCAGAAGGGGTTGGAGCCTGCAGTTTTCAACCTCGTGTGAGAAGGAACGCCTCACGTGAGATGGATGGGAACCTCCACGAGTAGGGGATATTTAGTCGTATGTGCTGACGTCTGGACAGTAACGAGCGGCCGCGGAGCTGGCTCTGCCCAGCACAGCAATTAAAGCACAACGCGGGGAAGACATCCTCACCCTGTGGGCCGACGGGGGCTCGAGGCTCGGCTCCCTGCGCATCTGAAATAATGACGCCTCTGTGTCCAGGAGGAAAATGCCCACAAGTTCCGCCCACTGCGTGTCATGGAGCCAGCGTCTCGGGGCCCCTTCTGTGCCGATCCACAATCTACCTCACGTGCACATCTTCGTCTAACAGGCTCCCGACACCAGCTGTAGGCCGCCCCCTTCCTGCCCCTCCGCACCCTGGGATCTCAGGACAGCCCAAAGGCAGAAGGGAGCCTGACATGAGGCCCATCCTTCAGGGTCCGGGTGGGTCCCACCTGCTCGCTCAGTGAGGAGCACGGGAGGGCGTCAGCTCTCACCAGGCCCCGAGATTCCTGTAGGTGGACTTTTCCCTAAACTTTCCCTGACTCCTGCCCGACATGCTCCTCTGGTGCTTCAGCAACTCCTCGGCTCCGCCCTCTAGCAAGCGTGTCGGGCTCCAGCTGCAGCACCATGTGCGAGTTCCCCACACACCACGCTGCACCACATGGGACGGGGACTTTACGCCAGCGGCCTCTGTCAATATTGCGCACGACCCAACCTTCCCTTGGCACAACTGCCACTGACGATGAAGTCCTTGAGACTGTGCTAGGGGCACCTCCGCCAGGAAGCCCTCCCTGATTACACAGGAGTTATCTTGAAGATCCTCACCCTCTCTATATCAAATGACTGTCCTCAGCTCCACTGCGTGTGCCCACACGAGCCTGCACTCCCTTAGGTCATAACATGAACCACTCTTGGTGTCACCTTCTCCACCAGACTCTGATCCTCTCCACGCTGTGGACTCTGTCAGCAGAGACTTGACCAACCGAGAAAAGCTTTCCTTTTGGGTGGGGTGGTCTCAAGGTCTGGTGTGGACCAGAGCTGGCAGGGACTCACATGGCCTTGTGACTCTGCTAAGTCCGGAGCTCCTCACCGGGCCACCGCCAGCAATGTGCCCAACTAGCCTTCCGTGCAGCACCCAGGATGCAGGGATGAGGGATATCCAGAAGAGCCGGCCCCGGAAGAAAGGCATCTTCACCGCCAAGACAAGGGATCCAGAATTTGCCCTGCATGCAACAGGGGCCAGGACAGCCCCACGCTTCATAGAGACACCACCTTCTTGGGACCTGAGCCGGCACCCCAGCAGTTGACGACTTGCTGGCTCTGAGCTCCTCCTGCAGCAGAAAAGACAGACAACCATGAAGGCCCAGGAGGCTGGAGACCAGGGGCAGCTGTCCTTCTGATGGGGATGTCCTCTTCTTGGCCATGATGGATCCTTCTGCAGCCCTCAAAGCAGAAGCCCATCAAAGCGCAGACAGAGTGACGGGGCCGCGACGCCTCCTGGACCCCGGGAGCATGCTCAGGTCTGGGCGAGATGGCGCAGAAGTCAGAGAGAACACGGCCTCACTGGGTTGAGGATTCGGCCAGTCAGAGATGATGGGCTTCCAAGGAAGCCACGGTCTCCACATCCAAACCATCTGAACAGCGTCCCAGGCTTGTGATCAGGATGCAGGCCTCGAGCACGGAGAGAGGGCAGAAGAAATCAGACGCTGCCAGGCCTCTCCCCCAACACCAAGCGCACCATCCCCAGGACCGACCCAGGAGCCCCAGGCCAGGGCAAGCACCTTCCCTGGACATCAAGACCTGGGCCTAGCCCTGGGGAAGCAGGATGGAGAGGAAGACTACGTTCTTTGTGCTGGTCCTGCCGGCCTCCTGCTCATCCCCTCAGGAGCAAGGGGCAAGAAGGAGCAAAAGACAGAGTTCTCGTCCCTGGGGATTCTCAGTCCACACGGAAAGAAAGGCCCAAAGGAGCGCCCCAGCGAAGCCACTGGAAAGTCACAGTGTCCAGCCCCTCCCTGGTTCTCCTGCACAAGTGGGAGATGCAGCTCCTGAGAGACCCCCGCGTCCAGGGCGATGCTCCCTTGCCTGTGATCCTCCACACCCATCTGAGCTGGGCCTGCAGCCCCACCCATGCAAGGATTAGCTTTTTTCTCAAAACAAGGAGTTCCCTGAGGCCAGTGGCTTTGTCAAGCCCCAAGCATGGCCTGCAGCAGGTGCATGGTCCCAAGTCCTGAACTGCAGAGACACGTGCCACCAGGCCCCCACAGGAGCTCATGCGGTGGGTGCGCCACCCGTCCTAGATCCTTCCGTGCTGCTCTCTGAGATGCAGGACCTCAGCACCTGGACGAGCAGAGACGATCACCGACAGTCTTTGCCCCAATGGAGGACCCTCCTTTCTCAGGGAAGTAGGTCCTTGGTGGCCAGTCACACCCCCTGGCCAAACCATGGGGACAACCCCTCCCTGAGCATGGCTGACGCACCCCTACCCCCACCAGGCACCATGGAGCGCAGGACATGCACGCGCTGGGGTGGGGTTCCCAGAGGTCGGCCTTCAGCACTGGAGGCCGGTGGGTGACCAGCACAGAAGGGCTTTGGGGGGTTCCAGGAGCGGGCAGACCCCAAGAAGCATTCCCCCGGGCTCACGGAAACTGTTCACGTGGGGGAGAACCCCGTCAGGCCGGCCCGTGACGATCCGCCAACGAAGAAAGGCAGGCATCAGTTTAAATATGTTGTCTGCTCTTCATTCCAGGAGACTGAAACTGGGACGGCACGGTGGAAAGATATTTCTGAACACTCGGAATATGTCTGAATGAAAACTTTTGCTTGGAGACTTTACAAGTTCCATCTTGTGCCAAAACATACACTTGACTTTTTTTTTTTTTTCCCCCAGCTGTTTTTGGTCTTTAACTTATTGATTGATTCGATTACCTAAAACTGCATAATCCTGTCTTCCAGTCGCCAAGAAAGGCACCGTGCACATGTGGCCTAAAACTTCCGGGCCACCCCAAGGTCGCGGTCAGTACTAAGACAAACTGCTCACAGCCCATCTCCCTCTTGAACTAGAGGCAGGCTGTCATGCCTCCAACGGGTTTCCCGTGGCCACTGGGAAAAGTCACAACACATTCTCTTGCAGCTCTGGGACCATGAGGTCTACATTCGGGGCCGTGCTCCTTCTGGAGGACCCAGGCAAGTGCGTTCTCTTGTCTCCGAGGAGTCCAGACACAACTGTGCCCTTGTCCCCAGGGCCATCCTCCACCTCCAGCGGCGGCGGCAATCCCCCACCTGCTTCCCTCACTCCCGGTCTGTCTCTTCCACGCGCAAACACACACACGGCAACATACACACGTGTGCACACACACGCCTCTGCCTCCCTTGTCTCACTTCATCTGATGCAGACCTGCCTGCCCCCACGTAGGAGGCTCCTCGCACTGACCTGGTGTGTGTCCCAACAATCCAGGATCACCCCACCCTCAGTGAGAACCCTGAGTCAGTCCCATAGGTGAAGCCCCTCCTGAAAGGTGACGTCACACATTCCCAGGTTGGGGGCAGCAGGACATGGCATCTTCCGAAAGCCGGGACCCCATCTGGCCCAATCCCCGGTCAGCTCCTCAGGTGCAGCTCTACAGCCCCTCGGGCCTTGGGCTGACCCTCCCCGGACAAAGCCTATCTGTGTGGCTCTGAGCAGTGTGCCACCCCCACTGCCCGGCCCTCAGTCTCCCGTGTCTGCAGGGGCATGGGCTTCCAGTTCTGCCGTCCTGCCGCAAGACCGCTCGGCACACAGGCTGACCAGGGAGGCCCCGGCCTGTCGCTCACAGCCTGGCAGTGAGGACAGCTATGTCCAGAGAGAAGCTGCTCGCCCAGTACCCAGTCATGGGATGAAGAACTCCCTCGGCTTACATGTTCTAATTGAATCGGCACAGATTTAACTCGGGTGTGACGTTCAGAACATGAGCCATAAAAATTCCACCAGTGCTGCTCTACGGGGCCAGCCGGAGGAAAGATGCGCTCAGGGGTCCAGGAAAGACCACCTGGCTGGGGCTGTTAGCCAGAGGCCGGGAAGGGCTGGCGGGAAGCATGTGAGGAAGGGTCTACGACAGGCCAGAGGATGCTACCTTCCCACCTGGACATCCCGAAGCAGAGAACGGTGTGTAGGGATGGTGAACAAGCCGGCCACGGGTCCGAGGCTCAGTGTTCTTGGCTCCAAGACGTGTGTGCCCCTCAGCATGGCTCTGAGACGGACTGAAGGAAAACCCATCGTGCTGCTCGGCCAGCAACAACCTCCAGCGGCAAGTGTCCACTAGACCTCCTGACCTCTGTCTGACCAGCCTTCGCCCAACCCCAGAAACACTCTTACTGGTTCCCACTCTGCTAGTGAGGAAAAAGCCCTCCTAATAAAAGCTCCTCCCTAATGACAAGAATCCCGTGTTGTGGAAATTTGGCACACATTCTTCAACAATAAAAATGAAAACAGGATGTCTGCTTTGCAGCACTTACCAGCCCTGGGAAGGAGACGTGGTGGACTCTGACTCTATTTTGCAACCACCCCGGGGAACGGAGATGCTGTCAATGTGAGCACGAAGGAGCTGTGGGGACAGAAGGTAGAGATGGAGTCCATGAGAGTCTAATAGATGTTATTTTTGGAATTGGATTTGGGGGCAGCAGCCAGAACCGTCACTGCTGGGGCTGTGAAGGTCACACCTGCGCTAGGACACCCGGGGCCCCAGTGTCGGAAGCAGGAGCTTCCAAGGGGCCAGGTCTTCCCCGATCCTGGTGTGGTGGATTTCCTCTGAGAACACCTCCATCCTCACACGAGGGTCCATGTCCACACAGGAGGGACGAGAAAGGCTGACACAGAGAGGGGCACGTGGGAGTGGGGACAGAGGTTAAACCCGTCGGCCAAACGTGGCACGCAGCCACCAGGTAAGCCTGCGAGTGGTGCCAGGAAGGTGCCGGAAGACGTCCTGGCAGAGAGGGTCGGAGAGACTGCCTCCCCTGCGGACGCAGGGCGTGAGCAGGAGGCCAGGGTCGCCTATTTACCGGACTTCCAACTCCTGAGGGCTGGCTACATTCTGCCTTGTCCATCCCTCTATGTCCCATGCAGAGGAATGTGCCCAGCAGACAGCAGGTCCTCACAACGTGCTAGGGGGCTGAAGGAAGGATGAATGAGTAAGTTCCCAAGCACACGGTGCTGAACCAGCTCAGGGCTGAGCCCTCGGGACTCCAGTGCACTCTGGTGGGGGATCACCCAAGCCAGGTCATCTTGAGGACCCCCCCAACCAGCTGCCCTCCACGCAGACTCCTCTGGCTTCTCTGGGTCTCCTTTACTCAGCCCTGCCTGATGGCCGGCTGTCCATGGGATGGGACCTAACCCAATGCAGGGGCTCCTGGGGTTGCCTGGACAGCTACCTCCCAGTCCCGCAGCCTTTTGGCCACCAAACCCTCCTCATTCCACCTTCCATCCCCCTTTTGCCTTACAGCTAGATCCCCGCGTCTCTGCCAGCCCTGAGTCCTGCCCCACGTCTTGGCCCTCCGGCCGGCGGGCCCCAGCCGGCTCTGCTGCACTAACAAGCAAGCCCCATTTCAGAGCCGGGGGCCACCATCACTGTCACCTGAGGCAACCACGGCCACTCTACCGTCACAGCACCCAGTGTCCAGGGAGGGGAAGTCCCATCTGGGACACAGCGTTTTCACAGCACAAACAGAAGCCAAGCCAGTGGTGGAAAAACTCAGTGCCTCCAGATGGTTCCATAGCTGGTCCCCAAACATGTGATGCCCCTCTCTCCATGAGAGCGGGTTATTGGCCCCACTGAAGCTGAGCGGGACTACTGGCCCACTGCAGCCAGCAAATGTCCGCCCGGGTTTCCTGGAACCCCTAGGCTGTGGCTGCAGGGCCCCCGGGCAGCGTGCTGGCTTCCACCTGTGCCCAGAGGGCTCTGTCTCCACCGTCTGGGTGAACCGGATTTCCACCGTGGGAGAACGGGGTGCAGGGCATTGCCTGAACCCTACACCAGCAACGGGCGCAGAAATGTGTGCAGAGAGGCGGGACAGCAGGCCTGCGACAAGACTGGGACACACCGCTCACACCCCAGTAGACTGCAGCCTGGGAGTGGAGACCGGGATCTAAGTGATGCCCTTGTCCCCAGCAGAGGGGAGCTCCCCAATGACCCCACCAGTGTCCACTCACAGCACCCTTCCCCTGCCTCTCACCTCGGGACACACCGTCAACCTGCCAGGTCACGCAAGGAGACTTATCACAAACCCGTGTCGATGGCAGCACCCCTTCCCCCTAAAACCTGCTGTGCCTCCCAGTTCCAGTCGCCCACTACCGCTCCAGCATCTGGGGGCGCAGAACCACAGGGTCACATCATTTCCCGTGAGTGGGGTTGATGGGGCAGGGACACACGCGCAGCGGCACTCTGCTGGCCGGCTGGGGTTGGGAGCGCTCCTACAGGCTGGGCAGACGTCCAGGAAGCACGGCCTGCTGCCTGTCCTCCCCGGGGGCCTCTCTTTGCAGGTGGTCCTCGCCCTGACAGCATGGCAGCAGGATTGCAGGGAAGTGGGAGCATGGGATGGACTCTCAGGGGCCAGCCCTGAACAACACGGTGTTGCTTCTGGCACATTCTGCGCATCTGAAAAGACCGCAGGGCAGCCGAGTGCTACAGGAGGGGATGAGATCCGTCCTCTAGCAGGAGGAGCAGCGTGTGCCTTTGTGGAGGGGGACTCGCTGCGGTCCATGCTGGGATGCTGCATCCCATCACAGGCTGAGATCAGGGAGCTCGGTATCTACACACTACAGAGATGCATTAGGTCATCTCAGGAGGGTCTGCACAGGGTTGACCCCAAAGTCACACACTCCGCAGGTCTGCCAGGGAGACTTGGGATGGTGAGACGGAGTCCCACAGGACTCTCCGGAGCTCTGCGGTGCCTTCCCTCTCCTCCCCATGGTAAAAGAGGTTTCCTACCTGGTCATAAGCCCAAGGCAGCCTTCCAGACGAACACGGACTGATCGGTCTTGACCACACGGGCTGCGGCACGTGCACCCCACTGACAGCACACAAGCCTTCCAGGACCGCCAAAGGGTGAGCAGGAACGGCTGCTGGACACAGACCAGCTCTGGGGTGGGTGGGGGTGGATCCCATCAGAGTCTGCAGAGTGCCCAGCGAGAAGCCAGGGCTGAGGGGCACCTGGGAAGGAAGGACAACCCACCCATGCCAGGGTGCTGCCACCAGAGTCCCCGAGAATCCCCGAAGCGTCCCAGTGAGAGAGAACCAGCTTGGACGCAGCCCACCCTGAACCCCAGCCCCTGGGGCTGCCCCCCTCAGCTCCCCCAGTAGTGGAGAGGGGGCGTCCTTGGCCCTGTTGCCCACGCGGCTGTCGCAGCCCACGGGATATCTGGCTGAAAGGGGGTGGAGACAAAGTCGTTTGGAGCAGTGCATGAGATTACGCCTGGATGACCCAGAGCACCAACTCTTACGGACAGGGGAGGGGACAGCTCGCTACCAGTAAGAGCAGTGGAAGGTCCACCGGAGACCCACCTTGGACGACAGTTCCTCAGGACCAGGGAGCTGCGGGCAGAGCCGTCAGTGTACCGGGCGCACGCGTTCCGGTCTCTCGCGGCTGGGGGGGCACGGGCTCTGGAGACTCTGGGGCACCTCTGTCCCGCAGGCCGCGGGATCTAACCCCAGCTCTGCCGCCACAAGCCACGCGACGGGAGGCGAAGTGCGCAGCCGCCCGTGGCACCCACCAACGAGGGGCTCGCAAAGGAGTCACAGGGTGACCCAACGGGCTGAGCTGTTAGGAGTGGGGTGTTGACAGCCGAGCTCTCTCAGCGCCTCGGCAGCCGGCCTGGGGGAGCAGGCGGAGGGGGCGCAGGCCGGCCGGGCGCCTCAAGAACATCCTGCTCCGCAGTGTGCCACGCTCCCTGTGAACGCCCTGCGGACGTTTCCGGCGAACTTACGGCACTTCCGGCGTACTTACGGCACTTCCTCCTACGGCCATCCCACGCTGCCGGCTGGCATGGGATACTTCCGGCACTTATGGCTGCGGCCCTCGAATGCTCACAGCGAGCACGGACGCTCAGGCACTTGCGGACGCTCCAGCACTTCCAGCCGCGACGGGAGGACGGGCTGCTGCTGTGGTCCCGCTGTCTTCCTTGGAGGAAGGAAGGAAGGACGACGGAAGCTGCATGGCCCCAGCCCTCAGGCTCTGGAAGGGCGCTGGCAGGGCGGGCTGGGCAGCAGCTCCAAGCATCTTCAGGCTCATTGCCCGGTCCCTGGCCCGCCCACGTCAGCTGGAGGACCCGCCCTTCCACACACTCAGGGACAAAGGACACGTGGCTGGACAGTCCACGGTTGCCCCTGGGCTCCGCGGCTTCTCAGGATAATGGCCCTTGCTTCTGGGAGCCAACTGCGGAACAGATCCCGGGCCGCTGCAGTTGGGTCTGCCCTACCGTGGCGACCGCATCTCCAGGCGGCAGGAGCCAGGGGACCGACGCCCGCCACACAGCTCCTGGGGATTCCGGAGCTAGGGGCGCTCACCGGATGTGGGAAGGCGGGCTCCACTCTGGCGCTTGGCTGCTTCTGACGCGCCTCCCCCAAATGCCGCTTGTCCAACGCGTGCATGTCTACTGTGGGCGCCTGCCCGGGCTCAGATGCTGGAGGCAGGGCTTGTCCACAGGTGGCGACTGGGGTTACTTTCAGACGACCCCATGCTGGGTTGAATGGCCCAGGGTGGCAGGCCGAGGAGGATGCCTAGGACCCTCAAGTCCTGCGTCCTTCTGCGTGGAGGGGGGACAGGAGGCAAGTCTCTGTGCAGGGCGCATGTGGGTGCTGCCTCAGTGGACTTCTTCTAGCCAGCGACCAGCAGTGGGCAGCCCACCCTGCAAGCATCTCTGCAAGGGAATCGGGCTACTTGAGTGCCCCTGGCAAAGCTGAGGTGGCCAGGCGTCACCACCCAGACTTCACAGCTCTCGCGGCTTGCAGAAAGCTCCTCCACGGGAACCTCCAGTCGAGCGGCGCCTGGCCTCTCAGCGCACAGGAGGGTCTGGCATCTAGGAGCAGCTCCATACTGCAGGGTGCCCTCAGGTGCGAGAGCGCGGCCCTGGCCTCCTCGGCTGCGCCGCAGGCCTCCCGGCTCCTGGAGAGCCCGGAAACCAGGGCCAGAATTGCAGGACGAGTGTCCTCTAAAACCACACATGGCCACGGACACTCTGAGCTGTGTCAGTGAGGCTCTGTAACCAGAGCGGGATCAGGGCAGCACCGGTTGGCTGCCCCAGGACAGGAGGGGCCCTGGCACAGACAGACTCCGCCACGCTGTCCTCCCTGCCAGCAGATGCCTGGGAAGGGGATTCAAAATCAATCCTTCCCATTATGTATATGCACTTGCCGGTCTTTTAATGACAGAAACGGCCTACGCTGAAATCAAGGCACCACAGAGCACAGAGAGAAGGGCATCTCCCTGCCTGCCAGCAGCACCCAGTAGCCCGGTCACGGTCCGAGGGCATCGGCCAGCAGCGTGCCATGTCCCTTCCACCTCCCCTGTGCCTGTAAGCATGCACACGCTTTGCCCCTGTGCACCTGTCCGCTGAAGACGTTGTGTGCTTGAGAAGCTAAACTGTCTTCTGACCGATGTCTATCTAGGTCAGAAAAAACTGGTGTGACCTGTTCTCTTCAATGACTGCCTGCTACGCCATCCTGGTACACCTCATGCTGTTGAACTGTGGTCCTCCTCGTCGGTGTTTTAGTCAGGATGGGCGAGAGAAACAGAACCAATAGGATGTGTACAGAGATGGAAAGTTATTTCCAGTGATGGGCTCATGGACGGTGAAGGCTGGCAAGCATGCACTGTGGCAAGTGAGGCTGCAGGCGGTAGGCCCAAGGGAGTGTCTCAGCTTCAGCCTGAACGCAGTCTGGGAACAGAATTCCTCTTTCCTAGGAGGGCCTTCAACTGATGGGACAAGGCCCACCCACACCATGGAAAATAATCCCTCTTTTGTAGTCTTAGTCTCACTTTCGTGAGTCTTAGTCTCACACACACACACACACACACACACACACACACCTCCACAGAAACATCCAGAATCACGTCTGGCTGAGTACCTGGGTACCGGGCCCTAGCCAGCTTGACATAGACGATCAACCATCACAGCAGACATTGTTCACTGTCAAATTCTAGACTGGAAGATTTCCATCCACGTAATTTTCCTGAATCTTCCCATTAACCCCTGAGATACGCAGAACCGCCTATTTCACCATGGCAAAGCGAGGCTTAGCATTCAGGTTTGCCTCGGGGCGCCTGGGTGGCTCAGTGGTTTAAGCCTCTGCCTTTGGCTCAGGTCATAATCTCAGGGTCCTGGGATCGAGCCCCGCATTGGGCTCTCTGCTCAGTGGGGAGTCTGTTTCTCCCTCTCTCTCTGCCTGCCTCTCTGCCTACTTGTGACCTCTCTCTGTCAAATAAATAAATAAAATATTTTTAAAAAAAAAGAATTCAGGTTTGCCTCACGACGTGTTCTGAGCACTTCCATGAGTTCAACATCAGCTGTGTTCTCAGGATGAATGCGGACAACGTACCTGGCAGAGAATAAACATCTGACAGAGACAGAGACCCCTCCTGTTCCCAGTGGGCGGGGATGCCTGGGCAACCCCTGCTCTAAGCGAGGGAGCACTCTGACTGCACGTGCGTGGGTGTAGCCAGTGCACAAACTACTTACAAACCACAACTGGTGCCTGCAAGCTGGGAGGGTCCTTAATTAAGCAGCAGCCTGGCCCACCATCTGGCAGTGTTTCCATTTCCTAGCCTGAAAGATGGTGTTGCCACAGTTGGGACTTTGCAGAGGAGATCTGAGAAACATAGCGCTCTCCGAAGCCCACGCTCCAGACCGGCTGGGGAGCCCACCTGGCCATCTGCCGCCGGCCCCGAGCTGAGCCTGCACCGACAGCCCCAGTGCAGGGGGCAGAGGGGGAGGCCGAGGAGCTCTGTGCTGGGCGTGTTCTCCTCCCACACCCGAGCCAGGGCCCCGAGCCAGTCTGGACAGCAGGACAGGGGCCTCATGGCATGTTCCGCTGGTGCCACTCTGACCCTGCACTCCCTGCACTGGACTCGCTTCAGGGGCACACGGTGTGCAGAAGCTGTTGCCATCTGCTCATGCTTCTTCCATTCCAGACACCTGGGGCTGGAGGGTGATGCCAGGGACCTCAGAAATGGCACACTGCTCTGCTGTCCGCCACCCCCACTGCACAGACACAGACACTCCCCCCCATTTAAGTGTGAGAACCGGGGTCATTGCAGGGACTGCTGATGTGCAGTTTCTCTCTGGGCTTCTAAGGTGGAGACAATAGGAGCATAGAAAGGCGAGAAATGCAGGCAGGACTGACCCTCCAGCCAGCCATCCTCACCCTGATCCATATGGGAAGGCCCCCACTGCTGGCAGAGGGTGGTGGAGGGAGCAGGTGACTCTGACCAGCGCAGCTGAGCACCCTCCTGCTCCAGGGTCTGGAGAGGGAGTGATGTAGAGGAGGAAGGTCTGGTTGGGACCCGCAGGCGTGGGGAGGCCAGGTTCTCAGGGGTGTAGACGACAGGCATGCACACCTCAGGGTCCCCAAGTCAGGGACTCAGGCCGAGAGTGGGCCAGCGGTCCCAGTGAGTGGACAGGTGAAGGGATGAAATCACTCACTGGGCACTTGGAGTCAGAAAATAAATCCAGCTGCAGCAATCAGGAGCATCACACTTCCCCCCCAGTCAGCTCTGTGACCACTGAGATTCCATGCCCTCTACACAAATGCCAAGTGCAGGGCTCTTCAGGAGATTGGTCTCCAGAGCACGGCGCACAGCCCTTGACTGCTGGCTGGGAAAGACAGCTGCTGACTTTAGCACTGTCGTAAGCGTGGGGCTCTCACGGCTGGGATTTCTGGACTGGACATGTTAGGGCCACATGTAGGGAAACCTTAGCACATATCCTTTCTTGTCATGGGAGGGATTACTCCCCCCACCCCCAGGCTCCCTGTGGTATCAAAGTCTGGGTCCCCCCAGAAGTAGATTTCAAGATCGAGGTTTGAGCATGGGTGGTTCCCTGGCTGATTACTATCGGGAGCCCTGTGAAGAGGTGGGAAGGGAAGGGGGCCGGTTCCAGGGGCCTTCATGAGCAGGATGCCCCTGTGGGCAGCGGGTCTGGAGCGCTCCCATCGCCACCACCCAAGTAAGGAAAATGAACTCCTTGTTTGACCGCTTCTCTCTGTCATGGGCCAAGGGGGGCTACTGGAGGCCCGGACCCCCCGGTGCTTCTGAGCCTGGTCGGAGCATGCGGTGTGTGCCAGCCACACAAAGATGCTATGCTCAACATGTGTGCATCTAGTCCCACCTGAGACCCACTTGTGTGTGTGTGTGTGTGTGTGCGTGCGTGTGTGTGTGTGTGTTGGGGGTGAGGCTTAAAAATGCAGCTTTCCAGAGCTGGCTGGCCAGCTCACTTGGGACAGCATGTGACCCTTGATCTCAGGGCTGTGAATTTGAGCCCCGTGTTGGGCATAGAGATTGCTTAAAGAAATAAAATCTTAAAGAAGAAAAGTACAGTTTGGAGAACCTGGGCGACTCAGTTAAGCATCTGTCTTTGGCTCAGGTCATGGTCCCAGGGTCCTGGGATCAAGCCCCGCATCGGGCTCCCTGCTCAGTGAAAAGTTGACTTCTCCTTCTCCCTCTGCCACTCCCCCTGCTCATGCTGTCTCTCTCCGTCTGCCAAATAAATAAATAAAATCTTCAAAATATAAATTTAAAACCCCTCCCACAGATCTCTAGCTTTCAGGGATCACACTGGATTTTATTTTCACTAACTGTGGTGATCTAAGAAGACCAGGACAAGGAGGCATGCTCTGCAGGAAGGCAGTGGGACATGGGGAGCCATAGATGGCTTCCCAGGAGTGATGACAGGAAGGCGGAGCCCATGCTCACAGGAAAGGCTGTGATTGAGGCCTGGTAAAACAGCATCCCATTAAGTTAATGCTATTAATTTGGATTTTATTTATTTCATAATTTGCATTCTGTAATTCATCCATTTGTTTTGCTTTTAGAGTGAAATGAGAGCCATAAACAGAATTCTCCTCCAGCTTCGTGTTGGTACATGTTCAAGTGACATTATAATGGGGAATACTTGAGTCAACAGAAGTGGGTCAGAGTTCTTTGGAAATATGTTCATTTTAGAAAGGGATCCCAGCATTGCTTGGGTTTGAGATAAAATTTACTTGGTGTTAGCTTCTTCTGCCAAGGTCAGCGTCTTCAAGCCTTCCAACCACAGGAGACTTCATCACGTGGCATCTCTGTGATGTCTTTTGGAGGCACTGTCCCCCCATGGGCAGCTCGGAGCCTGCAAAGTGACATGTGGTGGGCTCCCCACGTGCACCCGAAACACGCCACAGCTGTGTGTGGCTGTGCAGACAACCCCAATTCAAATGATAAAAGCCAGTTTCTCTCTGCCTACCAGAAAATGAGCTGCAATTTGAAACACACAGGAAAATATAATCTTTCCTTTTTAACACTCGAGCGCCTTCATTCTCGAGAAAGCCAGTGGTGGGCAGATTGGATTTGTGGGGTTTTTGTTTGTTTGCTTGTTTTTTGAGTTCTTTTTCCCCCCCAAATATACATTTTGCTTCAAAAGCTGCTGGGAGAACAAAACAGAAGCGAGAACAGAGACTGTCATTCTTCAAAGTTGGCCATGCCCACCTCCCGGGTCTGCAGCTGAGCACGTGACTTATTAGCGCGAGCTGTGTGACAGGCCAGAGTTACGACTAGTGTTTACACACGAGTGTGCCGTAAAGAATGTCCTCTATTAATGACAACAGCTGTCGGTTTAATAACCCCAGAGAAGATCATTAAATTCCTTCACATTTACCAGAAACAGATGGAAGAATTGCAGAAAGGTTCAGGCATATGGGGGAACATATGGGATTATGGCAGCGCCGCAGAGAGGCCAAGTCTTCTGCACAGATGGAGGGGTGCTGGGGCCCCACGGAGGTGCGGGAACCACAAGCCTTTGGTGCCCCAGGCCCGGCGGGAAAGGGGGCTGCCCACTGGCGGGTTTGGGGAAGGCCGAGGGGTTGGTCCCACTTTGCCGCCTCTGCCATTGCGGGAGGTGCCAGCCATTGGCCAAGGACAACGTGCTCAGGTTCCCACACATGCTTCTCTGGATCACCGCTGGCTCATGGATGTGCGCAGATGTATCTGGTTCAGTGCCTGGCGGGGGATGGCCTGGCAGGTACAGCAGCAGATACAGCGTTGAGGGAAATGCCCACATCAGAGGCCGTCAAATCCCAACCCATCACTTCCCTGAGTGCAGGGTCCCAGGACCTGCGCGTCCCCTCGGTGCATCCAGGCACAGGACTACATTCATTCCAAGAGCTCAGGGGCCGGTGTCCTGAGGATTCAGAGCTGACCCTGCACCCTCGGAGGAAGGGAACAGCCACCATGGGGAAATGCAAGGTTAAGACATTATCTCCTCCCAGAAAGGGCACAGGATCCTTCACTCACACATGCATTAACTCCCGCGCTGCGTCAAGGGCTCCCACTCCAATGCGCCGACGGATTTGGAAAGCCAAGCTGCACTTTCTATGGAGGAAGCAGGGTCCGCATGGCACATGGCAAAACGTCAGCAGAGGGAGAGTGAGGACACGCATGTCTGGGAGTGCTGATACACGTGCCTGTATAAGCAGAGGCAGGACAAAGAGAAAATTACTCGGACAAATAAATGGATTGATCATGTTTGCAAAAATGGCTTGAACTTACATCGTTAATGAGCAACGGAGAACACGTCTGATGCTTTTGGGTGGAAATGTGAAACGGGGTAAGGATGTCTTCTGCTGTTCCCTTCGATTTGTAGTCTTCCCAAATGTGTTCATTGGTGTCATGGGTTGAATGGCTTCCCACCCAAAAACGATACGGTGAAGCCCTATCCACCCCCCACTTGCCTGAGAACAGGACCTTATTTGGAAATAGGGACTTGCAGATGGAATTAGTTAAGGTGAGGTCATGCTAGGGTCAGGTGGGTCCTTCATCCAGGAAGACTGGTGTCCTTATAAGAAGACAGAGACACGAGGAGAAGCCCAGACCACAGGGGCAGAGACTGGAGAGCGGCACCCACCTGCCCGCCCACCGAGCACACCAACCATGGCCGGCAGCGCCAGATACCAGGCAGACGCAAAGAAGAACTCTCTTGTGGGTTGGAGAGGGAACAGGGTCCTGCGGACACCTTAACTTTGGATCACAGGCATCCAGAACTGTGGGACCATAAACTCCTGTGATGTTGAGTCAAACCCTGTGTGGTTCTTTGTTATAGCCTCAGGAATCCCACAGAAATGGTTTAAATCACCTGCCCATGAATGACAGACAGCCAACGGGCTGTTTTTCCCCAGCCCTTGAATTAACAATGTTTTTTATGTTTTACATTTGTGGAAGAAGAGGAGGGAAGATTGGGGGGAGGAAAAGGAAAGAGAGAGGAGGGAGAATTATAAAACACCTGTGTCCCACAAAGACTAGAATATTTAGTATTTGACCCATTACAGAAAAAGCTTGCTGATTCTTGGTTTAATACAACCCTAATGAAAATTCCGAGCAGATAAACTTGGGAGAAGCAGGAAAAGGACAAAGTTTCAGCTAAGAAATCTTTGGGTAGGGGCGCGTGGGTGGCTCAGCAGGTTAAGCCTCTGCCTTCAGCTCAGGTCATGATCTCAGGGTCCTGGGATCGAGCCCCTGCATGGGGCTCTCTGCTCAGCAGGGAACCTACTCCCTCCTGTCTCTCTACCTGCCTCTCTGCCTACTTGTGATCTCTCTCTCTGTGTCAAATAAATAAATAAAATCTTAAAAAAAAAGAAATCTTTGGGTAAAGGAACAATGAGGGTTTGTACGTGAGATACTTACATATATAAAGTCTATAAACCCACAGGATAAGGAAACCAGGAGAAATATCAGCAAACAGATCAATGAGACAGGACATTAAATGAGTCTGGTTTATAATAATGAGTAAGCACTCTCATTAATATTTCCTGTATATTTCCTGTAGCAGCAGCTGGTGGGAATACATAGAATGTTTTCAGTTTGGGGGGAACTTGTGGTATGGGGAAAAATAAATTATTAGATCATCACATCACACAATTTGGTAAAAATAAGTCCTAGACTAGTTTTTTTTTTTTTAAATTAACTGTTAAAAAAAAAAAAAAAAAGCCTGGAAGATGATGCCACCATTTTACCAGCTGCCGGCTGGCACAAAGCCACAGAGAAAGTAGTAAAGACGTGATGACAATGTTGAAAATTCTGTGCCTCAGGAGAATCCTAAACAAGGGGTGCCTGGGCAGCTCAGTCAGTTAAGCCTCTACCTTCAGCCCAGATCATGATCTCAGGGTCCTGGGATCAGGTCCCACATCCGGCTCTCTGCTCAGTGGGGAGTCTGCTTCTCCCTCTCCCCCTACTCTTGCTCTCTCTTTCTCAAATAAGTTTTTAAAAATCTTAAAAAAAAAAGAAGCATCCTAAACCAAACCAAGAAGAAAATGACAAGCTGAGAGAGTATCTGACTGGTCACGACAGAGAAAGGATTAATAACCTCCATACATAAAGAATACCATGAACACCCCAGTGGAAGAACGGACACCACCAGGCCCCAAAAGTTCACTCAGGCCATAGAACTGGCTGAGGAACATATGAAAAATAACCATTTCCATGGTGATAAACAAAACAAAACAAAAACCACACACTGAAAACCAAGATCCCATGTCTATCAAATTGGCAGTTTTCTGTGTCGGGAAGAGTCCAGGTAAGGACGCTCATGCACTGTAAATGGAAGGATACTTAAGCCACCAAGCTGGCCTGCAGGTTTGCAAACCAGTCTGTCCATCCTGCTCTTTGATGCGAATGAGGGCGTATATATGCATATACCTACATATGTATAACGGTGGATACTATACATTTGTACAACATCATAGAATATGCAATACCAAGAGAGAATCATAATGTAAATGATGGGTTTAGGTGGTAATTATGTGTTAGTGTAGGTTCACAGATTGTAACAAATATACCACTCTTGTGTAAAAATGCTTATAATGAGGGAGGGATGGGGTATGTGGGAAATCTCTGTACCATTGCTCAAAATACTACTCAATAGTAAAAGAATAAGAACATAAGGGAATAATCACATATATGCAATATTGCAAATTAATTTTAAAGCATTACGCTAAGTAAAAGAAGCCAGATACAAACACCTCATGTTATATGATTCCATAAACTACAGTGTAATGTGTAAAGAAAACAATCCTCTAAGGTCACTGAAGACTGAGCAAAGCAGGCAGATGTTACAGGTAAGTCAACACTTGGTAGAAGAGAATAATCCTAGGTAAGCTTCCTAATTTTACTACTCAGAGCCTGAGGTCAGACACCATTAGTGCAATGTTGTGCAACTACAATATGGATGTGATAAGACTTTTTTATTAGACTGATGAACCAAGAAGGACAGAATCTGGGACAACTACACAGCTGAAAAATTAAGAGGGGGCAGAGTGGAGTGAGGGGAGGATCTCTAAAAAGAGAGACAAGGTAGGAACACCACATCATACCTAAATGTTTGGCTGAATTTGCCATGCACCACATGGAAAAAAAAATTGTAGTTTGAGTTCTGTCAAACTGAACACTCAAAAAAAAAAAAAAATCAACATTCTTTGAAAGCATATATCCTAATCCAGAATCTCAACAATGCATAATTCATACCCAGAACACAAATCCAAATCACACAAATTTCAATGAAATGGAAAAATGCCACACTCAAAGAAAAAAACAATCAATGAAGACAAAACTAGAGATGGATCAAATGTTGGAATCAGAACAGATTTTAAAGAAACTACTGTAATTATCTTCATGGATATGGAAATATATTGATGATGAATAAAAAGACAAGTCTCAGCAAAGGAACAGAAGCTATAAAAGAAGTATAAAAAGGAAATTGAAAAGTGAAAAATAAAATCTGAAATAAAAATTTCACCTAACAGGATTAACAACATATTGAAGATAAAGTAAATGAACTTTAAGACAGATAAATAATAAATTAGATAAGAGAGACAATTAGGGGTGCTTGGGTGTCTCAGTGGGTTAAAGCCTCTGCCTTCAGCTCAGGTCATGGTCTCAGGGTCCTGGGATTGAACCCCACATCGGGCTCTCTGCTCAGCAGGGAGCCTGCTTCCTCCTCTCTCTCTCTCTCTCTCTCTCTGCTGCCTCTCCGCCTACTTGTGATCTCTGTCAAATAAATAAATAAAATCTTAAAAAAAGAGAGAGACAATTAAATGCAAAAAATGAACAGACTCAGAAAAACTGCAACAATTGAAGACGGTCTAATATATATGCAGTTATAGTACCAGGAGAAAAAAAAAAATTAAGGGACAGAATAAGTGGATGAAGAAGTGGGGCTTATGTCTCAAATTTGGTGAAAAACATAAATGTACAAATTCAAGCTCATCAGAACACAAGCATAGTAATTGCAAGGAAAGTAGCGTCTACTCACATACAGTCAAATTTACACTTAATTTGAAAGTTTTGAAAGCAGCCAGAGAAAAACAACATATTAAACAACATACAGAAGAACAAAATTTACTTGAGATCAGTCAAGGCAACTCTTCATTCTCTACTGTGTAACACAGAGATGTCAGAAATACTAGAAATCTTGTAGATATTTACTGAACAAATAAGAGATTTATTGAGATGTCTAAATGAGGCTATTAATTATTGGAGTGGGCAAAGGTAGTGGAAAAGACACCATACTTGGGGTAGAAGAGCTCAGTTAAGGTTCTAACTGAACAAGTTCCTAAGACTCTGTAAGTCTAATCTTCTTATCTTTAAAATTAAAATAATTGCTCCACAAGGTCCTTGTGAAGATGACCTAAGATAACGCACTGAAGAGGTGCCTGCGTGGCTCAGTCTGTTAAAGTGGCTGCCTTCAGCTCAGGTGGAATCTCAGGGTCCTGGGACCAAGTCCTGCATTTGGATTCCTGCTCAGTGGAGAGGTGGCTTGTCCCTCTCTCTCTGCTCCTACCCCTGCTCCACCCCGCTTGTGTGCCTGCACACTCTCCCTCTCTCTCCCTCTCAAATAAACAAATGAAATCTTGAAAAAAAGATGATCCAGCATGCCTGGGTGGCTCAGTGGGTTAAGCCTCTGCCTTTGGCTCAGGTCATGATCTCAGGGTCCTGGGATCGAGTCCCACGTCGGGCTCTCTGCTCGGCAGGGAACCTGCTTCCTCCTCTCTCTCTGCCTGCCTCTCTGCCTACTTGTGATCTCTCTCTGTCAAATAAATAAATAAAATCTTTAAAAAAAAAGATGATCCATGTGAAAATGCCTGTTTTTAACATATAGAAAGTATAATATTTATGATATTCAGTTGAATCTAAATGATGTTTCATGTTCGAGTATTTCTTACAAAGATACACTGTTTAATTTCTGCAAGGAAAGGCCATAATTTTGGTACAATTTTTCTGTGTCAATAGTTTATGGACTAAAAATAATTGTCCAACATAAAGGCAAATTACCTGTTGACATCTGCAAAATGACTTAAATCTTTAAAATCTTGTCCATATGTCCTCTCACTCCCCAGCATGGTGACAGAAATTTTCCTTTAATGCTTCTAATTATCGATTTTCAACGACTGACCATCCTCCAGAATTTCCTTACATGGACTTTTTAAAATATGTGTTATATTAAGATTTCTAATAAATTGAAATTAGTTTTCCTTAAAATTATTGGAGAATTATATTTTGCATTTGCCATTCATTCCATCTCATTAAACATCACCATCTAATATCTACCTCCAACTAGCTACTAGTATTTTTTACATTTGTACCACAATAAACTTTGATGGTTTAATAGTTGTAAAAGTATACTGCAATGTTTAGCTGTGCTGCTATTGCATATATAATCAGGACTTCAGAAAGCATATCAAATTTACACAAATGTACATTTTTTATCTAGCAAGATTCAATTTATCTGAGGTAGGCTGTTTTATATAGAAATATCTCAGGGGAGCCTGGGTGGCTCAGTGAGTTAAAGCCTCTGCTTTTGGCTCAGATCGTGATCCCAAGGTCCTGGGATCGAGTCCGACATCGGGCTCTCTGCTTGGCGGGGAGCGTGCTTCCTCCTCTCCCTCTGCCTGCTTCTCTGGCTACTTGTGATTTCTGTCAAATAAATAAATAAAATCTTTTTAAAAATCTCAAACATATAGGAATATGTTTTCTTCTTTTATGGATTAATATTTCCAAAAAGAGATACCTTATTTGACAAAGTTTCTGAAACAAACCATGAGCTCCTACAAAACTGAAGTGGTCAAAAAGACAAAATATTACTAACTCGCCAACAATACTATGTTTTTATTCCCTGGAATCTGGAGATTAAGAAAAAAAATACACTGTACTCTAAGCCATGTTAGGTGGGATTATTATCCTAATACTGTAAAGAAAATTTTCATTAAGTCATGGCTTTTTCTGTGTGAAGTACAAGCAGAGAATTACCTTTAGGAGATGGGGGAAAATTGTAACTACTTTTCAAATGTAACCTTGGCATTTTGAAAAGTGCAGTTATGGATCTGTCCTCATGGAGACAAATATTTTACCCTTCATTTCTGCACCATAATTCAGCACATTATACCCACGTCTGATCTAGTCTCCATGCTCTCTCTTAGGAAGGTTATATGCTTTTAAAGATATATCCCGATGAACAGCAAAAATTCACTGAATGTTTCTCTTCTCCACCCTTTTAACTGATACTGACAGTAATCTTCTTTTTTAAACTTCAGGTTTTTCAAGACAAAAATCCATTTTTATGCACTAAAATAGATGATTCGGTCAAAAGAAAAAAGTTTGTGAGAACTTCAAAGCAACCACAATCCCTGGGACTGAGAATGAGACCCTATGGCCCCATTCTCCCAGTAGGACACACTTACAGAAATCAACATCACTTACAAACATCCAGAGTTTGCCTTCATTTTATCCCTTATTAATGAGAAGTGGAAGAAATGTTTAGAGTCACAGAATTCCACTGCTACGTATGTCATTATTTTACTTTTTTCTCCTCTTAACATTGAGATAATCTACACAAAATTGCTTTACCTGGTACCTAAAATATATTAGTTGTCCAGTAATGTGTTCATTTTAGTCTTTTCATTGTTTTGTTTCATTCATTTTTCCCTTTACACCTTGAAAAGATGCTAATTAAGAAATTCTAATCAATACAGTCAAACAGCCGACCTCATGTTTTTTTTTTTCAAGAGTTCAGCTTCTTATTGAGCAGCTTATACAAGTGGTTTAGTCAAAAAGACCAAAGCCCATGTCATCATCAGACTCCTCAGATTCTTCTTTCTTTGCTTCCACTTTCTCCTCCTCAGCTGGGGCAGCAGTGGTGGAAGGAGCGGGACGTCCTGCTGCTGCAGCACCCGCTGCGGGGGCAGGTCCACCAGCTCCTCCATTGCAGATGAGGCTCCCAATGTTGACGTTGGCCAGGGCCTTTGCAAACAAGCCGGGCCAGGAGGGTTCAACATTCACACCCGCTGCTTTAATGAGGGCATTGATTTCATCCTCCGGGACCGTCACCTCATCGTCGTGCAAGATGAGGGCCAAGTAGATGCAGGCGAGCTCCAAGACCGAGGCCATGGTGCTGGCGAGTGCTGAGCGGACGCTGCTGGGCGCGGTGCTAGTCCCAGGATGAAGTGAGGGCCTCACCCCAACATGGCCTTAGCTTCCTCGGAAGAACCGAGCACCTTAGCGGCAGCTGAGGAAAAAAGGAGACCTCATGTTTATTATCTGCAGAACTTTCTAAATCCGTAGAACTAAAACAAAACTTTTTAACGAATCTCATTACTGGCATGTTCTTACTGGTAATTTCACACATGTGACTCATCAAATTTTGCCTCTGTGTATGCTGAGGAATAGGAGATCTTAGATTGTTACTATGCCAATGTACTTAAGCATTATCTCTTCTTGTATTTCAATGTTGTTGTCTACCATGCGGTCTGAGACCTGGCCTTTGAAAGCACGATAGAACTTGCTCTCAATACAAACACAGTAATTTCACTTCAACACCGGATCACGATATATCTAAACAACAAAATCACATAGTTAACCCAATCTAATTCAGTCACTTACTCATTTCAAGGTTTTATTTTTTCTTAATCGCTTTATATTTTTACTGTCCACATGGAATTTTGCCTTTATGTACCTCCATCTCCAGAGTAGGCATATCAAACATTATGAACACAGTTCACTTACAAAGGCAAAAACTTTCTGATAATTCATCTCATGGATTACAATTGGGTTTTTAACCTAACTGATTTTTCCTCATGGAAAATTTTAACACACAAAATTACATAGTGCATTTGTTTCTTTACTTACTTGTCTCTCTTCTACACTAGAATATCAAGTTTAGGAGGGCAGGGACTATTTCTTTGCTGCTATATCCTCACTGAATACAGCACGCAGCACACGGCAGATGGACGATAATGATTTGTTGGATGGCTGAGCAGATAAAAAAGCACAGGGGAAGTCTGTCTGTACTTGTTCAACCTTATGGAGGGTCAGAAGTTTACACTATTAGTTGGGACAGGATGGCTCCAATGGAATGGAATTGAGTATTTTGCTTCTCTTAGGTCAGTTAGGCTCTGTGAAAGGACCAGAAGGTTAGGGTGTGGTTAAATCCTCCTGAGGGCTAACATTGTGAAAAACAGAATGCACATGGTTCCCATGAGAACCTGGTAAAGCTTCAAGAGATCAATGTGTGGGGAGTGGGAGGTCTATGACTGGGTCCCCATGGAGTTTTTGTCTCTTAGACTTGTCCATACCAAGCCTCTAGAAGTTGTCAAAGTTCAGCTTTCCCTACCCCAATACTGCTCCTAGTTTTCTGCCGGTGGATTTTTGCCATAGTAATCTATGATTCTCTGTATTCACCTGTCTTTCCAATTCTAGGGACAGCAGTCTTGCTTGCAAACTCACTTCTCTCAAAGATCTCAGAAGAGCTGTTGACTTTTTAGTTTGTTCACTTTTTTACTTCTTAGAATACAGTGGCGACTTCCCAACTTCTTCTACGGTGGACAAGAAACAGGAAGTCCAAGTATGTGTTCTTCATTCTATTTAAGAAATCTTTGCCAGACAAAAAATCAATTTCTCCTATTGTTTTTTCTAGATGTTTCATAATTGGGGGTTTATACTTAGGTCTATGACTCAATTTGAGTTTGTTTTGTGTGTGATAGGAGGTAAAATTTGAGTTTCATTTTATTATCTGTATGTGGCTAGCCTCTATTTTCAGCATAATTTGTTGATCTCTATCCCCACTGAATTGCCAATTGGCTTTATGTATGTGGTTCTATTTTTGGTTTTGTTATTCTGGTCCATTCACTTTTATCTTTTTTTTTTCCTTTTAAGATTTAATTTTTAAGTAGTCTCCTTACCCACCCCAGGGCTTGAACTCACAGCCCTGAGATAGTCACATACTCCACCAATTGAGCCAGCCTGGCACCCCTCGTTCAGTTCTGTCTTACCTTTATGCTTATGCTACACTGTCATGATTTTTGACCTGTATAATGAATCTTGAATTTAAGTGGTGTAAATCTCCAAAGTTGTTCCTATTTTTTAAAATCATTTTGGTTATTTTAAGTTCTCTTCATTTCTTCATGTATTTTGAATGTACTTTTCAGATTCTGTAAGGTGTCTGTTTGGAATTTGATGGAGACTGACTTAATTCATAGATAAATTTGGGGACAATGTACATTTTAACTGATTACTTTGGTCTGTTGGACACTTCTTTGTAAGCTTTGAAGGCAAGGTCTAAAATAGCCTTTACTCTAGGTTAGTTCATTCCTGCTTTAAAAAAAAAAAAGCATTTTATGTGTCTTTCCTGAACACCCCAGTTATCCTCCCAGGTCTGTGTGATCTCTGAATTATTCAGCACAGAGGTCCTGAGAATTTGCACCTCCTTAGCCTGATGAAGGTTACTCCTTTGTGTGCACAGATTAACATGCACCCACCATTTAAAACGATCCCTCTGCCTACTTCCATCCTTTATAGTATTCTGCCTTGCATGACCAGCTGGCTCAGGCTTCCCCAAAAGTAATTTCTGTTTTCTAAATGCAACAAGACAACACAGTTACCATTGGATTTCTCCTCCCAATGCCATGATCTGGAAAGTGTTTTTAGATAGCAAACGTAGTAACCATGATTTTAATCTCTTTTTTTTTTCCTTGCCTTATGTGTCACACTCCCATGCTGTGTTTTCCAGTTTGTGAAATCAACTCTTTCATTTGGGTTATCAGGTTTTTAATAGCAGAAAGGGATATTTGATTCCAGTTAGTCTAATATGGACAAAGCTTGAACTTGTGAATATTTTAAATCAGAATTTTCTTCTCTGCTTTTGCTTATATAATAATACATATGAACACTGATTTGGATGGAGGCTTTGTAAAATATTGTTACGTGGAACCTTTACTCTTCTGCTTTTTTCCCTTCTTCTTTTACATTTCTCTCCACAGAAACACCTTTTATTGAATCATATGCTTCATGGGACCCCATCATCATCCTGTTAAGGGTGATATTGCTAGGTACTCTAACGACACCACATCTCGCTAGCTTAGCAGCCTAAATGATTCTTTCTCACTTAGTCATGAGCCAGGCAGACTCTCCGTGGTAAGTCAGGTATCCAAGATCTTTTCATCCATGATGCTGAATTCACAAGCAGAAGAAGAGAACAAAGGGGTGATTATGCACAAGGTGTAATGATTAGGCTAAAAGTTCTGTTTTTCATTTCATCATTCAGAACTCACTTACATGGTTGCAATCAACTCATATGGAGTCTCAAAGACACAGTCTTCCATTGTGTTCATAGGAGGCAGTGGTGTGAGTGAATAATGACTCAGTCTTTACCACAAATACTAACTCATGCACAATGTCTCTATTATTTTATTTTATGTTATTTCTCCCTCTCTAGCTCTGATTAGAAGGCCCATTATCACCCATCATCATAGGCAACTACTCTGGTGGATTTCCTTTGCTATGACTTTTACTCGAAACTTTGAGTTTTATATAATATGTATGTATATATACATACATATGTCTATGTCTATATCTATATCTATATATTTAAATTGTGCTGTGCCTAAGAATTGTTTATACTTAGTAATATGATTTAAAATGCATTTCTGTTGTCATATGTATCTTTATAGAATATAGAGACTTTAAACTTTTAATTATTTAGCATCATAACTTGAGATTCTGATTTAGTAATTATAAGGCAAGGAAAACATTCAATAAAAAAGGACAAATAAATCAAAACACTAAACAGACATAAAATAAAATAAAAACAAAATTAAAAAAAAAACAAAAAGCAAAAATAAGCTTTCAACAGAACTGAGATTCACAGCCATGATAGAGACACAGTGATATAGTTTTCAAAAATCATAAGAAATATATTAAGAACTGTCATTATTGGGGCACCTGGGTGATCAGTCTTTGCGTTTGGCTCCGGTCATGATCCCGGGGTCCTGGGATTGAGCCCTGCATTGGGCTCTTTGCTCCACGGGGAGCCTGCTTCTCCCTCTCTCCCCTCTCTCTCTGCCTGCCTCTCTTTAAAATTTAAAAAAAAAAGGGCACCTGGGTGGCTCAGTGGGTTAAGCCCATACCTTCGGCTCGGGTCATGATCTCAGGGTCCTGGGATCGAGTCCCGCATCGGGCTCTCTGCTCGGCAGGGAGCCTGCTTCCTCCTCTCTCTCTCTCTTCCTGACTCTCTGCCTACTTGTGATCTCTCTCTGTCAAATAAATAAATAAAAATCTTTTAAAAATTTTTTAATTAAAAAAATAAGAACTGTCATTATTATTTGTAATCTCAAGAACTCCAAATTCTGCTTATTTCTTCCATTTGTATCTTCCTTTCCCCAAATTATTTTATAGGCATCTGTCTCATCTATTGATCAGAGATCACCACTCTATGTCAGAAATATCCTAATAGAATCTGTATTCCTAATATTTCTAATAATGTTTTCTAAAAATAAAACCAAAAACAAGGTACTCACTAAAATCATTTGAGAATCATAAATTTATGACATTTCTCTGTTCACATTATATGTGCACATACATGTATACTATATACTCATATTCTTACAAAAACAAGAATATAAAATGCATATACTAATTGAGAAACAAGCCATGAAGATAGTTTAGAAATAAGGAATTGTTCAAATCAATTAAAATTGTAGAGTTTTTCATAAATTTCTATTGCCGTATTAGCAAATTGGAGGTTTTTTGAATGGCTAATTATCTCCTTAGAAAGTATATAACTCTTCTAGCCTCCAAAGGTGACAGACAGGACCAAACCAGGGAATATTAGTAGTTGGATGGTATCAATGAGTTCTGAGTTCCAAGGTTGGAAAGTAAACTAGAGAGCTCCAAATGTGGAATTCCTGAAAAGTCAGAGAAACAAGTTAAACAAGAGAGCAACTGGCAAGGGGTGGAATGTCTTAAAATGTGTCCATTTCATATATGATGTCTTTAAATATGCAGGTTTTCTAGCGCTGAAAAATTTTCCCTTTTATGCCTAGTATTTTAAAAATTTGTAATCATTGCAAATATTGAACTTCAAAAATGTTGTTATGGGGCCTGTGGGTGGCTTGGTAGGTTAAGCATCTATCTGCCTTTGGCTCAGGTCATGATTTGGGAGTCTTGGGATGGAACCGCATGTAGGGCTCCCTGCTCAAGGAGTCTGCTTCTCCTTCTCCTCTGCCCCTCTCCCTGCTTGTGCTTTTTTTTTCTCTCTCTCTCTCAAATAAAATATTTTTAAAACGTTATTACATCTATTTTTTAAGTGCAGTGACACATTGCCTGATATTAGAATGCTAAATCATCCTTGAATACTTGGGTAAGATCTTTCTTTCATGTCATGTGTTACTGTCATGTATTTTACAGGGTAACTGTACTATTGAATTTATATTATGTTCCTGACCTTTTCCTTTTTTTTTTTTTAAAGATTTTTTTTTTTTTATTTGACAGAGAGAGATCACAAGTAGATAGAGAGGCAGGCAGAGAGAGAGAGAGAGGGAAGCAGGCTCCCTGCTGAGCAGAGAGCCCAACGCGGGACTCGATCCCAGGACCCTGAGATCATGACCCGAGCCGAAGGCAGCGGCTTAACACACTGAGCCACCCAGGCGCCCCTGACCTTTTCCTTTATGACAAGTTTTTTGATTACCTTTATACTGTTGGACTGATTTGATTGTATGGGCTATCTCAAATCCGTTTCTGTTTTGCTGCTATGTTTTGAGAGTTCTTTACACATTCTGGTTACTAACACTTGGTCAGATACGTGGTTTGCAAATATTTTCTCAGTCTTGGTTTCAGGCTCTCAGAGTCCCTTTCACAGAGCCTGGATTCTTAAGTTTGGTGAATTCCAGCTGATCCGTTCCTTTACATGAATCACACTTGGAGTGTCAAGTCTAAACTCTCTTTGCTTAGCCCCACAGTCCACATATTTTTATTAGAATTTTTCCTTTAAAGTTGTATAATTTTACCTTTTACCTTTAAGTATGTGATCCATCCGGAGTTCCCGTTTGTACAAGTTGTGGGTAGGATGAGTGGTTTTAAACAGAGACGCTGGATCTAGACTTCGAGTTATATTAGAAAGCTGTAGGAACCAAAACAGTCTGGTACTGGCACAAAAACAGACACATAGACCAATAGAACAGAAGAGAAAACCCAGAAATACACCTACAACTACGTGTTCTGTCAATCTTTGACAGAGGAGAAAAGAATGTCCAAGAGGAAAAAGACAGTCTCTTCAACAAATGGTGTTGGGAAAACTTTACTGATACACACAAAGCAATGAAACTGGACCATTTCCATACACCATACACAAAAGTAAACTCAAAATGGATTAAAGACCAAAATGTGAGACCTGAGACCATAAATATCCTGTAAGAGAGCACAGGCAGTAACTTCTTTGACATCAGCCATAGGAACTTCTTTCTAGATATGTCTCCTGAAGCAGGAGAAACAAAAACAAAAATGGAGTATTGGGACATCATCGAAATCTTCTGCATGGGGAAGGAATCAACAAAACTAAAAGGCAACCTACTGAATGGGATAAGATATTTGTAAACAACAAATCCGATAAAGGGTTAGCATTCAAACTCTATAAAGAACTGGTACAAGTCAACAGCCCCCAAAAAACAAATAATCCAATTAAAAAATGGGCAGAAGACTCGAACAGACGTTTTGCCAGAGAAGACATCCAGATGGACAGCAGACACATGAAAAGATGCTCACCATCACTCATTATCAAGGAAATACAAAGCAAAACAACGAGATACCACGTCACATGCATCAGAATGGCTGAAACCAGCAAGACAAGAAACAAGTGTTGGTGAGGATGGGGAGAAAGGGGAGTCCTCCTGCACTGTTGGAGGAAATGCAAATTGGTGCAGCCACTCTGAAAAACAATATGCAGTTTCCTCAAAAATTTAAAAATAGTTACCCTCTGATCTAGGAATCACACTACTTGCGTATTTACCCAAACAATAGAAAAACACTAATTTGAATGCGACCCACTCACCCCTGTGATTACTGCAGTATTCTTTAAAATTTACAGTGCCAAACGGTGAATGCAACCCAAGTGTCCATCAAGAGAGGAATGGATCAGAAGATGGGACATATATATATACAACGGAATATTATTCAGCCACAAAAATGAAATCTTGCCATTCACAATGGCATGGCTACAACTAGAGAATATAATGCTAAGTGAAATAAGTCAGAGAAAGACAAGTACCATATGATTTACTCATGTAGAATTTAGGAAACAGAACAAATGAGCAAAGCGGGGGAGAGAGAGAGGCAAACCAAGAAACAGTCTTAGCTATAGAGAACAAATTGATGGTGAGCAGAGCAGGAGTTGGTGGGGGGGGATGGTTGAAATAGGTGACGGGGAGCAAGAAGGACACGTGTCCTGATGAGCACTGGGTGATGTAAGGAATTACTGAATCACGTATTTTATACCTGAAACTTAACTATACTGGAATTAAAATAAAGTATAAAAAATAAAAATAAACGATACTGCATAAAGCTCCCTAGATCTTTCCGCCCTATGAGATTATAAGGGAAGTCTGCGACTCAGAAGAGGGCCCTCACCCAACCATGTCAGTGCCCTGACCTTGGACTTCTAGCCTCCAGAAATGGGAGAAATGAATTTCTGTTGTTTTAAAGTCACCCAGTCTCTAGTCACTTGTCACAGCTGACTGAGTTGGACTGCTCATAAACCAGAACACACACAGTACTGCATTGTATGGACACACCAGAGATTCATCTGGCTCCTCTGAATGACTATTATTTTTCCCCAACTTTTTGTTCCTGAAACAAGGAATGCTGAAATCGATATTCGTAGAACATCCATATATACCTGAATGCTCCCCACACCTATTTACTGTCTGCTGACTTTCCTTGTGGTTTATGCAAAGGTAAACTGTATTTACTCAGGTGGTCAAGTTGATCGATTATATTTCCTTTATGGATTCTGGACTTACTTTTATGCTTCCTAAGACCTTGTCCACTCCAACGTCATACACTGAAATTGATCCATCCACGTTTTCGGCCAGTACTTTCATGGTTTCAGTTTCACAGGCAGGCCCACTGGACCCCCATGGAATCTTCTCTGTCCACCCTGGAGATGGAGGAGCACCGCTGTCGCTCTGGGAAGCTGGGGTAGGGCATGGGGGCTGCTGGCGTCTCTGGGAAACTTTGATGTTTTCCTCTGGCACAGGAGTCGCCAAGAGTCAGCCGCCTTCTCCTTGGCAGTCCCGGGCAGGCAAAGGCGGTTTCAGGACACCTCTTGGATAAAAAAGTCAAAGCCCTTCTTCTGCGTTTGGAGTCACGGGGTGCCAGGCCTGCCGATCCCGCTGGCCCTGTACTACGAGCCAGGCTATCCCGGTCCACAACCGGCGCCCTATGCCCTCCTCACGCTGGGAAGTGGGATCCCAGCCAGACCGGATTCGATCCAACCTGCAGCAGCCGCCTGCGCACCCCGCGGGCCTGCGTCCCCGGTGCACAGCCCGCACTTTTGGCCTGTTGTCTGGCGCCACCTGGCGTCGCCGTCATAGTGTGCCTCCAGAGCAAGGGATGGGATTTGGCTGCAGTCCGCAAAGCAGCGTTCCGGAAGGCCCACGGTGCTCCCAGAATCTCCTCGCGGGGCCGGGTGTCTGCAGGTCTCCAATCCGCCGAGGGCTGTACCAGTAGGTTTGCTGGGGAAGAGGTGGGCCTCGCACTTCCCTCGCAGAGGGTCATCCAGCACACGCCAATGCCCGACCGCCGGCGGGAACCGACTGGACGGCCGAGAGGTTACAGGATAGGGCCTTCGGGACCCAGAGATGGGGACCCCGCAGTGCCGAAAGGGCGCCACGGGTTCTCCGTGGTTCCCTGTGAATCGCTACCGTGGCCCATACCCGCCACGGCCAACTCCCATTTCCTTCCCCACCTTGCCAGGTCTCAACAGGGGCAGGGACAGGTTTGGGGAGCAGTGGGAGCCACGGAGAAAGGCGATAGGACGTGGCAACTCGCAGGGTCCCCTTCTCAGGGACACATGAGCAAGGGGACGGCGGGCCAAGTGTTGGGGCACCCGCTGAGCCTGAGAAAAGAGCAGGTTGGCGGTCCTGACGCCTTCTGGGGTCCAGGTTGACCAGCAGGACCTCAGGATTGCTTTTGGGTCAATTTGAAGTTTCAGATATGAGACCCCCCCTCCCCCCCGTTGATTGGAAAATCGGACTTAAAAACTGGCACCAAGATACCGTGGGAATAAACGGACTTGGTCGCTGGCGCCAAAATGAGGGCTGAAACACCTTTGTGTCATGGAGGGTAGACCAGGTGGACAGACTGGAACCCCAAATGAACAGGTTAATCTGTGGTGTTTGTCAGATAGAATAGGAATAGGTGTCCTGAGGTTTACAGCAATGATACTTTTTATAGAAACATAAAGTGTTATAAGGACACCGGTGCTAAATTTTTTTACATATATATGAATTATAATATAAATTTAACTATAAATTTGAGCTACTATAAATAGTAAATAATTCTGGTTTTGTCATTGCTTTAACCATTATTGTAATAATATGGATAATTTTATTATTTATTTTTTCTTTTTAAATTTAATTTCAATTATTTAACATATACTGTATTATTAATTTCAGAGGTAAAGTTCAGTGATTCATCCATCTTATATAATACCCAGTGTTCATTGCATACATTCCTCCTTAGTGCCCATCACCCAGTTACCCTATCCTACCCCCTCCCCTCCAGCAACTCTGTTTGCTTCCTCCGATTAAGTCTCTTAAGGGTTGTCTCCCTCTGATTTCATCTTGTTTCCTTCTCTTCCCCTATGCTCCTCTGTTTTGTTTCTTAAATTCCACATATCAGAGAGATCATATGGTAATTGTCTTTCACTGATTGACTTATTTTGCTTAGCAAAATCCCTCTAGTTCCATCCACATCATTGCAAATGGCAAGCTTTCATTTTTTAAAATATCTGAGCAATAGTCCATTGTGTGTGTGTGTGTGTGTGTGTGTGTGTGTATCCCACATCTTCTTTATCCATTCAACTGTCATTGGACATCTGGTCTCTTTCCATAGTTTGGCTATTGTGGACATTGCTGCTATAAACATAAACATTGGGGTTCAGGTGCCCCTTTGGATCACTACATTTGTATCTTTGGGGTAAATACCCAGGAGTGCAATTGCTGGGTGGTAGGGTAACTCTATTTTCAACTTTTTGAGGAACCTCCATATGGTTTTCCAGAGCGGCTGCTCCAGCTTGCATTCCTGCCGACAGTGGAGGAGGACTCCCCTTTCTCCCCATCCTCTCCGACATCTGTCCTTTCCTGACTGGCTCATTGTAGCCCTTCTTACTGGTGTGAGGTGGTCATCTCATTGTGATTTTGATTTGTATTTCCCTGATCCTGAGTTTGACATGTTCTTTATAAATTTTGGATAGTAGCCCTTTATCTGATTTTTCATTTGCACATATCTTCTCCCATTCTGTCCCAGCGGTTTCCTTTGTTGTGCAAAAGCTTTTTTATCTGGATGAAGTCCCAGTGATTCAGGTTTGCCTTTCCTTCCCTGCCATTGGAGACGTGTCTAGCAAGAAGTTGCTGCAGCCGAGGTCACCGAGGTTGCTGCCTGTGTTCTGCTCCAGGATTTGGATGGATTCCTGTCTCCCATTTAGGGCTTTCATCCATTTTGAGTCATTTTTGTGTCTGCTGAAAGGAAATGGTCCAGTTTCATTCTTCTGCATGTGGCTGTTCAATTTTTCTAACACCATTTGTTGGAGAGACTATCTTTCTTTCCATTGGATAATCTTTCCTGCTTCATTGAAGATTAGTTGACCTATTTATTATTATTACTTTTTAATATTTTATTTATGTGTTAGAGAGAGAGAACATGAGTGGTGGGAGGGAGAAGCAGACTTCCCGCTGAGCAGGGAGCCCAACTCGGGGCACAATCCCAGGACCCTGGGATCATGACCTGAGCAGAAGGCTGATGCTTAACAGACCAGGCCACCCAATGCCCCGCTGTTATATTTTTTGAATAGTTTCTCTATCCACAAAGGGTGTCCAATGGACTGAGGAAAGGATGGAAGGATGGGTTTTTGTCCACGGATATTTCTGAATCGTACTCATGAGACCGGCAGCACTCACACTGGCTGAGAAGAGTCCAGGCAGGGTGCCCCTGGTGAAATTTTCAGCTCCACTCTGGAGCCAAGAACCGGCCCAGCGTGGGCCTGGAGGTGCCTGGGAGAGCCCATCCTTCACCTGACAGATATCCCTGGCCCAGAGTCCCGTGGACAAATTTTCCAAGGCTCTGTCTGTGGCTGAGGTTGTATCTTTATGGCTGGTGCAGGCTGGCGAGCTCATCAAGACACATGAGCAGTTAATGGATGAATATACAGATGATTCTGGCTTTGTTATCTTGTGAAATCCATGTCAGTTTGCATTTAGCTGATATAAACTATACTCCTTTGGCTGGTTTTAAAATTTTGTATCTATTACCTGAAAATTGCTTTTCTTTTTTTCAAACACTTAAGACTTTTAGGAAAATATACTTATGTTATGGTGTATCTTGATTTTGTACAGTAATCTTCCATTAAAAATGCTTGAAAATGATAGAATAGTAATTAGTGATGCCTGCACTGTGCCTAAATTTCATCTAATTCCTCTCCAAAACTAAAACAATGTCTTTGCTCTTAAGAGTGGAATGAGTCTTCAGATGTCATCAAAGAAACATACATGTTGTTTTTAAGTTTTTTAGGTTAATTTTACTATGGCAGGTTACTCCTTTCTGTTAAAGAGATTAACTGAAGTTTTTGGTACTTATTTTTTTCCCAACGTATAAGTCCAGTATACAACAAACAAACACCACACACACACACACACACACACACACACACACACACACCACACACACACACACTAAAATAAAATCCCCAGATCTTGGAACTGATAGAGATCTTGGAGAAAGTACCAGGGACCCAACACTCCGCACACAGACCCAGGCTGAGTTCTTCACAAGGGATTGATTTCCCTGAGCTATGAATTCCATCCACTTTCACACGGAATATAGAGGAGACAGAACAGAAGGAGGAGGCAGGCTTTGAGGATGAACAGAGAATCCAATGGTAAACAGAGAATCCATTCTCTCTCAGTTCTCTGTGCGTGATGTGAATGCCAATGATCGTTCTCCTGATTTACAGAATATTCACTTGTCTAGAAAGGAGAGTCTGAGATAACTCAAGGAATACTGGAGCTATTATAGACTTGATGCCAAAATAAAATAGCAATGAGAAAAGAACACAATAGGTTCAAGGCCTTTGGGAAATGATTGTGTTCATCAGATTTCATCTTCTCACAGCCTGACACCTGTCTTTTCCTTCTAATGAATTCATCAGCTGAGAGAAGCTGTCTTGCAGGACATGCAAGTCACCCAGCAAGTAAGGATGAGGATCTAGCGTTTTCCACATGCAAGTGGTTCAGATTCGAAGTAGCTTTTGGTCTCTTGTACTGAGTGAGCAGATGGCTTGTCTTGATGATGTGCAAATAGTAAAAAGGATACAGTGGGTGCTGAAGAGCTGAGTTGCAGTCCTTTTCTAGCATTTCCAGATCCCTTGAGATCCTTGGGAGTATTTCCAGATATTATCAGCCTCTTCAAGCTCTTTTACGTTCAAGATGGCATGTTTTTAAGTAATCTCTATGCCCAATGTGGGGCTTGAACTCATAACCCCCAGATCAAGAGGCACATGCTATACCCATTGAGCCAGCTAGGCACCCCTCAAGATGGCATTCTAGAAAAACAGTGCTTTTAAATACTAAAATCTGTTTTGTCAACCCCACATTGTCCTTCATGCCTCTGTGCACTTATTTTTCATCACACAATTTTCCAAGTTGAGATCAAATTCTCAGGGCTTTCACTGAAGGCCTTTGACAACAGAAGGGTCTTGCCAGAGTTCGTGGGGCCCACACAAAGCAGGTCATAGTCTGGTCGTGCAGGTGGTGGTCCCTTGCTCAAAGTGCTCTAAAACACTGATAATCCCTGTACAGAAACACTCGGTTATCTGGAGATCAGATACCTGGCAGTCTAAAGCATTAGGAGCAGCTCACAATAAGGAAAAGGAGCATCTCTGGCTCCCAGTGAGTCAATCATTTTTATCATAAAATTTTTATTATTTAATACTTCATTCATGTATTACTTTATTATGTTTTAATGTAGTTTATCACTTATGTTATCATAATTATAAATATGTATAATTAAATACATGCTATAAGCATTATATATCGATTATATAATTTCATACATATTAATATTTATACATTGAATGATATGTAGGTGATTATCATTATTATTGATCATTATTGTAATTATTATGTACAGTACTAATCATAGTTGCTATGGAATACAGTTTCTCTATCCATAGAAGGTGTTCAGTTGTCTGAAGACAGCTTAGGAGAGGGATTCCAGTTTCTGGAACTTCTTAAATCTGCCAAGAAACCAGGCAGGGCTGGACCCACAAGCTCTGCAGAGGCCCTCCTGGAAAGCCAAGCCATATCTCTGCAGCGATCGGCCCCAGATAGCTTTTCTTGTTCTTGCTCCCAACTTAGCACACACCCCCGAACTTGAGACCATGAGGGAAACAGATATGCTCCTCGAATATGGTCTGTGACATAGAACAGCCCTCTTCAGTCAGCTCCCGTCCCGCTCCCCCACCCCAACAACCTGTCATCGGACCTTCCCCTTTCACCACCCAAAAGCTTTCCTGCTCCTCCACCTGCCTTTGACTTGATTCTCTGCCAAATGCAGGGGTGCAGGTGCCCCCCAATCACTCTTCTGCTGTCACTAAGTAGTTCCAGTTCTGTCGTGGGTGATGTTTCTTTATCTCAGGCTTCTCTCACCCTCTCCCTCTCCCTCCCCCTCTGAACCTCCCTCTGTTCACACAAGAGCTCACACACGCAGTCTCTCTCAAATAAATAAATCCAGGACCCCTGGGTGGCTCAGTCAGGTAAGCATGTGCCTTCGGCTCAGGTCATGATCGTGGGGTCCCGGGATCAGACAGAGTTCCACCTCGGGTCCCCTGCTCAGCAGGAGAGTCTGCTTCTCCCTCTCCCTCTGCCTGCTGCTCCCGCTGCATATGCTCTCTCTCCCTCTCTTAAATACATAAATAAAATCTTTAAGAAAAATAAAAATTCACATGAAAATTCCAAATTGTATTGTGGTTCTAAATCAGGACCCTAGGTCAGAAAGTAGCCAACTGAAGACAGTCATTGGCACTTATTGTGACTTAGGAGAGAACAGTTCTCCCTGTGGAGGCCAACCCAGACAGAGCCATGCATGCCTCCTGGAGCCCCTGCTTCAAACAGCCATGAAAACAGAGTAGTGGGCCCTGCAAGCAGCCCGTCAGAGAATCAACCGAGTGCCCTCGGGAAGATGCAGTGCAGGTATAGACACGACAAAAGAGGTGGACAACTATCTGCAAAACAGCAAGATGTCACAGCTGCATTAGAATTGTATTATCCCAAAGAACTGTTTAGAAACCAGTGTTATCCAATAATACAGCCTGTACGTGCACAAATGCGGAGACCGTGAATGTGGCTAAGAATCCGGAGTCTGTTAGTGGTTCTGATGAAAGAAAGACTCTTGTGGATTCAGGAACTTCTGCCCTCCAGCAAAAACAAGGGAAAAGTTTGATTTGTCATGGTATTATGAGGAGGCTCTTTCTGAAAGATCATAACAACAACAACAACAACAAAATGCTGCCTCTTCTGTAAGGTTTAGTGTGGGATGGAGCACTGTCTTTCCAGGAAGGAGAGGAAGCAAGGGTGAGAAAAGGTACATGGGTCTCATCCAGGCATCGTGGCAAAGCTGTCTCTTGAGATGCCATCCACTTCATGCTGGGAAATCTGTACGTTTAGGTCACTGCATGGTGTGCAGGTCCCACAGAATCTGGAGATTTCCTCAAATGTGCCACGTGAATCCAAGAGCTTATTCTCTGGAGTTTGGTAGCACAGGGTTGGTTAGCAAGACCTGATATGGGCCTTTCCAAAGAGCTTGAAGAGATTTTTTTCTGGAGCTCTTTTCCAGTAGACAAGATCTCCAGGTTGCAAGATGGGATGCTTAAGGTCATCCCCTTAAATGCACTGGGAAACCACTGCTCTCCCAAAGCATGGTTATTTTTAACATGAACAATTAAGCCTTTAAATATTAATTTCCATTCATTTTATTTATAAATTCCCTTTCTTAATTTTCATAGCCTGAAATTCACATTGCCTGTGTGGACTGAGAAATCTAAGCCAAAATGTGAGTTTACTACATCTACTCGCATTGGAGGTACCGAGACGAATACATATAAAATTTACTCTACAGAAATGTGTTTTAAAGCCAGGCATTAATATATTCCTATTGAAAAACTTTTGAGGAAATAATCAGAACCCATACAACAGTGCAGAATGTGAACAAAAGAAGAAGGTGGGGGAGGAGGAGGGGACTGGGGGCAGGGAGGGGAGGGGAGGGGAGGGAAGGGGGGGGAGAAGGAGAAGAAAAACTTGCAAAGACCACATACTGCAAATGACAAACTCTGTATATTTTCAAAAGAATGTATTGACATCAAGACGAAAGCTTACCAAAAATGTCCAGACATTTGAAAGGAACCCAGGTGAAACTTCCAGAATTGACAAGTGAAGTAACTAAAATTACAAACTCAGCTAGAGGGCTAAGCAGATACAGAGGAATTAAATAACTAGGAGCCAGATTTGAAGGTACTCTCAATGATGCCACAAGGATTAGAACAAGGAAAATGTGGAGAAAACTCTCCATGAAATTTCAAAGCCCTTAAAAGGTCCTCAAATGCACTTGCACAGCCTCCTAGATGGGGATCTCTCTTTTCTTCCTCCGTGACCTAATTTGGTATCATTTCCCCGTGACCCAGAAGCTTCATTCACTCTTGTGGAATATGCTGTGATGGTTCATTTTTTGTGTTGGCTTCGCTGGACCACAAGGTACCGAATTGGATGAAACTTTGCTCTGTTCCTATGAGAGTGTTTCTGGATGAGATTAACATTTGAATCAGTTACTCAGTAAAACAGATTGCCACCCTAATGCTGCTGGGCCTCATCCAACTGGTTGAGCCAGAACAAAAAGGCTGAGTAAGGGAGATGCCCCTCTTTCTAACCCTCTGTCTTTGAGCTGAGACATTGGTCTTCTCCTGCCTGGGTCATAACTGTGTGAGCCAGTTTCTAATAAATCCATCTCTAGAGAAAGATTACATGGAGATGTAGGTATAAACACAGTTGTTTCTCTGGAGAATGCGGACTAATACACATTCAATTCCTCCTCCTGACTTAGTTCCATTGATTCAACTCCTTCCTTTCTTTGGGAAATGATCCCGGTTAGATGCCCTTTCTGACCTAAACAACTTTAGACCACACAGATCCGCAGGTCCCGCCCCAGTGAATGGAAACACCATTCTGTGGTCCAGATCGTGGATCTGCATTGTCACAGCTCTGTCCTAGGGAGGCTTCCGGTAGTTTGCCATGTTCCCCCAGGGCCACGAGAAGCCCTTACTATTTCCCAAGTGGACTACTAAGAGGCCACATCCTATGTCAGCTACAGGAGAAATAGAGCAGAACAAGTGGATGAACCAAAAAAGCAGACCACTTGCAAATGAAAAATGAAATGAAATGAAAAGATGCTTGTTCAACCAATTATCATTTCAATTAGGAAATCTGGGTTGCAATTCAGATAAAATCAGCAATTTAATATGGCAGATGGGTATCTTAAAATTTTTCATACAAAGGGGGCACCAGGATGGCTCAGTGGGTTAAAGCCTCTGCCTTCAGCTCCTCTGCTCAGCAGGGAGCCTGCTTCCTCCTCTCTCTCTCTCTCTCTGCCTGACTCTCTGCCTACTTGTGATCTCTGTCTCTGTCAAATAAATAAATAAAATCTTTAAAAAAATTTTTTTTTTCTTATAAGGACAGGAAACCTGCACCGGGGAGAGTTAAAATCCCTTTTAAGTGATGATTAAACAAAAAATTCAAATGATTTATTTGCCCAAGAAACAGTGGATCTCAATCTAAACAAATCTCAAGGGGAAATAAAAGGACGGATAGAATGAGAGTGCAGATTTAGACATTAACTAAAATTGAGTAGAGAATATATGAAAATGATGGATACAGAAGTATCACTGAAACCCAGCAACTTGCCACATTCCTCATATCTAAATGTCCAGTCAAGTACTTCTACTTATGCTCAAGTCCCAGGCCATGCTGTGCTATGTGATACATCCCAGACCCATATTACCAGTCATTATAGCAGTAATTTACCAGTGGATATTAAACAGCTTCAAGATACTATTCAGGGCATTCCTCAGTATTCTTACAATCAGTTCCAAGAGTGAGTTCCGCACAAAGGATTAATGATATTCTGTCTGAGGTTAAACCCCTTTGCTTGGATCAAAACACTGGTCTTTGCATTATAGGTGGAATGATGACACATTTTATTGCTATAATCATTTTATGCTTAGTCCTCAAATGCTCACGGAAATCTTTCTGACGACTAAAGTTTCGAGAACTTGCAAACAGATTTGCTGTTTCTGCATTAACAAAAAGGAGGAAATGTAACCGTCCCTAAGAACGATAGACTGCTTAAAATATCACTAATGAGAAAATGTACTGGTCACGCAGCATGCTTGAGGATGACCTTGAGAAAACCTGTACTTAGCAGCAGGCCTCCGGTGGAGAGGAGGATACACATCCTTGAAGCTCAGCAGCTGGGGATGCCCTGGTCGCTCAGGGTGGAACATTGCCTATTTCCCTTTTCCCTTGTTTCCCCGGCTTCATTAAAGCCTTCTGTTAGAATAATCCCTTTCTGGAGCTGGAGAAAGAACAAGAAAGAAACCCTAAACCCAGCAGGAGAAGAGAAATCATAAAGATCAGAGCAGAAATCAATGAAATAGAAACCAAAAAAACAATAGAAAAAATCAATGAAACTAGGAGCTGGTTCTTTGAAAGAATCAATAAGACTGATAAACCCCTGGCCAGACTCATCAAAAAGTAAAGAGAAAAGACCCAAATAAATAAAATCATGAATGAAAGAGGATAGATCACAACTAACACCAAAGAAATACAGACAATTCTAAGAACATACTATGAGGAACTCTATGCCAACAAATTTGACAATCTGGAAGAAATGGATGCATTCCTAGAGACATATAAACTACCATAACTGAACCAGGAAGAAATAGAAAACCTGAACAGGCCCTTAACCAGTAAGGAGATTGAAACAGTCATCCAAAATCTCCAAACAAACAAAAGCCCAGGGCCAGACAGCTTCCCAGGGGAATTCTACCAAACATTTAAAGAAGAACTCATTCCTATTCTCCTGAAACTGTTCCAAAAAGTAGAAATGGAAGGAAAACTTCCAAACTCATTTTATGAGGCCAGCATCACCTTGATCCCCAAACCAGACAAGGATCCCACCAAAAAAGAGAACTACAGACCAATATCCTTGAGGAACACAGATGCAAAAATTCTCACCAATATACTAGCCAATAGGATTCAACAGTTCATTAAAAGGATTATTCACCACGACCAAGTGGGATTTATTCCAGGGCTGCAAGGTTGGTTCAACATCCGCAATCAATCAATGTGATACAACACATTAATAAAAGAAAGAACAAGAACCATATGATACTCTCAATAGATGCTGAAAAGCATTTGACAAAGTACAGCATCCCTTCCTGATCAAAACTCTACAAAGTGTGGGGATAGAGGGCACATACCTCAATATCATCAAAGCCATCTATGAAAAACCCACCGCAAATATCATTCTCAATGGAGAAAAACTGGAAGCTTTTCCATTAAGGTCAGGAACACGGCAGGGATGTCCATTATCACCACTGCTATTCAACGTAGTACTAGAAGTCCTAGCCTCAGCCATCAGACAACAAAAAGAAATTAAAGGCATCCAAATCGGCAAAGAAGAAGTCAAACTATCACTCTTCACAGATGATATGACATTATATGTGGAAAACCCAAAAGACTCCACTCCAAAACTGCTAGAACTTGTACAGGAATTCAGTAAAGTGTCAGGATATAAAATCAATGCACAGAAATCAGTTGCATTTCTGTACACCAGCAACAAGACAGAAGAAAGAGAAATTAAGGAGTCAATCCCATTTACAATTGTACCCAAAACTATAAGATACCTAGGAATAAACCTAACCAAAGAGGCTAAGAATCTATACACAGAAAATTATAAAGTACTCATGAAAGAAATTGAGGAAGACACAAAGAAATGGAAAAATGTTCCATGCTCCTGGATTGGAAGAATAAATATTGTGAAAATGTCCATGCTACCTCAAGCAATCTACACATTTAATGCAATCCCTATCAAAATACCATCCATTTTTTTCAAAGAAATGGAACAAATAATCCTCAAATTTATATGGAACCAGAAAAGACCTCGCATAGCCAAAGGAATATTGAAAAAGAAAGCCAAAGTGGGTGGCATCACAATTCCAGACTTCAAGCTCTATTACAAAGCTGTCATCATCAAGACAGCATGGTACTGGCACAAAAACAGACACATAGATCAATGGAACAGAATAGAGAGCCCAGAAATCGACCCTCAACTCTATGGTCAACTAATCTTCGACAAAGCAGGAAAGAATGTCCAATGGAAAAAAGACAGCCTCTTCAATAAATGGTGCTGGGAAAATTGGACAGCCACATGCAGAAAAATGAAATTGGACCACTTCCTTACACCACACATGAAAATAGACTCCAAATGGATGAAGGACCTCAATGTGAGAAAGGAATCCATCAAAATCCTTGAGGAGAATGCAGGCAGCAACCTCTTCGACCTCAGCCGTAGCAACATCTTCCTAGGAACAACGGCTAAGGCAAGGGAAGCAAGGGCAAAAATGAACTATTGGGATTTCATCAAGATCAAAAGCTTTTGCACAGCAAAGAAAACAGTTAACAAAACCAAAAGACAACTGACAGAATGGGAGAAGATATTTGCAAACGACATATCAGATAAAGGGCTAGTATCCAAAATCTATAAGGAACTTAGCAAACTCAACACCCAAAGAACAAACAACCCAATCTAGAAATGGGCAGAGGACATGAACAGACATTTCCGCAAAGAAGACATCCAGATGGCCAACAGACACATGAAAAAGTGCTCCACGTCACTCGGCATCAGGGAAATACAAATCAAAACTACAATGAGATATTACCTCACACCAGTCAGAATGGCTAAAATTAATGTCAGGAAATGAGAGATGCTGGCAAGGATGCGGAGAAAGGGGAACCCTCCTCCACTGTTGGTGGGAATGCAAGCTGGTGCAACCACTCTGGGAAAACAGCATGGAGGTTCCTCAAAATGTTGAAAATAGAGATACCCCATGACCCAGCAATTGCACTACTGGGTATTTACCCGAAAGATACAAACGTAGTGATCCAAATGGGCACGTGCACCCGAATGTTTATAGCAGCAATGTCTACAATAGCCAAACTATGGAAAGAACCTAGATGTCCATCAACAGATGAATGGATAAAGAAGATGTGGTATATATACACAATGGAATACTATGCAGCCAACAAAAGAAATGAAATCTTGCCATTTGGGACAACGTGGATGGAACTAGTGTGTATCATGCTTAGTGAAATAAAAGTCAATCGGAGAAAGACAACTATCATATGATCTCCCAGATATGAGGACGTGGAGATGAACATGGGGGTTAGGAGGATAGGAAAAGAATAAATGAACCAAGATGGGATTGGGAGGGAGACAAACTATAAGTGACTCTTAATCTCACAAAACAAACTGGGGGTTGCTGGGGGAAGGTGAGGTTGGGAGAGGGGGAGGAGGGGAGTTATGGACATCGGGGAGGGTATGTGCTATGGTGAGTGCTGTGACATGTGTAAACCTGACGATTCACAGACCCGTACCCCTGGGGATAGGGACGCCTGGGTGGCTCAGTGGGTTGAGCCACTGCCTTCGGCTTGGGTCATGGTCCTGGGATCCTGGGATCGAGTCCCGCATGGCCTCCTTGCTCAGCAGGGAGCCTGCTTCTCTCTCCACCTCTGCCTGCTTCTCTGCCTGCCTGTGTGCTCTCTCTCTCTTTCTCTCCTTCTCTCTGACAAATAAATAAAATAAAATATTTTTAAAAAATACATTATATGTTTATAAAAAAATAAGAAATAAATAAAAAATTCTAAAAAAACCCAGTATGTTATAGTCTTTCTAAAAGGACGTGGTTCTGGGGTGCCCCTTCCCTGGCCCTGCTCTGTGAGACCAGAGCGAGTGCCCACGGCACCCTGGCAGCTGTCCTCATGGTGAGGGACAGGCTCCTTCCCCAAAGCCAGCACTGCTATAGACCTTTTGTGACAAAAAGTAACAGCCACTCAGCACCAAACACCGTCCTGCACATGTCACAGCGTCTGAGAGGCGGCTCCATGCGCCATTGGCGGCCCGACTCTGCTCATCTTCGTGGACCCATGATCTCCTGTTATCCCACATACAATAACTTATTTATTTTGTACTGCTAAGGGTGATTTAGACAATTTTCAAATTTTGCACTTCAAACAAACAGCACGGTGAAAATCACTGCAGGCTACATTTCTAGAAGACCGTAGGTCATGGAAGAGGCCTCTCGTTTATTTTGAGACGCAACAGCAAACTTCCTGCCAAAATGCGTGACTCACTGATACTCCCACCAACTATGTAGAAAAGGGTGCCTGTGTCCCCAGACCCTGCCCACTTTGGATACTGACCACCCTTCGTTTTTGCTGCTGGGATGTGGAAAATGCTGTTATTATAAGGCAGTTGTAATTTGCATTTCTGTCAATGTTCATGACACTGAGGAACGTTTCCTGCGTTTGGAAACTACTTATGGCTCCTTGCAAAAATGGCCTCAGAAATGTCCCTCAAGGCCTGTAGGACTGCCGGCTTCCATGTGTTAGCCAAGAAGGAGCAGCTCTTTGGGGTGGGCGGCTGAGAGAGCAGGCACCAGCACAGCTCCTCGGAGCCCTGAGTCTGGCCCCGGGTCTGGAAGCGTGTGCATAAACCTGGACCACATCCCAGCCGGACAGAGGCTCCACGTGTGAGCCTGGGCTTGATCCTGACATGACTGCTGTGGTTTCCTGAAAACAGGAGAAGTGACCTTCGCTGGTTTACTTGGCTTGTTTCATTGACTAGGAGGTGAGAGTGTCCGTGACAAATGGGCCCGAATGTTACCAATCCTCATGCTTACATCATGGATCAGTCAACAGGCAAAAGTCTCGTTGATGTTCCTTCGTTCCTTCAAAAGTTCTGTTGTCTTTGATGCCATAGCTGTTGAGAAGATTGTTGGTGACCGGCCCTGTGGCTGCCTTTGTGGGTCTCCCCACGTTCTTCCTGAACCCTACACCTGTGTCGTTCCAGGATCTTCCTGCACCCAGTCTGGGTGCAGACCTACTTTCTTTTTACTTTGGCCCCAGCTTTACTGTACTCCTCCTTCGGAGAATCCCTGTTGTGCGTGGGTCCCCAGGAAGGACAGTCATTCACAACTGACGTGTGACAGTCTGTGCTCTCTGCTCTTGGGGAAGCATCTATCGTGGTGCTCCCGTGGCCCTCACATCTCTTCCATGTGTCTTCACCGGTCTCTTGTCACCCCTCCACCTGAGTTCCAGGGCACTCCCTCAGGTCTGCTGTCCAGTTTGCCTTGTTTCTCTTCTGCAGCGTCTAATCGATGTGTGACCACCCATCACGTGGATAACTCCAAGGGGAATCTTTTTCATTTGTGGTTGATGTCTTTATTCTTTCTTGAATCTGCCTGCCATACTGTTCTGCTGCCTTTGGTCCCTGCTGCAGTATCTTCAGTCATTGTAAACCCAGGATTTGATTGTTTCTGTCTAATGCTTCTGTCATCCAGGTTCTTCTGAAGCTGATCCTGCTCTTGATGTGTTTGCTGAGTTGTTTAGGGGGCGAGTTTGCTGTCTGATGCAGTCCATCACGTCCATCTTTCAGAATTTTGTGGAGGCTGCATGGAGGGTGTTTAACTCGAGAGAGGTCCTAGGTCACTTTGCCACACAGTCTAGGCTCCCATTAAACCAGGTGGTCCAAAGCCTTCCCGTTCTGCATCCCTGTGAAAAGAGACATGCTTACCCTGGGTCTGAGGGGCTGGAAACTACACACCCCGCCCTCTCGCAAGGGCTTGAGTGCCTTTGGGTCACAAGCTAACCAGTCCATTCTCCACCTCATTGTGGATCTCCGAGGACTTCTCTTCATCGTATGGAGAGCTGACTGTGGCATGTACGTGACACTTCTACGTGTCTCACCGGGAAGGCTCCTCAGGACACCTCATTCCTCATGCCTCTGGGAACATGAGACTTAAAGCAGGTTAAACATAGGGAACGCAGGGAAAGTGCGCAGCCCCGTTTGATTTCACACTGCCTTGACAGTCGCGTCTGAGAGCCGACTTCATGTTCTGCATTATGAGGAAGACGTAACAGCGGCAGCTCTTGTCAGAGAAAGCCTGGCAGTGGCCTCATTCGGACTGGTCCCACGCTTCCCCACCATCCGCAGGCAAAGGTGTTACGTGCTTCAGGAAGTGTCACTGCACCCGAGCGTCCAAACTGAACTGTCCGAGGGTGTGCACTGCCCAGAGCCTCTAACCCTTGGTGCTGATGGCTGGCAGCCCTGGAGGTGTTCCAGATGGTACCTTGTTGCAGTGACAATAAAGACAGCTGTGGGCAGGGGTGGCTCCAGGCTCCATGGCTGCACTCGCGGGGCCAGGAGAGTAGGTGGTGTGACGTCTGACAGCGTACTCTCACTTCACCCATCAGACCCAAGAACTCGTGGGCATGGGATGCAGGCCGTCCACCGTCAGACTGGCAGCTGACCTAGAAGATTAAAAATATATTTGATAGTCTTACCTCTAACTTTTCACCCTACAAGGGAAGATAATTTCTGATAGATCAACTCACTTCTCTTTTCTACTTTGAGCTCCTTATTTCAAAGGCATCGACTGAAGACTGAAGCCCATCAGTCCCAGCTGTGGTGGCCGACTGATTGCTGCTGCTCCGAGGTCCACACCGTGTGTCAGCTGTCCCACTGCCTCCAGGATGCTGTGGGAAAGTCACGGACACTCGGACCTCTTCCAGGGGAAAACAAACGTGGGGTCTTCTGTGGGTTGCTCGCATCTGTGCCATGGGCTGGTCCCCATTCCCGTTTACTGCCCGCAGCACGTAGCCTGTTGGTTCTATGACAGCAAATCTCCAAAATGCTCTGGACCCAAGGAGTGCTCTCAGAATTCCTGCAAGCATGTCCCGACAGTGCGCTGCGGCAGGAACCAGCATTGCCCATCCACACCTGGGAGGGAAGTTCCGTGTCTGTGTGCCGAGCCGACGTCACCTCACTGCTTCACTGCGACTCTCTCTTCTCCCTGAGCGCTCTTCAGGAGGTCACAGCAAGGATGTCGTCATCAGTGTGGGGCGCCCAGTGCTGCCCAGGGAGGACCTGCCACCTGGGGGCAGCGGGGCAACCAGCCCCTCCCCCTCTCTCCAGGGCCCTGTCCTCAGACTGCTGACACCGTGCTCGTGTCACACCACTGAGGCCCTGTGAATTTTGCAGCTGACCCTCCACTTGGGGACGGTAGGTGGACAGCCATTCAATGCATGAGTCTGCTGGCCCACCGCATGGAGACACAGCTCTTCAAAACCTGCTTCTGAAGAGCACTAGGAACCAGTGCTGCCTGAGTCACGGACGCCAGTGTAGACAGAGAGGACGGGTGAACCGATTCCTCCATCTCACCTCCTCTTGCTGAGTAGCAGCCATCGGGTAGATGTAGCAGCAGCCACCAGGTTCCCGCATGGCTGGTGTAGATGTAGCTGTGACCATCGGGTGCCCGCACTGCCATGTAGATGTAGCAGTGGCCATCAGGTACCTCCAGGTCCAGAGGTGGCAGTGGGTGCCCTTGGTTTGGAGACCCTATTTTTCTACAAGAATTTGTTAACGGAAGGTCTTTCAGGGTTTGGTTGTCCTAGGACTGCATTTTCATGACATGTTTCCTCTTGTGTCCCCATCTTGCATTTCCTGTCAACTCTTTGGAACCCAGCGTTGGTTTCCTGCTGGATTTCATACATGAATGGAGTCTCTAAATAACTTGCATCTTTAGGTATTTTTCATATGTCAAAGGGACATGGTTACAGCTGAAATCAAATTCTCATGTTCTCATTTAATAAAAAGCATATTAATTTATGTCAATAGGGACTTGTAAAACCCTTTGCAAACACATTCTTTCATACTGCTGAAGTAATCTGTAGAAATAAATAGAAATGCAGCGTTGTTGGGTGGCTTTCTTCTCCAGTTAAAGTGTTCTGATTTCTGTTCTACATCAGAGTTTCAGAAACGTGAACTTTCTTTGTAAAAGTTAACATCAGTGTCTGCGCAGAACCGTAGTCAAACTTCAGTCTTACAGATGGAATGATTTACTTACTGCAAAACACAGAGACCTGGCATGGGGGAGGAGGGAACGGGGGACCATCGGGTCCCGTCATCTCTGCGAAGTCCCTTCTGACTCCCAGCCCGTCATTGGTAGAAGCTAGATGCTGTCGTAGGAAGGCTCTTGCTTAGGAAAGAGTTGTCTCAAGAGTTCAACATGCCATGGGCAGACTTTTAAACTCTTAAGAAGCAGAAATCAGCAGAAATATCATAAAGCTGAACTATTTTTTCTTTAGACTTGTGATGATTGAAGGAGCTGCCAATGAGCAGATGGATATTTAAAATCGCGATGTTGTCAGTTGAGGAGTTGTGGGGACGGGTGCTGGTTGTTGTTATTGTCTGTACACCAACATTACAAAAAGAAGAGAATCACACAGAAGATATTTGGTAAAGGCAGGTCTTCTGGATGAATAATGCTCCTTTCATTAATATAGTACCCTTATTAACTGTATAATTAATTGTGCATAGCCCAGGGAGGCTGTGGAAATTGCATTTTGAGATGTATCAAAGCAGACTTACGCTTCAAACTTGCATGCAATTTACCATTAATGAAGCCAGAGATGGAAGCCTCAAATCTATATATAACTTACTATTTGAATGACAAGCAAAGAATTTTATCAGCAGAGTTTTAAATGAAAGGATATTAGCAGCTAATGTTGAAATTGTTCATCTTTCTTATGAAAATAATTTTGAAGAAAATGTTTTAGTGGAAAGAGAGGTTTGAAGAAAGTGTGTGCCATTAAAACAGCCACTTTCTGCGACTCTGTGTGCATTTGTCCTCATTGACAGTGGGGTGCAAATATTTTTAAAAGTCAATGAGTATTTTATAGGGCCCAGAACTGCTCATGCATTCCGGGAACGGATTATGCAATATTCCCAAATATCCCAGCGAAGGTGAGTGGATCCGTCAGGCAGCCAGAGGAAGGAGCCAGAGCTGAAAAACTTAAAACATATGAGAATATGTTAAAAGCAATGGAAATCTGCTTAAAAGTCTAGAAATCTGCCTTTCCCCACTTCTGAATGCTCCTGTGAGTTGAGATCATAAATGGTAAATATTGTTCAAAGAAAACCATTAAACGGAGCACTGGGATCCATCTGCCCAGGAAGATTTCATTGGCGACACTGCCAAGGCTCTTGCATGGATGCAGGTGTCCCCACGTGGGCCCCGCTTCCGAAAACCGGGGCCACGAGTTGGTGACATGGAGCCCTCCCACAGTCTCAGGAGGGGATTCCTACAGCAAATATTTGTTGACTGCCGAGGCGCCAGCCTCCCTGCAGGCAGTGGAGAGACTGTAAGGGGTAAAATAATTGGCCTTTTGGGAGCACCTAAAATGTGGCTCATGTTTATTTTTTTGTCCTGCTTTTCCCCAGAGTTGAGGATGTGGACTAAAATACTAAATTTATAGCACCATCGGGTGAGTGCCTGGTGTCGCCACCAACAGGGGAGGGCCTGTTTGTGTTTCTAGAAGCCCAGGAAGCTTGGCGTGGGAGGGCAGGTTCCCTTTCAGGGCTCCCAGCAAACCCCACATGTGTTCTGGGCTTCAGGCCACGCTAGAGCCACGCGCGGATGGAGGACTCGTGGGACGTGGGGCTCTGTGGCAGTTCCTTGGAAACTCTGGGCTGCCCCCCACCTGGCGCCCAAAGAGCACAGGCAGGGGGTGCAGAGCAGTTCTCTTTCCGTTCCCTCAGAAGTCTCATTTTCTCCTTCAACCTGATGTCTTCTTGGTTTCAGTCTTTAAAAGATTTTTAAAAATACACTTTAATGCACGGATCCATCATTCTCCTCCAATCCGCAGACCTCTCGTGGAATCGTTTGGCGTCACGTGGAAGCAGCTCTGGGGCCGGCGGCGGGACGTCCTGGCGGGGGCTGTGGGAGGGCAGGAGTCAGCACCGCGTCTCCCCTGCCCAGCACGCAGCCCCCGCCCTCCGGGGCCTGGGCCCAGCCGCGCTCGCACACCTGTGTGCGCCTGGGGAACCACTGTACGCGTGACTGCGTGCCTCAGGCTGCTCCGGACAGTGTGGCTGTGGGACTGTACGTGTTGAACCGGGAGCCAAGCGGTCGGCTGTTGATTCTGTGTGGCTCTTTGGACACGTGTGGTGATGTTGACAACCGTGTGGGGCAGCAGCCATCCGCACATTTCGTCCACGCTGGGAAAGCGTGAAGGGTGCTGGAAATGCCAAGAATGTGGATGGAATGTGTCGGATTTTACCCCAACGTTTGACTTGGGGCAGATGAATGCTGTGACCCTGTTTCTCCGACCAGCTCGGCGGGACCTTGCCCCGTGGCGGCTGGGTGACCGACGAAGCTGTGGCCCGGCTGCAGAACGTCATACAAAGTGCAGGTCCCAGAAACCGAGGAGTGGCAGGCAGAGCAGCCGGGGAAGCAGATGCGCCGTCTCTGTTGGACTCGGGTCCCCTGTTTGCCAGTCAATGATTCCCGGCAGTTCGGCTCCGGAATACAGGACGCCTCCTCCCCTTTCTCCATGCCCTACTCCCCGCTGTTGTCGCCAAATGTCAGCCCCCGCACTTCGTATGCGGACGGCTCATCTTGTGGGCTTGGTCTCCGCCTGGGGTGAGAGTGACCTTTTAAAAGCATCTTTCCCATTATGTGCTTTCTTTGCTTAAAACACCCCAGAGGGTTCCCGCGGATCTCACTGCTGACCTCAGCCGCCGCCCCCCCCCCCCCCCCGCGCGACTGGCAGGCTCCCCTGGAGTCGGGGCACAGGCCGCTGCCCCACCTCGCTCCCTTGGCTCCTGCCATGCTGGCCTTCTCTCTGTTGTTGGACTAGTCCAGACCCGTTCCCACCCCGGGCTGTCACTCTGGCTGCTCTGTCTCCCTGTGATACCACTCATTTTGGAGACGATGAGCCCTTCCCACCGGGCAGGATACCCTCAGAAATCTGCTCATCAGAGGGGCCTCCCCTCCTGGGGTCTGAGCCCCTGCCTCCCGCACCCACTCCTCGCCTAATCTCTGTCGTGTGTTCTTACCGCTCTATGAAGTCACCATTGTAACCATGTTCATTTATCTGTCTGCGGCCTGTCCCCTGCCTGAAGAAACCAGCCACACACAGACTGAGTCTCTGCTGGGTCCCCGGAACACACACACACACACACACACACACACACACACTGCTCGTCTGACGTGCTCAAGACCACGTGAATAATGAATAAATAAGTCACTAAGCCACCAGCACCAGGCAGGAGTCTGCACCAGGAGTGCAGCTCGGGTCTCGCTCCCCCAATTACAGGAGAAGTTCCACTTTCACTCATACAGTCAAGGCAGCTCTTTGCCTGAAATTTAAACTTTAACACCTGTACGTGGATGGAAAGTACGGTATAATTCTCTTAATTATTTTCCATCGCTGTATTTTAACCTCTGTTCATAGAACCTTAATTTCTAAGATGCTGTATAAGATAATAAGACTCATAAAATTGTTTATTTAAGCTCATCCAGCTCCTCGAGGAGTGATGACCTGAAACACCGGGACAGCGTGACTGCCACCAACATGCGCCCCCCTACCCCGTCTCCCTGCGGAGCCCGAGTCGCTCCCGCTGCCCCCACATGCACATGGAGCCCCCGTCATGTTGGAGGACAGACCTTCTCCCTTCTTCCTGTTTAGTAAGAGTAGGTGGTAATGACAGATCTGCCTCTTTCTTGAAGTTTAGTAAATAGAACCTTTCTGGGACAGAAGGCATTCATTATTACCCATTCCCATAGAGGTTTTAATCGTGAGTTTTCATCAAGCTGTGGTTTTCTTCCTCTGCAAGTCTGTGAGGTAAAGGATAATGGAAGTCACGCATGTACTCGATGAGCGTGCGTGTTCAGTCCAGCAGGGTGGCCTGCTACACACCGCCCATCTGTGTGCGGCACCCCCAGAAGACCACCCTGTGGCCGGGGTAATTATTGATGGATTCCAGGAAATGCCCCACAGGCTTGTCCGCTGCAGTTCAAGGCCCCTCTTTTGTCAATACGATCACTAGCCATTCTGGACCTGGTTCTAGATGCAGGATACCAAGACCCAAAATTATAATAACGCTCCCAATTAGTTTGGTTCCTCATAATCAAGATGTAATGACTTTCCAAGTCCCCCTCTGTGGTCGCTTTGCCGAGAGGCCCCTGCATTCTCCCCAAGCCTCCAGAAGCACAGGGGATGCGGAAGCCGTCTCCACACCTGCCTTGGAGACTCCTGCCCAGGGGGCGTCCCAGACGTTCTTTGAAAAACATATTGTTTTCTTTACAGGTTTTGTTTATTTTCCTAGTTCTGGCATGTGTTTTATTTTTCAGTCACAAAAGGGATTTTAAATAAAACCGAGAACTCAGTGTTCACAGGCTCAAACCCAGCATGTTCCTTTGTACTTGGTTGTGTCCCCATGTTCACCCACTCCGTGCCTGGCCTGCGTGCGGGCTGGGGACTCTCTCTTAAAGGCTCTCTGCTTGGCAGCCTTTGCACTCTTCTCCACCATTTTAACCCTTTCACACTTCTGTCACTGCCGTCAGATTGGCGACGACATAACGTGTGAGCATGCGTTTCTAAGTCACACGGATACAGCCCTGACACCCCTCCACAGGGATTCTGCTGGGCCTCCAGAGCTCCTGGAGGGAGGGTTTGGGGGAAATGACAAGGGTTCACACTTGCCGGTGAGGTCATTTCTGCCACTCACATGATGTTCCTGCTGGTCAACCTCACCAGGATGAACCAGGCTCACTGCAAAGACGTGTGGAAATGTTCCCTTCCTAGAATGAATTTCCATGGCAGCGATTTCAAAAATGTAATCAAAAGGATTAGAACCCCAAGCCTTTCCTCTATTCCTCACACATACATCTTTAGGCTTTTTATACACATGACCCAGAGGCTGAAGGCCAGACTGTGTTTGCTTTTCCCAGGTAAAGTCCGTTTTGACAACACAGGAACATGCTTTGAGTTGGCCTTTCCTTGGTCTGTGGGGTTTTTTTTTTTGCCATTTTTAAGGATAACGTGTGTCTATCTGCCAGAGGAACGCGTGTTTGAGCCACCCGGGGAGACGAGCAGTCCCGTGGCAAGTAGGAGGAGGTGCAGGGCTTGGGTGCATAGTAGAGACCCGCTGGGCTGGCAGGCGATGGCCTCCGTGCAGGGCCCCACTACGCGGCTTTGTTGTGGAGGACTCAGGCGACGATCTGAACATGATCTGGGAGCACATTTCCTGTTTCTAGCAAATCTTTCCTAAGCTGAGAAGCAACAAGGCTACCCTCTGATCATTTTACCAGATCTGTGCTTCTTAGGACGTGAATGTACTATGTCAAATTTCATTTGAATCTCAAGGACCTTCACATGCCCGCTCAGGGTGTTAAAGAGCAGTGCGGCCGTGGGTCTGGAGTGGTTCTGTGCGGGTGGTGGAGCCTCTCCCCTCGCCAAGCCGGCGGCCGGCACCGAGAGCCGCTAAAGTCAGGATGACGACACCTACGAACTTCTCCGTTCATCTTTTCATACTTTCTGCTTGGAATCCAAACCTCTCACTGCGGGAAATCAAACATTTAGCATCAACATTTGCCTTTCATGTATTAATGAAGATAGGTGGCAATGTTGATTTTTAAAGAGGAAAAGGTCCTCCCTTTGCCCAAACGGCAGCAGAAGCAGCTTACTCCTGCCTTTACAGACATTCGTCTACTGCTCGCCGACTTCACAGCACAACACAAGGTCCTCTCAGGAGGAAGGAAATGTAAATGGGCTGCATTCTTCACTCAGACAAAAGGTTTGATTGTCACACAGTAAAGTAAAGCGCTCATAGGCACCAAGGTAAAGAAAGGAATGGAAACAAAGCTTCCCCCATAAAAACTGGGTCTCCCAAAGCCCAGCTTGCTTCAACACGCCTTGGACATGGCAGGCAGGTGCTGGTGTCCGGCAGCGTTGTTGTAGAATGAAGCTCCACCGGGTGGTTCTCTGCGTGTTTCTTATGTGAGGACCCACAGAGGAGGTGTCCGGACACCCGGGAGGGCAGTCGGATGTGGACGTTGATGGTTTCTATATACACTGGCTGAGGGCACGTGAGGCCGACTGGAGGTCGTTTCACGTCTTTGTCCGCAGGCCTCCATCCCCATGAGCGTCGGTGTTCCGTGAGAGGGAGCTGTTCCCACTGTTCTCTCGGGTGATAATGAACCTGCTGGCCAGGCATCACATGCCTTCATTGCTGGTGGCAGGAGATGCTGGAATGACACAGAAACTGCCCCACATTTCATGGAACTAATAACCTTCGCTGTCCCTCCGTGTTGCCCTGAACTGGGCCAAGATGATCCCCGACAACACTGAGCCCCTGCACCCGACGTTCAGAGGCAGGCAGAGCCCTGCCACCTGGCATCAGAGTGTAGATGTGCACCTGTCCCATGTGGGGACTAATTCTACTAAGTGGCATTATTTCCTTCATGACCCTGGGAACCAGTCCGGACGTTGACACTGCACATGAGACAATGCCCGGGAAACAGTCCCCATCAGGACGGGGGCTGGGGGCGCAGAGTCCGAACAGCCACAGGGTATTAGCACCTGCTCTCCACACTGGAAAACGTCTCCTTAGTGGCTGAGTTCACACCTTCTCTTCTACTGGTGTTTTCCAGTGACTCCTCAAGCCTGACCACCAATACCTCCCTCCCGAGGCGCTGAGCCACAGATGGGAGCACGGCGAGAGGAGGGGATGAGTTCCGGAACCATCCCTGATTGCACGGTCAGCCGGCTGTGAACCCAGCACATGTTGGCTCCATCCACACGAGGTGGAGACTGAGTGAGGAGGACCATTGTCCATGGGGACCAGGACAGGATTCTGAAGCCAGGGACTGTGTGCTTGCTGGCGCTGCTTCTTTCCTCTCCGGCAGTATTTACCATGGTGTCGCTACACTCAGGGCGACGGTGCGGATGCACCTGCGGCGATGGCCCCCGTGGCAGTGCCCCCGCAGTAGCCCTGGGATTTTGTGTTCAGGCTGCACCAGCGGCTGCTGTTTCTGGAGACCCATGTGTTGTATGTCATTAGGTCAGGGACAATGTCCCCAGGACGTGCCGTAAAGTCACAGATTGCAGACACCAACTCAAGAGAGTCCCTCTGTTTCCAAAGAAAAACGGAGATCCACCACGATCACCATCCTCTCCGCGTGGGCACACTTCATATTCCCAAAGCGACTTCACAAAGTGACCAGTCAGCCTTCAGAACCGCCTTGAGAAATCCTTGTTCTGATCCCCATTTTATGCAGCAGTGAATTAAGGGCTAGTGAGAGGAGAGTATAACCAGAAAGTCTATGTGGGGACCAGCCCTTGCCGTGTCCTACACTGTTAAGAAGACTTCCAAAGCCCAGTCCGGTGTCTGCTCCCCTCCACTGCTTCCCAGCAGAGTGGGAGCTCCCGGGGCTTTCCTGAAGGCTTTGTTGGTGGAGTCTGTGATCAGCTCCCAAAGACACACAATGCTCTGGCGGTTATTAGTAAAACCCCATCATGTGCCAGAGCATCCCAAATGCTCCATATTTCTAGAAATCACTTTCTTGACGTCACAGTGTTGACAATTCCATCAGAAAGCTCATCACAGAAAATGTTTGCGCTATCCAGACAAATGGTGGACATGTCTCCAAGCAATAACATTTTCATCCCAAGAGTTTGGGATTCTGTGTAAAATGATCCCATTCAATGTGGAGGCCCGTCAGTTTGTTTGACACATGGACGCTGTGTCATCTGGTGGCCACAGTCCCTGTGACCCAGAAAGGATCTTTAGTCTTCCTACCAGTGTTCTAATAGTGTGAACCAGAAAAGGAGACACGAGATGGGAATCTGGACTCGTACGAGGAAGATTAAATGGGGGCACCTCTGGTTGGGTTAATATCTCATAAAGTACGGCTCACAAAAGCTGGTGTCATTCTCGCTGGGCAGAGGACTCAGAAGAAGTGCTGGCTCCTCTTCCACCTGCCCTAACTATGAAGCCACAGAGCCTGAGACCGGCGTCAGCTGGTGTGTCCTGGTTACTGACATGGAAAAGCCATGTTCTGGAACCCACGGCCTTTTCCCCACAAACACTTTATCTGGGAATTATCTTTTCTGCAAGCCCGTTAAGTCTAGTCCCAGGAAACCTATCAGAATTCAAAAAGGTTTATACAGCTCCCCGCTCAGCACTCATCCAAAACCTTGGTCACAAGGTATTGGGCACAAGTGAATTGGGCACAAGTATTAAGAGCACAGTGAACCCCTCTCAAAGCTCAGGGTCCTGCTTCCCAACACTCCTTAATGACCAGAAGTAGCTGTCAAGATTGACTTGCCGACGCCCTGCAGATGGAACCAACTACTGCTAAGCCCCGACTCCTCACTTCTTTTACGTTTCCAGAGTGCACGTCACAGTGGGGTCCCACCAGCTCAGGCTGCTTTCCTTCTAGTCCTATTAACTAGTACTATTAACTAGTACTTTGTGTATCCCAGGGCCTGTCTCTTGAAGTTTCAATTCAGAGGTACTCAAGAGCCCGTAACAGGGACTGTGTAAAGTGATGTGGCTGAGGCGGGTATCTAACCAGCAGATGCTCACAGCTCTGGGGATGACAGGTTCTAGAAACATCCCTCGTGGCATCCATGGCAGCACGTATCACGTCCTGAATGGGAGGCACTGGTCAAGGGCGTGGATTCACACAATGACAGAGGAGAACTGGGGGAGACAACAACTGGACACAGAGGGCCAAGGAGGAGGGTTGGGGGAAGAGCTCTCTGAACTGTTGTGGCTCCTCCAAGTTCCTAAGGCTGCCATTATGCCTGGGTGGCCACGGGACCGTTCGAAAGTGGCAGCATCCACTTGGCGTGGATGCTGGAGGGCTTGCATAACCCACAAGGAGGAAGGAGGTGAGTAAATAGATAATGAAACATTCCAAAGTCCATGCGTTACTTGTCAGGGCATTTCTTCCAACTTCAGAAGATCCTATGGCAGTTTTTTTGGATGCCATCATTGACATAAACTGTTTATCTGTAGTACGAATTACTTCCAGAAACTTCCAGGTTGTGAGAAGTCATCCAACAAATACTGACCGTGTGCTCAAAGCTTGTGCCAAGTGAATGAGACATTGGCCCCATTCTCAACAATCTTGATCTCATGAGGGACGGAATGTTCTGATGCCCCCGAGCCAGAGCACAATGCAGAATGCGATGATTGTCACAAAGACGTAGCTTTTAAAATAGTAAGTGTCTGATGAAGAGGGTGGGTTTGTAGGAAATGAGAACCAGACAGGCTGGCTGGAGCATGCCCCAGACTCACAAAGGACATGATAGTGTTTGCACCAACCTCAAAGTCAGGATAGATTCATTACAGAAGAATCACACAAACAAAGTGTAAAGAATGATGGTGCTGTGGGGTGGGGGTGGTCAAAACACGGGGAAGTAGTCTTGGTGAGACAGAAACGAGCAGACTGGTCAAACGAAGTTTGGACAAAGGCTAGTGCTGGCCTAGACTGCATTGGTGGTTTTTGAACCCGGTGGTATCTGGGACCAGGAGTGGCGATCCTGTCGCTCTGTGAGTGGACTAGGAAGTGGGTGTGAAGGGAGGGGTGTGGGGAGGAGGTTGCAGGAGGGAGCCAAGACAGAACAGCTGCGTCCCAGGTGGCAAGACCCAAGCTCCAGTGCTGCTGGTGGCTGCCAGAGGCTTTGGGGTAAGTGTTTAAGGAATCTAGGCCTTGGCTTCTCCAAAAATAAGCGGCAAGTTTCATCTCAGCTTCTTTCCATCTTGGACAAGAAAGTCCTGTAACGTGGATGCTGTCCAAAGCGGAAGCAGTGAGTGGCACTGAAGAAGGGAGAGAAAGGCAGCCGTGTGAGGGCTCGGAAGAGCCTTATGGTTCGCTCCGCGTGGCAGAGTTATGAGTGGCTTTTGTTTTCATGACACTTACCTTCATTTTTTGTTCTTTTCTATGCATGCTACTGTGTAATAAACATGTGCAGTTTAAAACCTGCACCCTCCCGCCATTGCCACCACACTCACTGTCACACGCACGCACACAGGCGCGTGCACACACACACAAAACAGAAGTATCGGGATGTCAGTTTTGAACGCCCGCAGCTCTGTGCTCACTCTGGGGGCAAGAGCCTGAGTGGAGCTTCACCATATGCTGACTTGCCCCGTTGTTCCAGAGGCGACTGTGTCTCAGGAGGGGACTGTACCTGTTCTGATCCACCCATCTCACACCCTTGAGAGACAGGAACTCCCAGAATTAAGTTATTCTGCCAGTTTGGTTTTGGTTTTGTTTAAAACACATTATTTTATGACTAAGGCCTAGCTTCCCCACAGACAACATGAAAACATACTCTCGTGTCACAGATGAAAAGCTAGAATCTTGGAACACCTGGCTTGGTCAGTTAAGCGTCTGCCTTCGGCTCGGGTCATGATCTCAGGGTCCTGGGATGGAGCCCTGCATGGGGCTCCCTGCTCAGTAGGGAGCCTGCTTCCCCCTCTTTGCCTGCCTCTCCCTTGCTTGTGTTCTCTCTCTCCCTCTCTCTGATAAATAAATAAAATCTTCAAAAAAGAAAGAAAGGAAAAGCAAGAATCTTATCTACAAACGTGAAAGAGGAAATTCTCCAAAACCATGAATGGGGAAATTACATCAGTTTTATATCATAAATGATGTCTCATGAAAACATTAACAGAACAGATCAAATCAAGAACAGAGCATGACAGACAGGCTACCGGAGCCGCACACGCCTGGAGAATGAAAAAGTTCCCTCACGTTTAATCTAATCAAGTGTATCTTTACATGATTTGTTCTCAATGAGGAAAAAGAGCCACATCTGCTCTTTTCTGCCCCCTCCCTCCTCCCTCCAGCCATGCTTCCTACAGTCCTGGTTGGTATTTCTCACTGTAAATTGAGAAATCCCAGCGAGCTCATGGCGTGGTTTTGCTTCTGTCGAGGTGAACCTGTGCACATTTGTGTTTGCAGGAATTCAGGGGGCATCCAACTCCCCTTTCGCAGACAGCATCTTGAGGGCAGTGACCCCAGAAACACTGAGAGTACCCACTTCAGCCGGAATTGTCCCTCCCCCAGCTCCCTCACACCATACTGTAGCTGGTAAATGTTTCACAGAATTTAAATGTCATCTTATGCGAAGCTGTCCTCATCAGGGTAACTCTGTCTTCGGTATTCCAGGAGGATGTCTTGCAAGAAAAGAACCAGGCAGTTTGCAGTTGATGTCTTCCGGATTGGGCCACTCGACTTCATTTCAATCCACTGCCTGCCCTTGCCAAGAACCCGGAGGGGCTGTCTGGGTGGAGGTCACGGTGCAGGGCCCTTGCGGGGAGGGGTGGGCAGGCGCGGCAACCTCGGCTCCGGTCCTGAGGAGGCCGTGTCGCGGAGGGTCGCAGGGATGCCACCGCGTGGCTCATGTGATTCGGTGTCATCTGTACAAAAAGTCTGTGTGTCCATTCCCCAAGTGATAGTGACAACCCAGCTGCTGGTCACAGCCATCGCTGACCCTCCTGCTGGGCCAGGCAGCCCTGAGGGTGGTGCCTTCTCTCCTACGGCACTTTCTGTCGTTTGTGGACCGATGTGGATAAGCTGCTGTTTGTTGAGTGAATAACACAAACCAATCCGAGTCAGCTCTAGTCCAACAGGTGGTTCCCCCAAGTCCAGTGCAGCTGGCCAGGGGGGAGGTGTGGGGCAGTCCTGTCCTGGCCTGTGCAGGGGCCTGACATGCGTGCTTCCCCACAGTGAGAGGACGGCAGGGGTTGGCGGGGGTCAGGGCCAACCCTCACTGGGCGTGGGGGTGCCTAACCACCAAGGACCCGGACTTGTGTGCGTGTGTCTCATTTTGCATGTGGATATAGCTGAAGACTTGTGTCCACACATGACACCAAAGACCCACAAATACGGCATCCCAGGGTGGGACCAGTATTTCCGTTGGGCACAATAAAGCCGCTGGGGGTTGGTCCTTTGAAATGATTTTCCTTAAAGCCATGGTCGTTTCTCAGCTATACAAATTGGTGAGAATGCACGGACAGGGCTGTCTTTGTGGGAGCGAATGTTCTGGAAGTATTTCCTCATCCACTTCCAGCCATTGCTGCTGACAGACAAGGGTCCGGAAAGATTAAGGTCTGAGCAGCCGAGGGTCAGGACATCGGCTCCGTTGTTCTGAGTTTTGGTTTTGGTTTGTCTTTTGCGGCCACCCCACACTGGTTAACACCAGGCACACGTCAGAGCAGCCTGTATCTTCAGTGCCTCACCCACTTGATTCAGAAAAGTAGGTCAGTTATAAGGAAAACGGTGTCTGTGTGGACACGTTGTCTATACCGGCTTCAGGTCGGTTGATCAGATCTGGTCTGTGTTGTGTCCTTCTCTTTGCCCGTTGGTTGGTAATACCTGATGGGGCCATGCCATGCCTGGGTGTTCCTGACGCCGGGCTCTGCCCCTGGAACACACATGCCACGAACAGCCGGAAACCAACCAGCGAAACAGGTAAAGAGCCTGCCCTGCCCTGTGCATCCGGTGGGCCTGTGCATTTCCCAGGTCCACGGAGAACCACTTCCTCACCCATGCGCGCAGGGACACATGGGCTGCGCCCTGTGTCCCGTGTCACACCAAGGACCCACCGTCCGCAGCTGTCCCTGAGTCTCTGTTTTCCATTCCAGGCCTACATGGAGGACCACCTGAAGAACAAGAACTGGCTGGAGAAGGAGTGGGTGGCGCTCTGTGTCTACCAGGCCAAGCCCAACAGCTCACTCGTGGCCCAGAGGGAGGAGAATGTGCCCAAGAACCGCTCTCCAGCGGTGCTGACCTGTACGTACCAGGCCATGCTCTGGGTCGGGGGAGGGGAACTCAGGCTGAGCAGGGCCCACCACGCCGTCCCCTGCTTGCCTGGGTTTCTGCAGGGCGCTCGTGGCTGGGGAGCCATCTCCAGCCCGGAGACGGAGTCGGTGGATTCAATTGTGGTCCAGGGGCACAGTCCTGGTTTGAGGACGTCTGGGCCCCAGTGAACACTTGCCTTCTGCGCTGCTGCTGTGTGGTTTGAGACTCATTTCTTAGCCTCGTGGAGCCTCCCCTGTCTGATTGTGATCCTCCCGTTATCCTGGAGAGCTCTGAGCCTGAGGACTGTCAGTGCTGTGGGCCCGGTGTGGGGGAGGGTCCGCAGATGCCCACCAGCCTCCCGCGTCCTGACCGTGTCATGGAGAGCCCGCTCTCTGCACAGGTTGGCACCAGGAAGCAGACACAGAGAGAGACCAGTGCTTTAATCAACTTGCATCCAGTAGGAGACAGTCTTAGATTACGTGTTGTATGTGGTGTGACTCACAGACAGAAAGACAGGCCCACGCAGAGGGCGAAAACAGACTGGCCTGGTCTGCCCCTGCCTGGCCACCAGGATCTTTTCTCAGTCACATGGCTAAGAAACGCAGCAAGTTCCCGTGTTCCAGCAGGTTTCAGGCCAGGCTCGTAGCCAGATGAAGGTAGGAACCCCCTGCAGAGGGGACAGGCTTGCGAGGCGCGCTTGGGACCCAAGTGGCTACCAGAAACAGATGCTCTCGGAAGGCTGCCCACGTGTGCAGCTGATGTGTGAGCGAGTGACCTGGTCCCCGTCCCAAGAACTGCAGGCAAGAGTGGTCAGGCACATTTCAAACATAGGAAAATGTTCTTGGTCAGCTGACGTTTTGGAAGACACAGCGCAGCCACACTCTGTGTCCCACACGCTGTGTCCCAGCACCCTGGAAGCCAGCACTGCCGCCTGCATGGTGCCCCCCCAACATGCTCCCGATGGTCCCCCCTCACCTGGCTTGGCACCGGCCGAGGGACGTGTGCTGATGGTAAATGGCAGCAGTCCGACTGGGCTCACAGATCAGGGTTTTTTTGTTTTTGTTTTTTTTTTTAAAGATTTTATTTATTTATTTGATAGAGAGAAGATCACAAGTAGGCAGAGAGGCAGGCAGAGAGAGAGGAGGAAGCAGGCTCCCTGCGGAGCAGAGAGCCCGATGTGGGGCTCGATCCCAGGACCCTGGGATCATGACCCGAGCCGAAGGCAGCGGCTTAATCCACTGAGCCACCCAGGCGCCCCTCACAGGTCAGGGTTTTTAAAAGCTGACCCCTTGCACTGCCTTTGACACTGACCCAGGCACCACAGAACCTTGACATCTGAAGGCCCTTCCGGGGGGGATTTTTTCTCACAGTTCCCTGGGGGCTCAGACCAGGCCCTCCGTTTCCATGAGGTCTGAGGTGTTTTCCGTGATGGGATTTAAAAAGAGGAGGTTTTACAGACACCTGGGAGGCTCGGCCAGTGAAGCATCTGCCTTCGGCTCAGGTCAAGATCTCAGGGTCCCAGGATTGAGCCCCACATTGGGCTCCCTGCTCAGCGGGAAGCCTGCTTCTCCCTCTCCCTCTCCCTCTGCCCCTCCTCACCTCTTGCTCTCTCTCTCAAATAAATAAGGAAATAAAATCTTTTTAAAAAATTTTAAAAGCAACATAAAAATAAGAGCTTCTGTATTTAGAAGGTAAGTAACAAAGAACCCACAACTGACTGACATATTTATTAGGTGCCTATTGTGTGCAGGGGCCGCCGACAGGCTGGGAGATGTGAGGCTCTAGCTAGGCCACTGAGCTCAAGGAGGACCTGGCTGGGGATGGGGGCAGGCTGACACCTGAGCCTCAGGTGCACAGTGGTTGGGGCACACGGACACCCAGCAGGCCTACACAGAACATCCCCTGGGTCTGCTCGCTTACTTGGACTACGGGGTCCCGAACAGTAAATACTAAAACCCAAAGTCTCTCCTTCTTCCAGCACCCCTCCCACAATGGAAACCCAGACCACAACAGCAGCCCATGGGGCCCCTGTGCCCACAGGAATTTAGTGATGGTGCAGTGTCCCGTCCCAAGGTCATGGGAGCCCTGACACCTGCCCTTTGATAGGAGCCTCTTGCTTCTTCCCGTGGCACTGGGGAGACGTGGCCGGTGCCCTGCAGCCTGGCTGGGCTCCTCGCTGTCCCGGGTCCTGAAGGCGCAGCTGTGCTGGTCTGGGAAGTCGGGGCAGGGACCACACGCTGTTGGCACAGAAGCGTTTGTAGTGACCACCCTTTCCCATGCCTCTGGCCATCTTCCCACATCGGGGGAGTCCTCCCATCGGATCTCAGCCTGCACCCCTTCCTGAGCAGGGTGGGGGTGGGGACGTGCACTGTCTTGGTCTTGCCAGACTGTACCGGAGATAATTGCCTCCTCTTTTGGAAACCCTGCTTCCTGTGGCCAGGCGTGCACACTCCCCATGGTACAGAATCGGCTCCCCGCACCTCCGGCCTCTGCCAGCCAGTGTGGGGCCCATGGTCAAGGGCTGGGGCCATCAGCACAGAACCCACCCCTCTCGGCACCCACATGGGCAGGAGGGAGCCAGATCCGTCTTTCCCAGCACTGGCTTCTTGGGCTGTGACCCGCCCTGTCCCTTCCCCTGAGCTCCCTGGTTGCTGGGTTTGACAGATTCTTGGATACCCAGGGCAGGACCCCCGCAGTCAGGGCCTCCTGTCCTCCTGCCTCCGCACCTGTCCACGCAAGGAAACCCTTCAGTGGTTCCTCCACCCAGGAGGCTGGAGCGACAGCCTGACTTCCACAGCACGGGCCGGCCGGCATCTGTGGACTCCAACAGCTGGACCCCGTGGCTCCCCAGAGCCCGGACACAGCCCGCACAGCCCCCGAGCCTTCCACCTGCCTTTGCGTCTTTCTGCATCCGGGCCCATCTGAGGCACCTCTCCCACCTCCCAGAGCTGAGGAAAACACCACAGCAGATGGTCCTGGGCACGTCAGACAGACGCTGTCCCGGGCAGCCATGCTGCTTGGGGCAGAGGGCCCGTTTTGGGGTTCTGGATTTTGTTTCGAAGGGAAGTCGGGTAGAGGCAAAAACAGTGTTTCAGGAAACAAGGCCGTGTCCTGAGGGGACCTAGGAGTGCTGTCCTTGCCCCACCCCTCTGTGCCTCCAGGACCTGGGCTGGAGGTGCCCTGGGCTGGTCAGTTCAGGAGCTGCAGTGACTGTCAGCCAACTTAACCACTCACAGCTCACGTTTTATATTCCCTTTCCTCTTTTGCTCGGAGCCAGGCCACAGGCTCATGGAGCCGTGTGGGGGGCACTGCCTCTGGTCCCTGTGCTCCCCGCCGCTGCTGTGAACAGACTGACCTCGGGGGTGCGAGGTCTGGGGCCGTGATGCTGCCTGCCAGCAGCCCAAGCCACCGTCTCTGGACAGGCCCCAGCTCCCTTGCCCAGACTGGGGGTGTGCCTCCTCCCTGACCCATCCACAGCCACCTTGCCATACGCACACCATGAGCCATGAGGCCGGCTGGTCCCCTCCGTCGCCCAGATGCACCAGTCCCTGCCCATCCCCGCCCATCCCCCCCCACCCCCCGTCCCTGCCCGTCCACACCCATCCTCACCGAGATGCCGCTGAGACACTTTGCTCTCAGTTCCATCCGCGGGTCCTTGGTCACCGCCAACAAGGGCTCAATTTCTGGTTCCACACTCACCCCTCCCCCGTCAGCTTTCTGACGTTTGCACGTTGGACAGACATGATTTATGCGTCTCCATCTATAACAACACATCTGACGGGGTCAGTACGGGCTCTGCCTTACCCAGGCCCCCCACGTGGACACAGGTCTGAGCCAGGACATTCAGTGGACCGTGGAGAGCAAGGGCTTCACGTACAGCCCTTCTGGGTGGCCCCGGGGACGTCAAGATGCTCACTCAGCACTTACATGTAGACACGGGGGTAGAAGCCACAGATGTGAACCCCGGGAGGCTCCAGTCCTTTGTCCCCGGTTGTCCGTAGAAGAGCCAGAGGTTAAGAAAGGAAAGCAGGTGGCCCCAGGCTGCCAGCAGCGAGACCGGACCAGGAGGGATTCCCATGTGGGCCAGCCCAGGAGCCCTGGCAAAGAAACGTCACCCGCAGCACAGCTTTCCTCCACATGTTTTATTGTAGAAGCTTGAAAACAGTCAAGTAGAAATGACCACTGGGCGGTGGCCTGCAAACCCACCGCCCAGCTGCCAGGCAGTCTTGTGCCGATTTTCCTCGACATGTATGTGCTTTACCCATTTTTTGGCTGAACTCTTTCAAAGTGAGCTTAGGCATTGTGACATCCATGTAAATACTTTAGACTGTGCCTCCTAAAAATAAGGATGTTCTGTTCTCCTATGTTCCTACAACCCTGTCACTATAGCTAGAAACCGAGCCTCTCGTTCTGGTCCATCATCAGCACCGCGGACCTCCCAGGCACCTGCGTACAATGTTGCATGACCACGATGTAATCAGGTGGAGCTTCCCTCCTGGGGGTCCTGTGAAAACAGCTCCTTATGTTTTCTGACGTGACCTGTCCCTAATGAAGCTGCTCTCCCACCGACCGCATTCCCATTCCAGCATCGCGAATGGATCAGCGAGGAGTCGGACTGTCCCGATGGGTCCGTGGGGAGCTTACCTGTTGTTTGCAGGCCTGCTTCCCCCCTTCCACGGCCCCGTCCCTTTCTGGTCTCGCAGCCAAGGCCCGGGGCCCAGGGGCGCCATGAGACTGAGAGTGGCCGTGCCAGTCTCCACATCTCCAAGTGGCCCCCGTGAACATGAGCTGCAAGCATGCTTCTGTGGCGTCCCTGCAGGACTCATAAATGCCTGAGCTCGATCGATCACCAGACTGGCAGCGAACGGCATCCGCCGACCATCCCTCAACCCCCTGTCTCTGCCCTTCCTGGTTTGGAAAGAGATGGTCCAGGCAGAGCTGTAATCGAATACCTTTTCTCCAAATCGCCTGTTAACATAGCTTCCTCTGCACCAGACAGAGACTTCGTACCTGGTGAGATCTTTAGGTCTAAACAAACGCAGCTGAAAAGGTGGTCAGTGATCATCCTCTCTGTTTTCCACCATCAACCCACAGAGGGCGTCAGCCTTCCCAGCACTTCTCCTATGAGGTCTGCACCCTTGTGTGACCCCTTCATTGGGTGGACAACAGCATGTGGCCTTCGAAATCCCACACGTCCTGCTGCTCTGGGCATCTGTCCCTTTGTTACATGGGATATTTGCAGCCATGGCCTCGGGGCCCCAATGCTGAGCGATCCTCTCTCTGGGGCTGGGCTCCCTTCTAGGATCTCTGGAACAAAGTTCTCTCCTCTGCCTACATGTTAACTGTCCATCCAGGGTTTTCTTTCTGGCAACCTGACACTTTAAGATGAGCTGTCCACGTTCCTCTCAAGGTTGCTATGAGTTCAGTAATATTTTCCTCATTAGAAGTCAGTGCGGGTGAGTAGCAACGCTCGTCTGTGGGCTCCCAGGACCTCGGGAAATCAGGATTCGAAGTTGCACTTTCCATCCCCAGGCCCACGCTTCCCTCCCTCTACTCCCCTCCCCTCCACTGCTTCCCTCCCTGTCTCCTCGTCCACATCAACCCCATTTCCATGGAGAGTGCTCGCATCGTCGCATAGGGAAAGGTCCAGAAGATGCCGGTGGACACCGGCCTTCCCTCAGCGGGAACGCTGACCTCGCCCGTGTGGCGCCCTCTGACCCAGGGGGAGGTGCTGGCCGCTGGGGCCCAGTCGCACGGACTGAGGAAGCCAGAAGCTGCTCCCACGTCCGATCATGGTCCTCCATCCCCAGTGCCACACCCCTTCTCCCATGGAAAGGGCTAGTTTTGTGGGGTGTCTAGGAGTTGCTCCCCACCTCTGTTACATTAATCAGCAAGTTTTCTGCCGTGCTCTCTTCTGTTACTTTTCCAGAAGTATCCGAGTGTGCAAGGCCTGGGGGAATAATGTTGTCTCAGCAGCGCCAAGGGTCAGGGGACACTCTGTCCGCCTGGGTCCCCTTCAGATGTCAGGACTGTCCTCGAAGACGATGGCTTATGCCCACCGTCCACCCCCAAGGGGCTTTAGTCCCCCGTCAGCATGGGTGTAGGTGGGATTGTTTTCTGGGGGCAGCCTGTGCTCCCCACAAACCCAGCTCTGTTGTTTAATGTGTGTGACTGCCCAGCCCCGGGGCTGCGGGAGCCACAGCCTCCGCCACCTGCACACCCTGCATTTCCTCATCCCAGCCTCGTGTGTGCTGTGGTTCCTCGCATGAGCAGAGGTGAAATCCGTGGGCACTGACCGCAAGGCTCAGCAGAATCATGCGGATGGTGAGGCTGTGCTCACGTGGCGTCCGCTCTGGTCACTGGTGTGCGTGTGGCCCCGTTCCCACGAGATGCCGGCCACACTGCCTCCCTCGGCTCTGCCCTCCACATTGGACGTGGCGCCCTGCGAGTGTGCTCGGCAGCCATGGCCCCGACACCAGCGTGGGAAGAGCGCTCCTTCCACCTGCCGCGGCGGGCCGCCCGCACGTCCCAGCAGGGCCAGTGCCCGCTCCCCCACTCGGGCCGGGCTCCAGATGCAGCCCCTCGTCTGTCTGCCAAACGCTCTCGGAGAATCCGGATCCTCTCCCGCTGCTGGCACCCTTCCTGATGGTCTCGCTGCGAGAGACGGGGAAACTGCGTCAGGGAACGTGCGACAAGCCAGGCGAGGGGAAGGCCAGCTGGTTGTGCAGAAGCTGGAGCGGGATGGAGACCTGACTCCAGGTGTACAGCCCGGGGCACCCTAGACCACAGGCCATAGCAGCGACAGCAGCCAGCAGCTCTTGGCCCCGGGGCCGACGTCGGAGGCCCTGAGGGAGCACCGGCTCCAGGCTCTGCTCAGCGTCTCACACGTCGTCTTCCTTCCATGACCGCCTCTCTGTGTAAGGACACCAGACACTCCATGTGGGGCCCGAGGGCCCTGGGGTGGGGATGCCAGCAGACAAGGGTCACCCGGGTCAATTCTTGACCCCACAGAGGCTGGGTGGGCAGTGCCAGGCCCCAGACACCAGGAACCCCTGGGTCAGTTCCTGCTTGTGCTGTGCTCTGAACACATGCCGAGCACACAAGTGCCTTGTCCCCAGGGCTGTGCGGTGACGGGTGAGGCCCGTGCGCGGCTGTCCTGGCATGGTCCAGCCCTCGTCCTCCTCTGCACTGTCATTCCCCTGGAGAGCAAGCTGCCCATCCAATTTGGGGATTTCTTTCTGAGAGATCGGTGGCAATGTGGGTGGAACTCTTGAAGCCACGAGGCAGACCAGGCCGTTGTGGGACTCCGAGACCTCCCCTGGCTGCATGCGGAGCCGGAGGCCAACGAGAGGCTCTGTGTTGGGTGACGGGTAGGGTGACAGAACGGGTCGTGTTCCCTCACCAGCTCTGGATGCGGGAGGGCACCGTGACTGGGATCTCACCACCCAGACCCCCAAACGCAGCATTGTGTGCTGACCCGAGGGGCACTGAGCGGAACCCTGTGGCTTTCTCTTCTGGGAGGTTTAGAGATCTTTAGAGTTTGAGCTAAGGGTTTCAAACACGCTTACCCGAGAGCAGAGCACCCGCTTACTTACTGAGGAAGGTAAGGCCATGGGAAGAAGCTTGAGCCAGCCTTTCTGGAGGACTTATGCTTCAGAGCAGGCCTGTTTCCTGACCTCACTGTGGTCTTCCGCTTCCCAGGTCTGCAAAGAAGCTTGCTATCTGTGTAGCTACTCAGTCTTGAATCCAGTCTGCAGACATTTATAGCTTTGCTTAATGATGCCGAGTCCAAATCAACAAGGACATTGCCATGCAGAACTGGCCGGGATCGCTAGACCAGCTTTAGCGGCTGGGAGCCGGCGGCAGCAGAGAGCCGTAGGCTGTGTGTTCACAGTGCACCAGACTGTCCATGGCCCTGTGAAATCTGAGGAGAAACTGGCAGCCGCGGATGCCGCTGAGCTTCCCTGGGTAATGGGTCCCCGTAAAGACTCAGAGCCCCAACTCCACAGCACACGGCGCTGGGTGTCACCGGACACACTCCGCATTTCTGCCAGCCACACCACCGAAGTTAAGGTAAGAGCAGCCAGCAGGAGAGAAAGTCATGAACCAGTGGGAGGCCCCACGGCGACGTGGGCAGAGCGCTCAGTGAAGACTTCCCTCACGCGGTGCCGATGTCCAGCGTGACCTTGCACATGCCTCGTGTGAAGGCAGTCAGTGTCCAGTAACTCATCTGCTCCTGCTGTGAAGGTCATCGACCACATGTATCAGCTCACATGGCACAAATGGCATAACAGGAACCTAAAGAAACAGGACCCTGGTGCCACAGGACAGATTAGAAGGAAGCCTCCACACACCATCCTTGAACAGCTCCTGTGGACATGTTCTAGACAACAGTGAGAGCAGAACGTGCCCACTTGCGGTTCGGCCACAGCCCTCCAGATGTACCTTGGGCTGTCTTCACGTGCTCTTTGTCCCACTCATAATCAAGAAGAACTTCTAGAACTTGTTTCTTCTGTTGGAATTTATGAAAATAAGTTGAACCTAAAATGGAGACACAGACCCCCTTCTATCTCTAGCGCCGCATTCCCGGAAGATGAAAGGTGTGTGTGTGTGTGTGTGTGTGTGTGTGTGTGTGTGTGTGTGTGTGTGACTACCCTTGAGCAGAGAGCACTGAAGCACTTGAGCAAGGAGTTGAGAAAAGGAACGTGGGCGCCTGGGTGGCTCTGTGGGTTAAGCCGCTGCCTTCGGCTCAGGTCATGATCTCAGGGTCCTGGGATCGAGTCCCTCATTGGGCTCTCTGCTCAGCAGTGAGCCTGTTTCCCTCTCTCTCTCTCTCTGCCTGCCTCTCTGTCCACTTGTGATCTCTTTCTGTCAAATAAATAAATAAAACCTTTTAAAAAAAAAGAAAAAAGAGAAGGAACGTGCCCTACATGTGTAGATAACAAGTTGATACCAAGATAACAAGTTTCCTCTTGGTAGGTGTCTTTCTCCTCCTCTCCCTGACAGAGCTCACTATTGTGGACCCCGTGAAAGAAAACAGCTCCGTCTTAGGGCTTAATACAGACAGGAGGACTCTGAGTTCCCATTTCCTGGCTCCTGAGCGAGGTCTGGGAGAACCGAGAGAACACATGGCCTTCTCAGCCGAAGGGCAACCCCCCAGGTGGCTATGCATCCTCGCTCCGTGGTTGGGGCCCCCATATCTACTTCCGGGGCAGGGGTGTGTGTTCACATGGGCCGTGCTCAGTCAGGGGAGCACTGGCGATGGTGAGGACCATGTGGTCATGAGCTCTGCCCTGCCTCAACTCCAGCGTGCTCAAGCGATCTCGGGGGACCCTGCGATCCTGCCAGGCCACACAAAGACTAGAGGCAGCCAGACTCTGCTTGATGGCAGCTTGACATCCTAACACTCACTGGCCCCCACATCAGCCATTTTAAAAAGATGAGCAGGAAAAAGCGAGCCCCAAGAGCCACAAGCGAGCCACAAGAGCCACTTTGATGAGATTTGCCCAACCCATCAAAGTCCCCCCGGGCCATCCCGGCAACGGCAGTGTCCCTCTGCTGGACTCCGACCCTTCTGGGGCAGCTCCAGCTGCTCCAGAGGGAGGTTTAGATGGCCCGATTTTATTTTTAAAGACGTTATTAACTTATTTGAGACAGAGTCAGTGATGGAAAAAGAGATTATGAGGGGAGGGAGGAGCAGAAGCAGCCCGACGAACTTGATCCAGGGACCCCAGGATCATGACCTGGGCCGAAGGCAAATGCTCAACCTATGAGTCACCCAGCGCCCCAACATGAAAAATAAAACCAGATCACCATTAACCGTGAAATGAGTGTGTTGCTGCCAAAGTCAGGTGTGTGATGGGAGGCAGCGGAACTCTGAGGCATTCGAAGTCCTCATCCCAGACTCAACGGCAGCTTGGAAAGCATAGCCTGGAGGAAGCAAGCGCAGCTGAAACAGCGCTTCACGGGGCCGCACGGAGCACAGCCCGTCCTCCTCGCTGGGCTCGGGCTCTCCAAACAGCCTGTCTCCTCAGCTGTCCGAATGGAGAGCTCTGAGTGCCAAGCGCAATGCCAGGCTGCATGTTTATGTCACCGAGACTCCCACTTTGTGCAGCGTGAACGTGCTGACCAGAAACTCCAGCTGGGCTGGGATGCCCTGGGCCGGTTGCTCACCAGACAGAGCAGTGCCAGCCGACGTGAAGGGTGCCCAGTGGCCCCCAGGCCTGCGTCTGTCCGGCTGGGTGACGTCTGGGGCTGTCTGAGGCCAGAAATCAGGGGGTGCGGTTCTTCCTCCCTAGACCCCTCCCGTCCCTTCGCCTGTGACCCTGCTCTTTGTAAAAGGTTCTCAGACCGACGGGAGGGATCCCCACTGCAGCAATCAATGGCTCCGGAGGCTGGCTGTGGCAAACGTATTTCCAACGTGGCAGGGCCCCCGGGAGGCCCTCTGGAACCCTTTGGAAGCAGCCAAAAGTGCTGCTTTTTTATTCCAGAATCCTGTGTAGGCTGCAGCAGGAGACCCAGGGTGTCCTGCAGAAACTGTGCCCGCGTCTGAGCAACACAGCACGGTCTCTAGCCGGATGTGTGCATGAGGCACCACACTGCGGACCGCGGCTTGCCGAACCTCGTGGGCGTAGTGTAACCGGGGCCGGGCTCAGTCTGCTCACCATGCAACAGGCCAGTAAGCCGAGAGGTAGGGTGGTGAGGGAAGGAAAGCGACTTCATTCAGAAACCCAACAGACCAAGATGACAGCCTTTCATCCTAAAGAACCAAATGGCCTTGCACAAACGCAGGCTTCTTTAATGCTGGGACAAGGGGATGCCAACCAGTGCAGCCACTCTGCAAAACCATGTGGAGGTTCCTCAAAAAGTTAAAAATAGGGGCGCCTGGGTGGCTCAGTGGGTTAAAGCCTCTGCCTTCAGCTCAGGTCATGATCTCAGGGTCCTGGGATTGAGCCCTGCATCGGCTCTCTACTCAGGAGGGAGTCTGCTTCCCCCCGCCCCCGACTGCCTCTCTGCCTACTTGTGATATCTCTGTCAAATAAATAAATAAAATCTTTTTAAAAAAAATAAAATAAAATAATTAAAAAAAAAAAAGCTGTCATCTCCAGAACAGAACGGTGTCCAGACCACAAAATTGTGTGCAGAGAACAGTTGCCTGATACCTGGGTATTCACATAGAAACGTGTCTACTGTGGGTGGCCACATGTGTCCACTGGCTGAAGGGAGATCCCAGAGAAAATCCTGCAGCGGAACACCTGACCCTAGTGTCGGACTCTAAGAAAAACCCAAGAATACCTCATTTCTGCTGGATGAAACCCAGTGTCCCTTGCCACACTCCCCGCTTCTCCACCCTGAGGCTAAAGGGGTGTGAATGGAGGATGGGGGGGATGTGACTCATAGTGGCCTCCACAGAGCCCCAAGGAGGGACACCAGCATGGCAGCTGGCAGCCTCGAAGGGCATTCGGCTCCTGCTGTCCCCTCGTGTGGCCCCTGGGGACACCGGCCTCTGTGCTCATCTAACTTCCTGCCTTTGCTTGCAGACGATCACTCCAGGATCCTGCTGAAATCTGAGAACAGCCACAGCAACTTGGACTATATCAACGCCAGCCCTATCGTGAGTACCTTCCTGGGCCCCCCTGCCTGTCCTCAGTCGTGAGCCCCCGTTGTGTCAGCCAGGCAACTAGTCAACTAGGTGATTAGTCTTGACCGGGTGACCTGTCTCAACTGGTGACTAGGGAACTAGGTAGTCTCAGCCAGGCACTGGGCTCAACCAAACGACTCGTGAACCAGGTAATTAGTATTTGACAGGCAACTAGACTCCACCTGGCAGTTAATCCTAACCAGGTGAGTCCTCTCAACCAGCCGGCCTGGGCTGAGTCCTCCCCAGGCAAGAGCAGTCCTGGGTACCCTGGATTGGGGGCCCAGCAAGAGCGGCCGCTGGTTTTCTGATGGGAACCTATGGCTTTCAGGAAAATCTGGGGCGTTCCTCCTTTCTAGACCCACTTGTTCACTGTGTGTTCAGGGGGAGCAGAAACGGGCCCCAGCCCTCCCCTCATGGAAAAGTTGGCGGCACCGAGGCAGACGTGCACAGGCTGGTCCCTGCAGCTGTTTCCAGGTGCACCTCCCCTAAGACAAGCAGTGAGCGGTGCGCGGGGCGGTGCGTCCCGAGGCCAGGTGTCCTGCGAACAGAACCCCTGGGGACCCCCGTGACCCAGGGCACCCCAGCTCCCAGAGGATCCCCTGCAGCCCACGCCAGCATGAGCCCCACGGGAGAGTGGCGGGAAGGGAGGTTGGGGCAGCCAGAGGGTGACGGTCAGAGACCAGCCTGCACGGTGCTCAGCCTGGCTTCTCAAGGTGAAGTCCGAGTGATCATAAGTGGGAGGCCGGGGAAACATGCCTCCGTGGTGTGAGTATTAGGCAGCATGGCTTATCGTGGGGATTGGGAGCGAGCAGGGATTTCCAGGGGACAGTTGGTGTGTCCCCTCCCTGTCCCTCCCCCCATAAATTGCAGCGTCAAAGCTGGTCACCAGGGAGGCGTCAGGACTTCTCAGTGAAGCCTCAGATTGCATTCCAGGGAGCAGTGCACATAGCGTCCCAGCTCGGGGGGCTTGCCGGTGACCTGCATGTGGCTGAGGGAGGCGGTAAGCTCGTCTGTGTTTGGGACACACCCCGCAGCATCCTGACAAAAACTTGCATTCCGGGGAGCAGTGCACATAGCGTCCCAGCTCGGGGGGCTTGCTGGTGACCTGTGGGTGGCTGAGGGAGGCGGTGAGCTCGTCTGTGTTCGGGACACACCCCGCAGCGTCCTGACAAAAACTTGCATTCCGGCAGCAGCAGGCTTTCCTTGAGGACGTTCACCCTCTGATTTCAGAACATTCTAGTAGCTACTGGTTGCAGGTGTCTCCGGGGCGCCCGGCGTATAAGCATACTCCTAGGAGCCCAGGGTGCCATGGGTCTGAGCCCGTCCCGTGGCCCTCATGGTGCACAGCAGGGGCACAGGGTAGCGTCCTCACCGCGAGAAAGCAGGTTACGGGCTGGTCTGCTGTTCCGTCTATACCCGAGCCCAGACCTCGGCTCCTGCGGTTGCTGGTAAGGAGTGACTGTTTCCCCCAGTGCAGGGAGACCACAAGGACTGGCCCCACCCGTGTCTTCAAGGTTCTCATCCTGAGCCAGTCTCTCAAAAAATGCCGCACTGGGCTCAGTAGTTTCTGTCAATGCTGATTCAGAACCAAGCCAAAGCCTCATGGGTGTGCAGCCTCTCCTGTGGGTGGAGCGGGGTTTCTGGGAGGGAGGCCGTGGTGAGGGCCTGGACGTGGTCCCCCACGGCAGGCCACGGTGCCGGCAGCGCAGAACTTCCTGGAGCGCCATGTCCCCCTGCTGGACTCCTCGTCCTGGGCATAAACCATGTGACTGGGCCAGGAAGAGGACTGAGCTGTTACTTTCAAGCTAAATGGTGAGCGTTCAGAGTTGGGGCGCATCCAGCCTCCCCCGACTGCCCCGCCTATTTGACAGGTTCCAATGGCCCACTGTCCCACTGTCCGGTGATCCCCAGTTGAAGAGAAGTGTCAATGCAGAAGCTGTGTTCTCCTTGGACACGGCTGGTGCTCCCACGGGGCCCAAGCTGCTCCCACACCCCTCACCTCCATTGCAGGAAACAAGGGACTACACCCCCGACCCTGACCCCACGGGGCCATGGCACGGGTTGTGAGGCGATGCCAGGAGAAAGAGGGGATTTAAGCCATATTTTATGTTTCCCCTTCATTTCACACCAGAATTCTTTTTCCTCATTTGGGTCGTAAGAATGAACCGTGGTACCTTTCTGAAATGACTGAGGGACGGTGACAATGAGCTTCCCAGCTGCACTTGAACGGAAAGCTCAGTTGCAGCCCAAGAAGACCCTGGCTGTGCGGAATGAAACTATGACGATTACATCCGTCATGTTTGTCCTTAGTCCTCACTGAATCCCGGGGAAGTCATTCACGCGCCAGCCACGTGCAGTCTTGGCTTTGAGAGCAGGGGTTGTGGAAGTAAATGGGAATTCCGTGCTCCTGCCCAGCGCATGTGGGGGGCATATGGTGGGGGGCGCGTGGGGGGGTGCATGTGGGGGTGCCGGCTCTTCCCGAAGATGCGGACTGAGGCAGGTCATTAACACGCCTGCCATGCCGTGTGCTCGAAACGCCACATACATCGTGACCAGGGATGGGTCTGAAAGTCCCCCCGACTCGAAAATAAACTTATTCTTCCTTCCGCTGTGTACGGAGGGAGAAAAAGTTGTTGAACGTTTTAATCCAGAACACATTTAACTAATGTGAGGGGCGTACCTGGACCCCTCAGGAAAGGGTGACCGGTGTGGTGTCGTGAATATCATAGAAACAGGCCAAATATGGGAGCCGACTCTCTGGTTCTCAGAAAACACTTACACGCAAGCACCTCTGTGTGTATGTTATCTTTTATAATTTACTTGAATCCCAACTCAGAAGAAAAAAGTATGAAAACAGCTTCGGCTCCTAAATCAGCCTCTCTCACATCAACTACAGAAGCGACCGTTTCTCAGTGAATTCCCCTACAAAGACTGGGTGTCTAGAAAATTGACTTGAAAACTCTGGCTTCATCCTCACTTGTTTTGAAGAAAATGGTCTGTGAAGTGTGCTCTAAAGTTTAGAAAAAACAGATGCAGGGGCAGTCAGATAGGAATAGAGAAGGAAGACGTGCGTGTTTACTCTCTGAGAGCCCGGAGTGAGAGGCCTGGCCCCGCACTGCTCCCTGGGTTGTGGTCAAGATGAGGGTCGTGCTGGACAGAGCTGGCTGACCCCGCAGGACACAGCAGCGGGCAGCCCGCCGGCTTCTCCCCCGAGCTCTTAATGGCTTTGGGACATGGGTCCCTGGACTTGGCATGCTGGATGATTGAGGTTAAAAGTCTGTTTTGTTCATACTATTGAGGACACTGTTGCCAAGTTTGTAACGCAGGTTAGAGTTTCTGAAAGCCACTTGCACCCCTTTACTAACTGGCATTGCACAGCCTAGAGCAGTTGGCTGGGACTGCATTGCAGGGCCTGTGCATTCAGAAATTCATGGGAACACACCTCTCCGTACCCTGCCAGGAGCATGGACAGTGGAATCAACAGTCTGTGAGAGCAAAATGGTGGTGTGAGTCGTACTTGGGAACCGGCACCCCATGGCCCACGCCTGCTATGCAGTCACTGGGCGTAAGTCCTGTTTGATTTTGGGGGCCCTGCAGTCCACGGGGAAGGCCACCTGAGGGCGTGGTGTGAACTGCACGGGCTTTGACTGATAGCCTCAAGGTTACTGGCAACACACGCCCACGGCGCGCACAGGGGAGTCCGCACCATATGCACGTGGCTTCCCAGAGCCGATGGGCCACGGGGTCATGTGTGCAGCCTCCCCTCCACCCGCCCCACCTCACGGACCCTGACCGCGGGGCCCAGACACAGCTGCTGATTTCCTCCCCCGTCCCAGAGCGGACATGTGTGAACATACGTGCGCACGAGTGAAGTGCTCTCTGCCAAGAACAGGGGAGCTCCTCCTGCCTTGGAAATCTTAAATATAAGCTTCTGTTCACTTAGTCAAGTATTTGTTTTATTCTCTTTGGGTTAAAGATTGCACAAACCCGTGAGAAGTCCTTCTGTTGCCCGATACTTGCTGCACATACAAAGCACTTCTGTCCAGATTAGTTTCTGTTCAACAGAATGTACGCAGAATGAAATAATCCTAATTGTCTGTGAATTATTGTTAAACGGTTGCATGACACATTCCGCCACTCTGTGATCGTTATGCTGTCTACTGTCTGCCAAGTGGCAGCCGCGTGGCCGTGGCCGAGGGCCTGGGAGACCGGTGGGCCTTGTCCACGCCCTCCCCTGCCATGGCGGACCACGGACACCAACCTCAGTGAGTCGCCTTGTTTACCCTCCTGAAGCCCTCCTCAGGTTTTGACTGTTAATCAGAGATTTCTCAGTTTGAAAGCAACTAAGGTGCTAGTTTGAACACACTGATGATTTTTAAATGTGGTGCTCTCTAAATTGCTTTGGGCAAAAACCCACATTTGAAAAGGAGGTGGGGTTTTACTTCTCACGCAAAATTGTTTGCTGGAAAGAGACAGGGTTTTTGTACATAGCTGTTGCCTCCAACAAATGCGTGTTCTGAAAACGAGGCCCAGTCTTAATCGGGACCCACAGACCAGAGGCAGAAAAAGCATTTTCCTGCCCCACCCCCACTGGCGTCCCACAGCTGTTCTGTGGGACTGACCTGCATCCGATCTTCCAGGAGCCTCGTAATTACAAGGTGGGCCCCGCACCCGTTTGTGCTGACGGCCGTCATCTCTGCGAGGACGCCCCAGATGCAGAGACGGCGCCTCCCGCGGCAACTTCAACCCCAGCGCTGGGCCGGGTCTCACCATGGCTGTGGGGTAGACAGCCGACACCCCCGTGGGCTGCCACACAACCATGTGTGTTGAAAACGCCTCCTTTTTTCATTGTATTGGGAAATGTCTTCTTAACAGGTTTCTTTAAACACAGAGGATTTTAAATCTCTCCTCAAACCTTGGTATCAGGAGAGTAAATTTTAGCTCCAGATGGGAGAAAATCAGGGACGGACAGGGGAGCGGAAGCCTGGCGCCGAGGTGAGGCTTCAGCTCAAGGCCCAGTCCACCCCCCGTGGTGCCGTCCATCCAGGGTGCACAGTGGGCCGGGAAGACCCGGGAGGGAAGGGGCTGTCCATTCGATGACCCTCAGATTGCATTTCCCCCACTTTCCTTTTCCAGGCTTTGTTCCTTGGGTCACTTTCTCCCTGCATTCTCCTGCTTAGACGTCTTTGAATTAAATGTCATAACAAAGGTATTTTAAACCAGACTCCCTCTGTCTCGACCAGCAGGCTGTGCTTGGATAGACCACCCAGCCAGAATGCCCACCACAGCGTCTTCTGCTGTTTGTCTGTCTTCAGCCCCGTGCCTGGCTCTGTAGGACTGGAATGGGAAACGAGCAGCCAGAAGGCTGGGCTCATCTCCAGGGGAGGTCTTGCACCCCACGCTCACAGACCCCCAGCCTGATCAGGGTGCCGGCACCCCTTTCTGGGTAATGGGGACCAGCATCCGTGTGAGAAGAGCTAACTTTTCGTGGGAGGCAGGATGCACTCCTCCATTCATTCTTCTGGGACCCTGAAGGGGGTCTCATGGGTCTGACCCCCGGCTTCACCTCTCCCAATTCCTACCCCTGCAATTCCTACAGGGGCGTGTTGGCCACACCCCTGCACGTGGCCTGGGGTACGGGTGCGGGCAGCTTACATGGCAGGTGGCCGGGGCCAAGGCTCCTGGCTGAGGTGGGGGCCATGCATGCTGGTCCGTGGCTGGGCTGGTCTAGAACACCCGCATCCCTGCACACACCGCCACGTGGGCGCCCCACCTGTCTTCGCCCAGGGCCACGGGGCTCTGCTGAGGTCCAAGCATTGTCGCAATCAGAAGGGACAGCAAGGAAGCCTGGCCTGCTCTTTTCACTCTGCGACCCCAGGGCCAGCATCTGGCCCGGGACATGCCACCTTCACCTCCTTAGCCGTGTTCTCTTTCCTGGTTGTTTTCTAGGTTTTTGGCTCATCTTTGTTCCTCTAATCTTGTCTCTGCAGATGGATCACCACCTTGGGAATCCTGCCTACATTGCCACCCAGGGACCGCTGCCTGCCACCGTGGCCAACTTCTGGCAGGTGAGTCTGCAGGGAGTCAGAACTCTTCTGACGACGAGACCTTGACAGACGGGCCGCGAGTAATGGCTTGGACCTGATTCAGTAAATGTAAACTTGTTTCTAGGCGGCACTCATCAATGTTACTTGATTTATGCGGGTCCTTTAATGGTTTCTATTATTAATCTTCTGTTTTTCAAAACTCGAGAGATTGAATACTTTAAAGATCCTTACTTTTCTACACACTTTAGAATTTTATTTCATGAAATAGTAGGAAATGGAATTAATAAGTGTTTAAATTACTGCATTCTGTCCAAATGTGTCCTTGTCCATGGTTCTCTTCTCTGAAGGTAAACAGTGGTGTCAGATTATAGCTCCTCTTCTTTGTAGACCCTCTTTCACTCATTTAAGGGCCAGGCTAGTCTGTTCCATCCAGCAGAGTCCTGAACACCCAGACGGAGGCTCAGCCGCTGAGAGCCAGCATGAGCACAGGCCCCAGAGAGCAGACAGGAGAGCGAGGGGCCTCCCCTTCTTCCCCCACGTCCTGCTCCAGCTTCTGCCATGCCACAGAGCTAAGGGGGAAGGGGCTTTGCAAGGTGGCACGGTCAAACCAACTCCCCTGTGCATCAAGCACGCTGCTGTCCCCAGCCCTGGTGGGGGCATCCAGCCGCCCAGCCGAACCCGTGGAGGACAGAGGTGAGAGGGCGAGCAGACAGAGTGCCTGGGAGGATGGCAAGCCCCCACCCCGGCAGCATGGCCATGCACTCAGATGGGGTTACCTCGGACCCCAGCTGGTGAAGCTGGCGTCCAAAGTGGCAGTTCTAAGAGTAAAGGCCTCCTTGGGCTGACAGGTTCCATGCTTCTGTTCCCCAGAGTCTCTTGTTCTGCTCCCCAGTGTGCTGTGGGCCCTCTGCAGCCTCCCCACCTGCAGCAGGGCACGTGCCCAGCGTGGGGGGCTCTGGAGAACTTGGAGGAGGGTCCCGCATGCACCCCTGCCTTCTCAGTGGGTTGATCCTGGGTGCCATAGCTTACCACAGACGTCACCTGGAACCAAGATCAGAGCATGTCCATGCAGCCCCGGGCTCTGCCTCGCAGCCTTTATGCTGCTGAAGAAAATAAACCAACGGAGCCTCAGGGTTCTGTTGTCCAAACCTGTAACTGCGGTGCAGAGCCACTAAACTCACGTTAGGATGGTGGGAGGACCAGTGGGTCCCGAGCCACGAGACGCTGACGTTCTCCCACGTCACACCCAGAGAGGCCATGTGGCATGCGTGGGGTGCCTCCCTGCTTGGAGCTCAGCACCCATGGGCCACCTGGTCCTGGGACACCAGCTCCAGAGGGACCTTCGTGCAGAGGCTCAGCTGAGACTCATGGGAGCCCACAGATTATGGCTCTGCTCATAGAACATCACTGATGTGCCGCTGCCATCCCATTCCAGCTGCCTCCCCGGCTTCTGATGCTCAGGAGGAGGGACAGAGAACATTCCAAGTTGTGCGCCGGGAGGAGGGAGTCCTCAACCTTGACCCATCATCCGATTCTAACAACGGTTAGGTGCCGGCAATTGCTTCCCACATGCGAGGCTTCTGGAAGGCACAAGGACACTTCCCAGCGGTAACAGCTGGTCACATCCACAGCCACTTACCGTGGACCAGGTCCCGTCCAGAGGGTTGTGTGTGTGTTAAAACAATCTTTGCTGTCGGAAGACGAAGAGGCCTCCGCTTTGCCCAGGTCACATGAGCGTGAGCGCTGGGATGTTTTTCTTGCCCCGTGTTCCAGATGGAGGTAATTGTCAGAGTGACCCACGTCATGTCACCAGGGCCTGCAGGGCGTGGGTCACTCTCCAAAGTGTCTGGAGGTCTGACATTCAGGAACAGAAGAAGCCATCATAAATGAAGCAACGTGAGAAACATGACCATGGGCGGGATCGCAGCCTTAGTCATGCTGCTCAGAACATGCCAGTGTCCATCTGAATGGTAGCAGGTGTCCCAGGACAAGAAGACTCTGCAGGTGACCAGTTCACACTCCAGGATTATTGCACACAACAGCACACCGAAGCCGCTGAGAAGTCTATCATAAAGAAACTGGTTCGACTCCAGACACCCTGAGGCTAGATGCCATGGTCTCGAGGAAGGTGGGGGCACGGCTTCTCCAAGGCTGCCGTGACTTAACAAAGTAGCGCATACAAGCCCTGACACCAGGTGTGGGCAGGACTGGTTCCAACCGGAGCCTCTGTGGGGGGACCTGCTCGTGTCTCTGTCTCCCGCTTCTGGAGTAGCAAGCATGGCTGGGGTTCTGGCCATGGACACATTGCACCCCCCTGCCTCCATCCACGGGGTGACCCCCCACAGGATATCTGTGTTTCTGCCTCAAATTCTGCTCCTCTTCCAAGGTCGCTGGTCATTAGACTAAGGGTCCATTCTGGCCAGTGTACATCGTGCTGAACACACCTGCAGAGGCCTTATTTCCAAAGAAGGTCATGTCCGCAGGTTCCAGGTGTGTGTGACCTATGGGGGACACTATTCCGTGCATTACTAAGAGAAGAGCACTGGCTGAGACCAAACACTTTGCTGCTGAGACAGACACGTGGCCACTGCGGGAATCCAGAGAGAGGCTGCTGGGCGGCGGGGGCAGGGGAGGTCGTCAGCGAGGGGGCCCAAGCCAGGCCCAGCATGTCCAGAATGTGCAAGTCCCCAGGACTGCTCAGTTAACTTGCAGGGAGTAGCGGACAGTCCCACAGCCTGTGACAGCCCACAGACACCGGGAAGCTTGGGCGTTGATGAGCCATGTGGGGAGGGGAACGTCGGGACTGGAGGGCAGAGGAGAAGGAGGAGGCGGGAGAAGCCAGCCATCTGTTGGTTCGAGCGCTGAGGCAGGAACACACGTCCTGATCCAGGAGGGTGTCCGCCACTGTGTGGTGTGGCCTGCGTGGTTCCTTTGAGAGAAAGACACGCACACATATGCACGGGCGGCTCTGGAGTCCAAGGGAGTGGAAGGAAAGGAGCAGGAAGAGAGGGAAAACCCACTGCGGACTCACTATGTGCCCGACCCTGGGCGGCGCTGCGGGCAACCACCTTCGCCAACGCCCCTGATGACCGAGGGTGAACCTGAGTTCCCAGGGCCCCCGTAGGAGGGCTGCAGGGAGTCCAATCCAGGGAGACAGGAAGCAGAGGGTGGGTGCCAGGGGAGCGGGATGGAGCTGGTATTTAACGGGGACAGTTTGCGTTCAGGAAGACAGAACGTTCTGGGATGAGTGGTGGCAACGAGAGTACTTAACGCTGCTTAAGTCTGCTTGTAAAAACGACAGAGAAGGTGCATCCTAGGTTTATTTGACTGCAGTGGGAGAAGATCGTGGTCCCTGTTCTACCAGAAGGCTGGAGCCCGGGGCCCCTAACGACTTCACCGAGTCCGCACAGCCAGCTGGAGGCTGGGCACAATGCAGACCCAGATCTCCAGAACTCAGGCTTTTTGCTGCCCATACTCGGCAGGGAAGACGGCGTCATGCTGGGGGAGGCGCTGCTCCCAGGCGCGTCCCCTCCCGGAAACACAAGGCAGGCAGCCTCCCCGCAGAGACGGTGGGCGTTCTCATAGTTAACACATTGCTGCCAACGAAGGTGCTGCGTCACTGGCTCTCGAGGCCCAGAGCATGTCAGAGCTGCAGGCAGTGAGCTCTGGCCCCCCAAGGCATCCTGGAGCCCGGAGCCCGTGGGCTGAGCTCCATGCCAGACATCTCCAGAGGAGCGTGAGGACAGCTTTCACCCAGAAGAGACATCTCTGTGGGACGGGGATGTGGGCAGCCGGGGCAGCAGGAGGAGGGGGCCATCCTGGGGGACTTGGCCAGTTGCCATTCTTGCCACGGGTACCCCCTCTTCCCATGGCCACAGTGTAGCTCCCAGCAGACCTGCACACACTCTCTCTCTCCCCACCCAGGCCCGAGGGAATCCTGATCTGAGGAGGCAGGTGACTGTCCTCCCTCCTCTCGTATTATAGGGGAAGCTGCCCAAACCAGGTCCTTTCCACAGTGGCCGCGTTGATGCGTCACCACCGGAAAGTCAGGCCACCCCGTTCACCGAGCTCAGATACGAGAGGACGACTTGCAGATGGGAGTGGTAGAGCAGGGCACAGGCAGCCTCCCGGCCCAGGACCTGCGACATTCTCCACAGGTTGCAGACTGGTTGTCATCCCCGTTCACCATGGGGCGGCTCAGCCAAGAGGACACCGGCCCATCCCGCCAAACAGATGAGCTCTTTCAGGTGGAACCAGCAGCCAGCAAGTGGGGATGGGGCCCAGAGTCTGCAGCCCAGGTCAGAGGGCCGCCCCATAGAGGGGGTCCCGCTGGTGCACGGTGGACACAAACACAGACACGGTTAGCAACGTGTCACCGAGAAGAAAGCCCTCCCTTTGAGTCCTGTCCCCCACTTTCCAAAGGTCCTCCATTATGAAGCCTTCACCGGGGGCACGCTCTCTTTCCCAAGAGGGATGGGCTGGGTTTAAATAGAGGGTTATATTTATCGCAGTTCTTGCCATGATCCCATGGGAGAGCCCAAGAAGGCAAAGGTTCCCTGTCCTGAGCACTTTCCGCTGGGGGTTGTGGGGAGGAGGTGAGAAGGGGACCCGGGAGGAAGAGTCAAACAAAGCCCAAGCGAGCAGCATGCATACGGCAGGTCCCCAGGGCCCAGACACGGCCAGGGACCGAGTCCATGCATCTGTCCTGCCCTGGAGGCCCTGGGCCTGTGCCTGGTGGAGAGCAGAGGGAGGGAGGAGGCTGGTGCCTGGGCAGTCCACTCCGGCCACACACGGCCCTGTCAGAGGCATCACCGTCAAAGCCTGCAGGAGCGGAGCCAGTGTCCAGAGAAGCCCCAGCCTGGTCCCCAGGGCCAGCCCCAGCCTCCCCCAGATCCAGGGTCCCCGTGGCCTCCTCGTCCCTCTTCCTCAGGGGACCACATCACACCAGGGCTCAGGTCAGAAGTCGGACTCCTAGCCGTCCTCAGAGGCCCCACCTGAGAGTCTGAGCTTGTCCCCAAAGCCCCATCGCTGTGTGATGCTCCTGATGCATTGTCATTGGTCTTCCCCCTGGACACCCTCTAGGTCATGTGTGAAGGGGTCTCCTGCTTCTGGGGCAGCGAGGAGTTGTGGAAGCGGACATTGGCTCCAGAGCCCCGTTAGCTTAGGGACTGGCTGGTTTTCAAGCACATTGTTGGGTTAAATTAAAGGAAATACAGGAACTGAGGAGAGTTCATTTCTTGGGAAAACCCCTTCAGTCCCATGCCAGGGACATGCCAGGATGTTTTACCGCAGATAAATCGTCTCACCGGACTCCCTACACACAAGTTCATCACCTCCCCTCAACGTAGGGCTTGAAACCCCTGATCTGCCAAGCACTTGCGACTCTGCATAGGGAACGCACAGCGGAGAGCCCTGAGTCCTCTCATCAGCCTTCGCATTTGGGCGGGCCTCGGTGAAAGACAGATATCCTGAGTGTCGTCTTCTCTCCTTTAAAAAAAAAAAAGAGATTTATTTATTTGAGAGAGAACAAGATAGCATGAACGGGAAAGAAGCGGAGGGAGAGCGAGAAGCAGGCTCCCCATGGAGCAGAGAGCCCTATGGACACAGGGCTCCATCCCAGGAACCTGAGATCACGACTGAGCCGAAGGCAGACGCTTCACCAACAGAGTCCCCCAGGCACCCCCAGAGCCACCTGAGTTCCTTTTTCAGCTGGTATTCCAGATCACAGCTGAAAACATCCTGGCTGTTCTGCTTTTAAGTGTGTTCCTGGTTCCCTGTCCCCTCCCTCTGTCCCCTCCCTCACCTACCTCCACCCTGCTTTTCTCCCTCCTCCAGGGAGCGTTCTAGATGTCCAAACACTGTGATGAGAACCTGTAGGGACTGCACAGGACTGGATGACGCAGACGTGGCAGGAAGCGTGTGCCCTGGCTCTGGGAACCCCTGCGTGACCAGGGTTCGCGTCCAGCAGCCTCCAGCTAAGTGAGCCGTGCTATCTTCCGTAGAGAATGTGTACCCCGTTCCAGGGACACGACAAGGATTTCTTACTGAGATGCCTTCTTTACGCCTGGTAGGAGGGAATTTCAGAGGTCAAGACTGCCGTGTACAGCCTGTGGGATGGCGGCCATATGACCGGCTGGGGCGCAGGATGTCGGCACCGAATATCACACCGCCAGCGTGGACGGTGTCTTTATCGCTGAGGGAGGCCCATGCGGATGTGCTTGTGCGCCAAATAGCAGGTTGGGTGGGTGCGTTCTGAGCTGTGCGCGGAAGACACGACAGAGGTTTCCCCGCCTGTCCTCAAAGTGGCTTGATGCAGAGCCCGTGACCACAGGAAGCCTGCTGCAGTGCTCAGACCTGGCGTTCGGGGAGGCCGAGGGCGGGTTGGGGGTCTCGACTGCAGAAAGTGTCCCAGACTCTTGTTTTTCCCTTGTGGATGTGTTTCAGACCACGGTAGAGCCAACAGACACCAGTGAGCCCTTAAGGACGAAAACGCAAGTGTTACTAAATCTTATTAACTGACTCCTAAAATGTGAGTCAACTTCATCTTGGCCAGACTTCAGATATCTCTGTTCAAGCTGTAAAAGTAAGTCCAGCACAGAAATGAGCTGCACGGTTAGGCCCGTGGGGGCTACAGCGCCCACGAGAAGAGCTGTCTGCCTCATGTGCCCATGGCTCCAACACCCGTGCACATGGTTCCCATGCTAAGAAAATGAAAAACAAAAAAGCCTTTCTGGCATTGAGCAGGTCCCGGGAAACCTCCTTCCAGGCCTGCCTTTGACAGGATTTTCTTTATTTCCTTTTACAGAAATATTCAAGGGGTCTCTTCTAAACACACGTGTTGTTTTTAGCCAAGCACTCACTAGAACCAGGCATGGTCCTGGCTGCCGGGGAGAGTGGAAATTGTGCCCAGACCAGCCTCTGGTCTTCTCAGAGATGCTGGGCCAGTGGGAGAAAGGCATGAGTACAGAACAAGGATAACAAAGGTAGAAAGGGACACATCACAAGAGATCTAAGTACAGAGAGCAGTTTTATGCCTTGAGGGAGCGGGTGCCTGGCAGAGAACTTGACCTGGGCTCCCTGCGATTTTGGATGGGTCAGCTTTCCTTTCATCAGGTCTCTGTGGGGCTTTCAAAGAGTTTGGTTTGCTGAATAGTTAGTTTTCAAGATGGACTTTGAATGAAGAGACATGGCGGTTTCTTTCCATCTGCTTTAACTAGGCTCGTCTGTGCCCCTGGAACTGCAGGCATGCTCAACTGCTGCATCATCCCGGAGAAGAAGCCTGGGGCAGGCTCCTAGGGACTGGCGGCCAGTGGTGGCACAGGACATTGGGACTGCTCCCAACTCTGCAGTGCACGATTGCCGAAGAAGAGGCCAGCAGGGACCAGATACACCAGAGGCTGCCATGGCCACTGCCTTGGTGCGTGAAGCCATGCCATGGAGGCGTCCCAGGTCTTAGCAGTGGCCCTGGGGCATCCGAGCAGAGGCTCTCCAGCAAGCGGGACCCGGTTCCTCCGAGCACGGCCCCGTTTATACTCAAGAATCATCCCTGAAGGCTCGTGTTCCATCCACGTTGGTGGCCTCATCTGGATCCAGGGTCAGAAGCAGCTGTTTCCCATTTGGGAAATGTCACCAGATGGAGGGAGCTGCGGGCAGGAGGGCAGACCCCCGAAATGCAGTTGCTTGTAAATATTTCTGTGAAGTCCCCGTAACCCACCACAGGCAAAGCATGCTCGTCCGGGCTCTGCAATTCACCAGGCTGACACGCTCCCAGGCACCGCCTCTGCGTGGCCCACAGAACCAGCGGTCTCAGTCTCAGTGACGACACTACAGGGTTAACACGCAGGCCCACAGCCACCAGACTGGGAGCTGGAGAGGAAGCCCTGTGGAGGGCCCAGTGTCTGCCCTCCACCATGTTTGGATGTGTGTCCATCCATTCGCTGTGGCTCGTAACGTGGCTACTGTGAATTGTGTTCATGGCCTAGTGTGGCCATATTCCGTGGAGGTAAATGAAACCCCAGCCATGGCTCTCTGTAAGCAGAGTCTGCTTCCCATAGGACGGCAGCTTCACAAAGCAAAAACGGTTTTCTCGTCATGCAGAAAAATGACAACGACCAAAAAACAGTCGTGCCATCCAGTTTCCATCTGCACTGCATGTGGGAGCAGACGTGCCCGCAGTGGCACTGCTGGGGACAGTGTCAGAGGCCACGCTGCCTGTCCGTACCGTGTGGTAGAAGGTTCCCTCCAAAGGTCCAAAGCTGGGAGGCCAGACGGCTGAACGTGGGTCTCGAGACATTTTAAAAGGTGTGGAATGAGCCACTTGTGGTGTGTTTTTCATATTTTATGGAGCGTGGAAGCTACGGGGTGTATTCAGGGGCAGGAAGCCAGCCACAGAGGAGGCGTGGCCAAAGAGAGGGCAGTGCTCGAGCATGAGCCCCCATGGCCCATGTCAAGGAGCGCAGGGATTGCATGCGTCACGCAGGACCCAGTAGTCACGAGGTGGCCGTGGCCTGTCTCTGTCTCTATCTGCATGGTGTGGGAGAGCAGCTGCATGGTCATCGTGATGCTGACGCCCCTCTCGGATAATGGCGTCCGGCAGTGCTACCATTCCTGGCCCGACAAAGACTCCAACCTCTACCACGTCTACCAGGTACTCCCGCAGAGGACAGGAGCAGGTGGGCAAGCAGGCGTCCCCAGGGTCCCACAGTCCATGGACCCCCAGACCCTCCAAACAGCCGTGCTATGGCGCCCCGGGCTCTGGCATAAATTCTAAAGCTTTAGGGTTCCAAATCCAGACAGAAGGAACCAAAAAACATTTATGTCCCAAGGAGGCCCATGGAGCCAGGCCCCGAGCAATAGACGCTCCTGGGCCTGTTGTAGGAAGAGCCTGCCTGCACGGTGGCCTCCTGCGGCGTTCAAGGCTGTGGAAGCACAGATTCGAGCCTCCTTCCCTTGCCGGACACTCTGTCCACGTCAACGATGAACTGTGCCGACTTGGGCAGCTCAATATGAACCCGCATGAGCGCATGAGCACATTATGTTTAATGTTCTGCATTAAACATCAGTCAGAATGCAGAGTCCCGTGGGGGTAGGGGTGTGAAGACCAGCCCTAGCTCAGAGTCCTGGCTTTTAGGCCACTGAGCATGCCCTTGACCCCGAGAAGCACCCAGCCCCGCTGTCTGCATAAACCCCTTGGTCTCCTCTCCACCTCGAGGTGATAACCACCTGCAGTGAGATTTAAGGTACAGTGGAACCCACTGGTGTTTCTGTTCCAAAGCATAGTTTTTTTTGCAGGTTTAGATGGCTTAGAGATACAAAGGATGAAAGCTAGAATCACTTTGGATTGTAACATAATTTTCTAACAATTTGGCTAATGGACCTGGGTGATATTAAGAACCCACAGTTATCGTTTGCATAAACGCAGTTAAAACTGAGAAGGTAGGAGGGGCCGTCCAGCCACTGCTGACCCGTGTGTGGTCCGGGTAATGTTCGCCCTTCGCTGCTCAGAATGCCATGGTGCTCAGACAATGCTTTACCTTCCCAATGCCCCCCCTCCCCGTCCTCCTGTACAGGTAAATCTTGTCTCCAAGCACATATGGTGTGAGGATTTCCTCATCAGGAGCTTCTACCTGAAGATCCTTCAAAGCAACGAGATGCACACAATGACCCAGTTCCACTTCCTGAGCTGGAATGACCAGGGAGTGCCTTCCTCCGTGAGGTCCCTCCTGGATTTCTGCAGGTATGACAAACAGCCCTGCAAGCAGGGTAACATGATTGGAGTGCAGGCGTGAGAGGAGGGAGCGTGGTCCAACACCAGGTTTCCTGTGTCTAAGGGGTCATTTGCTGTACAACGCACCATCTGTCTGCACTTATAGATCATAAACATACAGTCGACCCCTGAACAGCACGGGCTTGGGGCACCAGCCCCCTGACATCGTGGAAAATACACGTTTAACTTTTGGCTCCCCCAAAACATAACTATAATAAGCCTCTGTTGACTAGAAGCCTCACCAGTGGCACAAGAAGCCAGTCGGCACATCCTGGTTGCTGGGTGTACTGGGCCCTGCGGTCCTGCAGTACAGTACGCCGGAGGAAAGAAACCATCATGAAGAAAATCACAAGGAAGAGAAAATACATTTTCAGTGCTGACCTGTATTTATCGAGGGAAAAAAAAAATTCGGGTGTGAGCGGACCAGCACAGCTCAGAGCCGCGCTGTTCCAGGGTCAGCGATATCTTCCGTATGACACAAAGGAGGGGGAGGGGAAGGGGTTTCGATGATGGTACATAGTACCCGCAAGGTGTTTTCTGGTTTTACAGGAGTTAAAACGGGGGGATGTAGCCATGTTAGAATTGTGGAAATGCGGTCCTTGTTTCTGATAAGATTCTCCAAGTGCTGGAGTCCTGAAGTTCCTGCTTCGCAGGATATTGATGAGGAAAAGGCAGGGTTTTAGTTTGGATAATCTCTGGTCGGACAGGATAATGAGATGTAACAGGCGCGGGCCCAGATCTGGCCTGGGGGGCCTTAGACCTTGGGGGAGAGCACAGATGGAATTAGTGCATGACTGTGTGTTCTAGTGCAGTTTGGAAGCCAACAGTCTGGAAACATCCAGTCTTTGATCACGCCCTACCAGCCAGCTGCCCAGGGGGCTGTCTGGCGCTAGAGGGTGGTTACTGAGCTGTTGACATGAATGCCAGACTCCATCTTTCAGGAAGCTATTGACAAGGCAAAAAAGGGGGGAATTCAGAATGGAAGCTTGGCTTGTCCATTGGACTAGTTGGTAATGGGGGCCAGCACTAGCTGTTGCCTATAGAGGTCAAGAATGAGCAGCCACCCAGCGAGGCAGGTGCTGAGCAGCACGGTGCCCGAGCTCTTGGCTCTGCAGACCCCTCTCACGCTTAACCAGTGGGAAACCTGCCTCATTGCAAAAGCAGGCAGACATCCAGAACAACGAACTAGGAAATAAAGTGCACCTTAGTCCAGCGTGGTTCCCCACCCCAGAGGGATTGATATCCGAGCAGTTACCACCCTTGAGTCTGTGGCCATGTCACGTGAGACAGTGGGGTTTCAGGCTGATCATTCTTTCTAAACGTGGGCTACCTAAGAATCTGACCTAGAGTGCATTTCCTGAGATAGCGTCTTGGGAAGGAGTCATTACTGGCCAAAGGACGTGGCTACAAAGAGAGACCAGCTTCGTCTTTATGCTCACCCAGTGTTCGCACATGTATGCTATGGGTGGACATGGAAATCCATATCCCTATATGGAATGGAACAATACACGACCAGCCCTCAGTGCGTACAACCTGCTCCAAGAAACACGGATGCCCCAAGTTCCCCCTCCCCGGAAGCTTGGGAAATAAGGCTCCAGGAGGTTTTTGTTCAGGTGAAATGTGCCAGTCTATTAGAATCAAAAGCTTTGCGGGCTTGCCTGACTCGGCACCGCCCAGTATTCCAGACCAGCCTGCCTGTCATGGACTCTCTGGATGGTGGGCAGCAGCCACCGCATTCTCAGAGGCATCGTGCTCAGGCACGGATTGCCGCTTTGGGGTTTTCTGGGTAGAAGAACCTCCCAAAAGTCAGCAATCAGAAAGGGGCATTGGCTTCCGGAGACACTGGTCACCTTATGCGGGGTCCCCCCGCCAACCCCATCCCCAACCATGCACCCCGCCTTCCCCTGCTCTGGCCAGGGTGCGTCAGGCACTGAGATGTGTGATTACACAGTTCAGGAGCCCAGAGGGAGCACATTTCCACTTTAAAGGGAAGCCGCTGAAGCCAAGAGATAATCAGCATCACATGTGAGGGTTTTGCTTCTTTTTTTTTTAATTTTTAATTTATTTATTTGACAGAGAGAGATCACAAGTAGGCAGAGAGGCAGGCAGAGAGAGAGGTGGAAGCAGGCTCCCCGCTGAGCAGAGAGCCTGATGCGGGGCTCGATCCCAGGACCCTGAGACCATGACCTGAGCTGAAAGCAGAGGCTTTAACCCACTGAGCCACCCAGGCACCCGAGGGCTTTGCTTTTAAAAATTCTCTCTCTAGGGGCGCCTGGGTGGCTCAGTGGGTTAAGCCGCTGCCTTCGGGTCAGGTCATGATCTCAGGGTCCTGGGATCGAGTCCCACATCGGGCTCTCTGCTCGGCAGCGAGCCTGCTTCCCTCTCTCTCTCTCTGCCTGCCTCTCTGTCTGCTTGTGGTCTCTCTCTGTCAAATAAATAAATAAAATCTTTAAAAAAAAATTATCTCTCTCTCCCTCTGTGTCTCTGAGTCTCTCCCTTCTTGCTGTACGCAACGGCACTCACAACGCTGACCCCTGTAGAAATGGACAGACCCTTACTTTGCCAGCTCGTGAGTGGTGGCCAGTGTTATTTTTGTGATGTTGCAGCTGAGCCCAGTTGCATAGTCACAAAAGTGATCATTGGAAGCTGTGACTCTGCTGCAAGGCAGTGTGGGAAGCCCCTTTTCTGAGCCTCTAATGACCTCTGACCATGGCTAGCTGTTGGTTGCATGATGGTTCCTTCTCAGGGACCTAAGGGGTTGGTTTGTATTGCTAATCATTCTTTCTCAGTGAATTCCTCCTGCTGAAATATATATAATATCCATTTTTCCGAACGTTTGCAACCTTTCGCCGACTGCTGATTTGTTCTAATCGAGTCAAACAAGACAGCTGTGTATCGCTTATCTGCATGAACACCCTGCGCCTCTGTCTGGAGTCGACCAGGTGAATGCTTCTGTTGACTGTGTGATGCTGTTACTTTCCTATTTGTGATGTCTTACGTTGTAACGATACAAGCTTCCGATTCTTTGTAAATAAAACTCTCCACCGGGCAGCAAGCTGTATGCACGCTGGACTCCTAGCTGTTCGTAAATATGTTAAGCCAGGGCGGGGTCAGCGTGGAGGGTTAAACCGCAGTGAGCCCTCCCTGGGTCCAGCCGAGGTGGCCTGTCACCGCCCACCAGAGAAAGCAGCTCTCTATTCTGTCACATAAGAGCAGGGACCACAGGGGCACTTACTAGAGAACACCGTCCTCTCTAAGAGCAGTTATCCTCAAAGCACTTTGCCAGAAATGGGGCTGACCAGCTATAAACGGGATGTTGATGCTCTCCTAGCCCCTTATGGTGACTGTTTTCTGAAACCGGTACAGTCTAAACAAGGGAATCTGGGGGCTCGTTCTTTCTTTCTTTCTTTCTTTCTTTCTTTCTTTCTTTCTTTCTTTCTTTCTTTCTAATGTACTAGTTCCATGCTCGGCCCCATCAGAAAAAATGCCCCAAACCTGGAGACTGAGCCATGTGTGAGCAGGCAAACGTTGGGTAGAGTCGTTTTAAACCCAGCCTGGACTGCCAAGTAGGAAACGGCCAGAATGCTCGCATCAAAAAGATCCAGTGACCAAGAGATTTCTAGTAAAACCTTGTGTTTGAAACTAAAAGGCCTGTAGGAATGAACCTTCCACAGATCGAGTCTGAGCCTGGGCTTGCTTGATTGGCACGTGCACGCACCGTGTGTGCATACACACGCAGGCAAACGCCAGGTCCGCGGCCATGCACACAGCCTGGGTGGGGGCCAGCGGGCCTCTCGTTGCTCACGTCTGGGGTTCATCCTGTGGGTTTGGCGTCCATTTCGTCAGACCTAAAGCTCATGTTGCCTTTACAACCTGAGTTAAGAATGGGAGTTTGAAGATTTTTTTCCCTAATTTTTAAGTAATCTGTACACCTCACCTGGGGATCGAACTCACGACCCTGAGAGTCGCACACTCCACCAACTGAGCTGGCCAGGTGACCCAAAGTGTAGGAGGCTTTAGAAGGAGAAATTAAGAGATTTATTTTCCAATCCATTTGATTCACAAAGGTCCAAGAATCTTCTGGGCATCCTGGCCCGCCGCTGATTTTAATGAGTGCACTCGTACCTTCTTCACCTTCCCGCTAAACTCTTACACTGCAATGACCTCGCAAGTGAGAAAAAGCTCCAGCAGAAATAGCGATGTGGTCACAGGGATCCTCAGCAATTGTTCCTCCACGTTTCTGGGTCTTCTCATTTTTAAGATGGTTTTGGGTGGTCTGCACGTTCCACACAGTGCGGGAGGCAGCCCTGATCAAGGGCTACCCCAGTGGCTTCCGGCATGGCCCATCTTTGGGGTGCATTGCACCCAGGTACCCCTTTGTTTTTGGGGGGCCGTGTGGACCTCACTCTGTTCAGCCCGTACAGGAACTAGGAGCAGCCAGCTCTGCTCTGGGGGTGGACGTGGAAACACGTGCTGGGTGCCTGGGCGGTCTGCCAGCTCCCTACTGCACACAACCCCCACCTCCCGACCCCTCAGTTCTGGGATTTCAGGACGAGGCCACCAATTGAGAGAATATGAGCTTCCAGCTGACCCTGTGCTGGGCAGCAAGCCTTTACAAAGAACGGTGACGTTTTCCCATGTCTGGTGCAAGGAAAAAGATTTTTTTTTTTTTCTGCACTGTCATTTGTTTTCAATTTTGCTTCATGTCATACACTGTAGAAATTCATAGGGAGTATTTTAGAACACAGCCCCGCACACGTTATTCCACTGACTTTTTTCTCTGCAGAAATATTTTATTGAGAATTCCGAAGCACTTCGTAAACACGCTTAGTTGTTTCATGCTTCACTGACTTCCGACAAACTTGGAGTTCATACAGTGCGTTTGAAATCGGTGCTTTGCTTTGATTTAGGGCTCGGTGACAAAATAATCTATATTGTTGTTAATTTTTCTAAACTGTGGTCTAAAATCTGCACAGCAGAGTTGCTTGTAAACACACACATATACATACAAAGGAATTACTTGTCTCCACTGTGGTTTCTTAGCGATGTAGAGCTCCCACCGATGGACAGAGCCAAGAGGCCCTGTGAGATGCTGGAGACGATAGTTGTGTTACGTTCCAGTATGATGTCTAGGGTGTAAGAAACTTGGTGCATAAATGGCAGAACTCAAACATTTTATTTTTTTTAATTTTTTTTTTATTTATTGACAGAGAGAGAGATCACAAGTAGACAGAGAGGCAGGCAGAGAGAGAAGGGGAAGCAGGCTCCCCGCTGAGTGGAGAACCCGATGTGGGGCTCGATCCCAGGACCCTGAGATCATGACCTGAGCCGAAGGCAGTGGCTTAACCCACTGAGCCACCCAGGCACCCCAAGAACTCAAACATTTTAGCAAGGAATCTAGATATTCCCATCGCCACTAAGCAGCCCAGGTGACTGGAGCCTTAGATGGGGCAGTGGGACAGGCTGGTGACAGAGGCTGTGGGTTCCTGCTGGGAAAGGGGAAGTGTGGAAATGTAAGAACTGCTTTTAAAGCTCTGTTTAATCCCTTGATATTGAACAGAAAAATAAATCTTTGAAAATGTGTGTGTAATTTTGATTCTCTTTGTTAAAAGAGGCTACGGTTGCAAAACGATGTCACAGACGCAGTTGTTGGTGTGGGCTTAGGACTTTGTCTGCAAAACCGAAGACAGGAGTCATAGTGCATAACCATGATTTCTGTCCCTTTTTATTTCAGAAAAGTAAACAAGAGCTACAGGGGCCGTTCTTGTCCAATAATTGTTCACTGCAGGCAAGTACCACTCCTCACGTGAATTGCCCCTTGCTCGCTACCTGAGAAGGAGTCACAGTTACATTCCCATGTTGAGCTTTCTTGCTGCCTCACACGCACAGCTAATGGCCCTGCTGAAGGAGACCAGGCTGCAGACGGCTGCTTGTGCCCCGCTGGGCTGGTCCACCCGCCTGGGCCGCCACCACACACGCATGTCCTCACGCCCATTTGTTCTCAGGCCCGCACGCTGCCCGCACACAAACACCATGGGATGGTGTTTTCCATCCGTGGCCTTGTCTCTGCCGCCAGCTCACTTAGCTGAGGTTTGGAACCGAGAGGCTGGGACGTGCTTGGGGCCCGTCGGGAGCAGGGGCAGAGTCGGGAATTAGCACAGGGTTGGCCTCACCCAGCTTAGGATGCGAGTCTGGCCATGGAGTAAAACCCGGGGGCTCCTCAAGCCCGTTGGACCCACACAGACAAGCAGAGTTCCCACCAGAAGGCCATGTCACGGTGCCCTCTCGTCAGGGCCTCACACCCACCTCCTTGGGGTAGAGAACCGTGCTCCGATTTGTGGAAGTGTCTTACAGCACGTTCCCTTCTGCTGGGATAGAAAGGAGCTCTCCAAGGATCAGACACCCAGTCTGTCCGTGCGGTGGGGAAGTGTACGTGTGTGTGCATGTGTCAGTGTGCCTGTCGGGTGTGTGTCTGTCAGGTGTGTGCCTGTGAGTGTGTTTGTCAGGTGTGTGCATGTCCCTGTGAGATGTGTGTCTGTGTATGAGTGTGCCTGTTGTGTGCATCTCTGTGTCTGTCGGGTGCCTGCCTCCGTGTGTGTGTGCATGTGTGTGTGTGTTGGGTACGTGTCTGAGTGTGTGTGTGTGTGCCGTGTGTGTGCATGGGTTCATGCCTCTGTGTGTGTGTGTCAGGTGCATGTGTGTGTGTTTGGTGTGTGAGTGTGTCTGTGCCAGTGCACGTGGCATGTCCCTGCGTGTGTCCATGTGCATCCCTGGGGTCTGTGATGAGGACCTGAGCCAGCCGTGGTCTGGGGCCCTCGGAGAGCAGAGAGAAGAGGCTGGAGGCACAGGTGCCCCGCGGCCGCAGCAGTGGCCAGTGTGTGCGGGTGTCCGAGCAGCCTTGGGAAGGAGGCCCATCCAAACCAGGACAGCTAGGTGTCACCTGGGGAGCAGCACGGACGGGGCGATGAGCGAGCTCCCCACATGCACAGACCCTGCGGGTCCCCGCAGCTTTTCCAGCCATGGGTCTGAGGGTCTGGTAAAGCCAGAGCCTGTGAGACTTTCCCACAAAGGCCACCCAAGGCCCCGCCATCTCTCCCGGGACCGTGGTCACATAATTCCTGATCCTGAAGTGGGTACGACCACCTCAGCTAGGAGTATGCATGTGACAGTCCCCATCTAGCAGCTGCTTTGGGAGTGGGAACTCATGGCCTCTTGGTGAGGGGAGACATGCTCTCACGCCTCACAAAGCAGCTGCCTTCCCCAGAAAGGGCCCTCCCTGCCCTCTGAGGGCTGCTGCCCTCTCCCAGGGACGCTGCAGTCACAGCTGGGGTGACATTGCTCACCGCCAGTGCAGACACCCTCAGCACGGACCCAGCCAGACTCATGTGTTGTTTATTCTGACGAAACCGACCATGTCTTTGGCCAGAGAGGGAGGAAAAGGGGAGACAGGATCAAATCTGTACAAACACACAGCTAATCCCTCTGCCGCTGATCAGCTCCCCGCCGGCCTTCCTCCCCTTTCTCCCCTTCCTCCTCCTCTTCCCCCTCCCTTCAGCTTCCCTCATCCCCTTCCCCCTCCTTCACCCCTTCCTCCTCCCCCTCATTCCCTTCCTCCTCCCTCTCCCTCCTCTTTCTCCTCCTCCTCCCCTTCTTCCTCTTCCCCTCCCCTGTCCTTTTCCCTTTCCTCCTCCACCCCAACCCTCCTCTTTCTCTTTCCTCTCCTCCCCCCTCTTCCCTTTCTCCTCCCATTCTCTCTCTCCTCCACTTCTCTGCCCTCTACCCCTCCTCCCCTTCCTCTTCCCCTTCCTTCTCCCCCTCCCATCCTGTTACTCTTCCTCATCCCACTTTCTTCGTCTTTCTCTCCAAATCAAGTCTCCCTCTCCCCTCGTGAGCCTCACTCAAACGCGGAGGGAAATACACTGTCCCTGGCTTTGCTGGACATGGGGGTCCCATGGCCGGCGGTGTTCTCATGTCTCCCCTTCCGTTGGCAGCAACAGCGCAGGCAGGAGCAGCACCTACGTCCTGATCGACATGGTTCTCAACAAGATGGCCAAGGGTGAGGCGGGCAGGGCTGCTGCTTTGTGGCAGCTGAGCCAGGACCGCGTTGCCATGGCAACCTGGGGGGACTCTTCTCCTTGGCCTTGGTCCCTTTCCTGGGTCACATGAAAGCCATCCGCGTGAGCAGGGTGTTTCTCGGGCTGGTGCCTGTGGCCAGGGCAGTACTCAGCCCAGTGCAGGGTGGGGATAAGCAGTCGCTGCCTGGGGCCCGGGGAGCCTCCCTGCAGAGGCCGAGCCAGCCGCGGGCTCAGCCACCTGAGCAGCCCCAGTGTCCTCCGCGCCCTCTGTGCAAGCCTCCCTGTTGCCACAGCTGGGTGAGCAGGGTGCCATGGTCTTCCCCTCTGCGGCCCCTCGCACTCTGGTCCGCACACTTCACCCCTGCTGCACCTGACCCCGGGAGGAGGAGGCTCGGGTCTGGCACTGGGGGCCTACGTGGCCGCCAGCGGCTCGGCAGGGGCAGAGCTTCGGCCCCTGCCCCCTGGGCCCCCCAGATGTGTGGACGCTGAGCTGCTCTGGTCACTGGGACACGCTCTCCAGACCGAAGCTGGGGGGCATCTCTTCAGAGACCAGGGAGAACACCCCACAGTCACTTTTGGGGAAGGATACACATGGGACCCAGCTCTTGGAGAGTCCTGGTGAGTTCCCACTGCAACTCAGGAAACACTGCTCTTCCCATCATGCCCGTCTGCGGCCCATGGGACCTGGAAGGAGGGCCCGCCAAGGCGGGGATCCCGCCATCCCTCTCACCCGAGAACAGAACATTCTCTTGGTCTGTACACACACGGGCACACACTTGCATGTTATCCCAGCCTTCCGGGACAGCCGTCCTTCATCGTGTGTCCAGAAGCAGGAGCAGGTGCTGATTACAGAGATGATTTTCAGTGTGTGTTCCCGCAGATGCCGGCGAGCCCAAACTAAGCACTTTCCTTACCCCACTCTCTTCTGGTGAAAAAGGAGGAGAAAAGCGGACCACACTGTTAGGGTCCGTGATCAAAGGAACGAGACTGACACAAAGCGAAAATCAAGCAAAGTTTTATTTCGCGCCATGCATCAGAAACCAAACTACATTAGAAACCAAACTGCATTAGAAACCAAACTACATTAGAAACCAAACTGCATTAGAAACCAAACTACATTAGAAACCAAACTGCATTAGAAACCAAACCGACTGGTAGGTGCCCGAGTCTTGCTGGGGACCACCACCTCCCAGTCGCTGGGGTCCCCCCTGGAGGCTCCCTGCCTCACCCTCACTGTACCACAGACCCACTCCCGGCATGGCTGCACCGTTGGCTCTTGAGAGGCTGCTCCTGATGGCAGCGCTGCCTGAGGCGGCGTGGCTGCTTGCGGTGGTGCTGCTGCTGATACTCTGGCTCAGGGTGGCGTCGCTCGTGGCATCGCAGTGGCGCGGCTGCCACTGCTGCTCTGGTGCAGTGCTGCTTGCGGTGGTGCTGCTGCCGCTGCTGCTCTGGGCGGTGCACGGGGCGATGCCGCTCGCTGTGGCGCCGCTGCCGCTGCTGCTCTGGGCAGTGCACGGGGCGATGCCGCTCGCTGTGGCGCCGCTGCCGCTCGCAGTGGTGCACGGGGCGATGCCGCTCGCTGTGGCGCCGCTGCCGCTGCTGCTCTGGGCGGTGCACGGGGCGATGCCGCTCGCTGTGCGCCGCTGCCGCTGCTGCTCTTGGCGGTGCATGGGGCGATGCCGCTGGAGTTGGCGCCGCTGCTGCTGCTGCTCTGGGCGGTGCAGTGCATGGGGCGATGCTGCTGGAGTTGGCGCCGCTGCTGCTGCTGCTCTGGGCGGTGCGGTGCAGGGGGCGACGCCGCTTGAGGTGGCGCCGCCACCGCTGCTGCTCTGGGCGGTGCACGGGGCGATGCCGCTGGAGTTGGCGCCGCTGCCGCTGCTGCTCTGGGCGGTGCACGGGGCGATGCCGCTCGCTGTGGCGCCGCTGCCGCTGCTGCTCTTGGCGGTGCATGGGGCGATGCCGCTGGAGTTGGCGCCGCTGCTGCTGCTGCTCTGGGCGGTGCGGTGCAGGGGGCGACGCCGCTTGAAGTGGCGCCGCCACCGCTGCTGCTCTGGGCGGTGCACGGGGCGATGCCGCTGCCGCTGCTGCTCGCAGTGGTGCACGGGGCGGCGCCGCTCGTGTTACAGTTCAAGGCGGCGCCGCTGGAACTGCTGCTCTGGTGCACGAGGCGGTGCCGCGTGCTGTGGCGCCGCTGCCGCAGCTGCTCTGGGCGGTGCGGTGCAGGGGGCGACGCCGCTTGAAGTGGCGCCGCCACCGCTGCTGCTCTGGGCGGTGCACGGGGCGATGCCGCTGCCGCTGCTGCTCGCAGTGGTGCACGGGGCGGCGCCGCTCGTGTTACCGTTCAAGGCGGCGCCGCTGGAACTGCTGCTCTGGTGCACGAGGCGGTGCCGCGTGCTGTGGCGCCGCTGCCGCGGCTGCTCTGGGCGGTGCATGGGACGATGCCGCTGGCTGTGGCGCCGCTGCCGCTCGCGGTGGTGCACCGGGTGGTGCCGCTTCCGCTTCTGCTCTGGTGCACGGGCGATGCCGCTCGCTATGGCGCCGCTACTGCTGCCGCTCGCGGTGGTGCACCGGGTTGTGCCGCTACCGCTTCTGCTCTGGGCGGTGCACGGGCGATGCCGCTCGCTATGGCGCCGCTACCGCTGCCGCTCGCGGTGGTGCACCGGGTGGTGCCGCTACCGCTTCTGCTCTGGTGCACGGGCGATGCCGCTCGCTATGGCGCCGCTACTGCTGCCGCTCGCGGTGGTGCAACGGGTGGTGCCGCTACCGCTTCTGCTCTGGGCGGTGCACGAGCGATGCCGCTCGCTATGGCGCCGCTACTGCTGCCCCTCGCGGTGGTGCACCGGGTGGTGCCGCTACCGCTTCTGCTCTGGTGCACGGGCGATGCCGCTCGCTATGGCGCCGCTACTGCTGCCGCTCGCGGTGGTGCACCGGGTGGTGCCGCTACCGCTTCTGCTCTGGGCGGTGCACGAGCGATGCCGCTCGCTATGGCGCCGCTACCGCTGCCGCTCGCGGTGGTGCACCGGGTGGTGCCGCTACCGCTTCTGCTCTGGGCGGTGCACGGGCGATGCCGCTCGCTATGGCGCCGCTACCGCTGCCGCTCGCGGTGGTGCACCGGGTGGTGCCGCTACCGCTTCTGCTCTGGGCGGTGCACGGGCGATGCCGCTCGCTATGGCGCCGCTACCGCTGCCGCTCGAGGTGGTGCACCGGGTGGTGCCGCTACCGCTTCTGCTCTGGGCGGTGCACGGGCGATGCCGCTCGCTATGGCGCCGCTACCGCTGCCGCTCGAGGTGGTGCACCGGGTGGTGCCGCTACCGCTTCTGCTCTGGGCGGTGCACGGGCGATGCCGCTCGCTATGGCGCCGCTACCGCTGCCGCTCGCGGTGGTGCACCGGGTGGTGCCGCTACCGCTTCTGCTCTGGTGCACGGGCGATGCCGCTCGCTATGGCGCCGCTACCGCTGCCGCTCGCGGTGGTGCAGCGGGTGGTGCCGCTACCGCTTCTGCTCTGGTGCACGGGCGATGCCGCTCGCTATGGCGCCGCTACCGCTGCCGCTCGCGGTGGTGCACCGGGTGGTGCCGCTACCGCTTCTGCTCTGGTGCACGGGCGATGCCGCTCGCTATGGCGCCGCTACCGCTGCCGCTCGCGGTGGTGCACCGGGTGGTGCCGCTACCGCTTCTGCTCTGGGCGGTGCACGGGCGATGCCGCTCGCTATGGCGCCGCTACCGCTGCTGCTCGAGGTGGTGCACCGGGTGGTGCCGCTACCGCTTCTGCTCTGGGCGGTGCACGGGCGATGCCGCTCGCTATGGCGCCGCTACCGCTGCCGCTCGAGGTGGTGCACCGGGTGGTGCCGCTACCCCTTTTGCTCTGGGCGGTGCACGGGCGATGCCGCTCGCTATGGCGCCGCTACCGCTGCCGCTCGAGGTGGTGCACCGGGTGGTGCCGCTACCGCTTCTGCTCTGGGCGGTGCACGGGCGATGCCGCTCGCTATGGCGCCGCTACCGCTGCCGCTCGCGGTGGTGCACCGGGTGGTGCCGCTACCGCTTCTGCTCTGGTGCACGGGCGATGCCGCTCGCTATGGCGCCGCTACCGCTGCCGCTCGCGGTGGTGCACCGGGTGGTGCCGCTACCGCTTCTGCTCTGGGCGGTGCACGGGCGATGCCGCTCGCTATGGCGCCGCTACCGCTGCCGCTCGCGGTGGTGCACCGGGTGGTGCCGCTACCGCTTCTGCTCTGGGCGGTGCACGGGCGATGCCGCTCGCTATGGCGCCGCTACCGCTGCCGCTCGAGGTGGTGCACCGGGTGGTGCCGCTACCGCTTCTGCTCTGGGCGGTGCACGGGCGATGCCGCTCGCTATGGCGCCGCTACCGCTGCCGCTCGAGGTGGTGCACCGGGTGGTGCCGCTACCGCTTCTGCTCTGGGCGGTGCACGGGCGATGCCGCTCGCTATGGCGCCGCTACCGCTGCCGCTCGCGGTGGTGCACCGGGTGGTGCCGCTACCGCTTCTGCTCTGGTGCACGGGCGATGCCGCTCGCTATGGCGCCGCTACCGCTGCCGCTCGCGGTGGTGCAGCGGGTGGTGCCGCTACCGCTTCTGCTCTGGTGCACGGGCGATGCCGCTCGCTATGGCGCCGCTACCGCTGCCGCTCGCGGTGGTGCACCGGGTGGTGCCGCTACCGCTTCTGCTCTGGTGCACGGGCGATGCCGCTCGCTATGGCGCCGCTACCGCTGCCGCTCGCGGTGGTGCACCGGGTGGTGCCGCTACCGCTTCTGCTCTGGGCGGTGCACGGGCGATGCCGCTCGCTATGGCGCCGCTACCGCTGCTGCTCGAGGTGGTGCACCGGGTGGTGCCGCTACCGCTTCTGCTCTGGGCGGTGCACGGGCGATGCCGCTCGCTATGGCGCCGCTACCGCTGCCGCTCGAGGTGGTGCACCGGGTGGTGCCGCTACCCCTTTTGCTCTGGGCGGTGCACGGGCGATGCCGCTCGCTATGGCGCCGCTACCGCTGCCGCTCGCGGTGGTGCACCGGGTGGTGCCGCTACCGTTTCTGCTCTGGGCGGTGCACGGGCGATGCCGCTCGCTATGGCGCCGCTACCGCTGCCGCTCGCGGTGGTGCACCGGGTGGTGCCGCTACCGCTTCTGCTCTGGTGCACGGGCGATGCCGCTCGCTATGGCGCCGCTACCGCTGCCGCTCGCGGTGGTGCACCGGGTGGTGCCGCTACCGCTTCTGCTCTGGTGCACGGGCGATGCCGCTCGCTATGGCGCCGCTACCGCTGCCGCTCGCGGTGGTGCACCGGGTGGTGCCGCTACCGCTTCTGCTCTGGGCGGTGCACGAGCGATGCCGCTCGCTATGGCGCCGCTACCGCTGCCGCTCGCGGTGGTGCACCGGGTGGTGCCGCTACCGCTTCTGCTCTGGGCGGTGCACGGGCGATGCCGCTCGCTATGGCGCCGCTACCGCTGCCGCTCGCGGTGGTGCACCGGGTGGTGCCGCTACCGCTTCTGCTCTGGTGCACGGGCGATGCCGCTCGCTATGGCGCCGCTACTGCTGCCGCTCGCGGTGGTGCACCGGGTGGTGCCGCTACCGCTTCTGCTCTGGTGCACGGGCGATGCTGCTCGCTATGGCGCCGCTACCGCTGCTGCTCGCGGTGCTGCATGGGGTGGTGCAGGGCTCTTGCTAAAAAGAAAAAAAAACCCCTATCCAGTCTTACAGACCATCTTTTATAGAGGTGGCTGAGCCCCGCCCACACACAGGTGGCCAATCGGATTTCAACCTACCACAGTTAATATATGCACACCCCTCTGATTGAATACGGCTATCTGGCCTGGCCCGCCCCTATATCCGGGGTTTACAGTTCCTCTGCCTAATCAGGCCCCTACATTCCCCCTTTTTCTTTGGAAATCAGTCAAATCCTTGACTTTTCAGCCAGTTCTATGTTCTCCTATTGTAAGGGGGTTATTTTGATCATGTAATATTGGGGCCAAAAAGTAACAGTAGTGCACAGTCGGCTGATGAGTTAGCCATTCAACGCTTTGTATAACCTTTTCCATTTTTTTTTTCTATTTCTGTTCATCTATTTTCCCACCTATACATTTCATAAACAGGGAACAATAGGAGCAACAATAAATTTAGGTTTTTTTAGCCTTAGCTTTAGTCCATGGTCAGCGGGGTCTGTCGCCTGCAGCTTCCATCTCTGGGGAGTGTCCTCATTCTCGGCTCGTTTGACATGACCCGCATGAATCCAGGCCCTAATGCCTTCTACTTTTACTGCCGTGGGGGTGGTCAAGATAACAGTAAACGGTCCCTTCCAGCGAGGCTCCAAGTTTCCCACTTGATAACGACGTATCCAAACCAAGTCCCCGGGTTAGTAGGGATGTGGTTCCACCTCCATCTCCATCCCAGTGTGGGCAGTCTGGATCCCTGAGTGGGCTCTTTTTTTTTTTTTTTTTAAGACAGACTGTAATGCCTGCAGTGACTGGAGTACAGATTGGTCAGTCATTTCCGCTAAGGCAACCTCTTGCAGTCGAGGACGGGAGGGGGGTCTCTCAAACATTATTTCAACTGGGGTCACCTTGCTTAAATAGGGTGTACATCGTGCCCTGAGGAGGGCAAAAGGGAGGAGATCCACCCATCCACCGCCAGTCTCCAGAATTAGTTTTGTCAAGGTCTCTTTAAGAGTCCGGTTCATTCTCTCTACTTGCCCAGAACTCTGAGGCTGGTAGGCACAATGTAGTTTCCAATTAGTGCCCATGGCCTTGGCCAATGCCTGTGAGACTGAACTAACAAATGCAGGGCTCTTGTCTGACCCCTGCGGCAAGTGCGGGTCTCAGCGTACCCCAGAGGCACACTCTGGGTGGCGAGCCCAGGCGCTCAGCCCCACTCTGGGCGCTGATGGCAGCGTCCGCTTTTGTGCTGAAGTTCCATGTGGCAGGGCTGCTGTCCAGAGTCTCTGCCCAGGAGAAACTACTGCAGCCCCTGCATACCTCTTTCCATTGACCATGTAGCTACTCCCATCTGTGAACAGAATCATCTCGGCATCCGGGAGGGGAATGTCTCTGAGATCCGGCCTTATTCCTGCAACTTGAATTAGGACCTCCCCACAGTCATTTGGGTGGTCAGCCAGCTCCTCTGGCAGCAGCATGGCTGGATTTAGCACTGCAGGGGGCCGGAAGGTCACTCTTGGTTCATTGAGGAGGAGGGCCTGATACCCCGTCACTCGGGCATTTGTCATCCTTCGGCCTGGTGGAGTCCGGAGAAGGCCCTCGATGGCATGTGTGGTGGTCAAAATGAGATTTTGATCCAAAGTCAATTTACTTGCATCCTTGACCAGGACGGCTATGGCAGCAATTATGCGGAGGCAAGGGGGAAACCCAGCTGCTACTGGATCTAGTTTCTTGCTAAGACAGGCTACTGGCCTTTTCCAAGGCCCCAGGGTCTGAGTTAAAACTCCTTTGGCCACCCCTGCTTTTTCATCCACACACCAAGTGGAAGGGCTTGGTAACATCGGGGATGGCCAATGCTGGAGCACGTAGTAAAGCTGCTTGTAATTCCCGAAATGCTCCTTCGGCCTCAGCTGTCCACTCTATCATAGTGAGCCCTCCCTTTGCCAGTTTGTATGGAGGTTGGGCAATCTCCACAAACTGCAGTATCCACAGCCTACAGTAGCCCACCATCCAAGAAACTTCCTCAGATGTCAGGACGTGATGGGGCAGGGGTATCCAGTGATCACCTGTTTCCTGGACTCAGACAGTGAACGCACTCCCTCATGAAGATCAAAGCCTAGATATGTGGCATGGCTCTGACAGAGCTGTGCTTTCTTTGCTGACACCTGATACCCTTTTCCTTACAGTAAGCACACTGGTCTGGATCTAAGTCTTCCTGCCTGCCTTTTCTGTGCTTAGGCTTTTCCTTCCATTTACTATCCCCAACCGGTTTCTTCCCTGCCTCATGTAATGCCAAAACCTTAACAAGTCTTTTTGTCTGTTTTTCATCCTCTTGTGCATCCCTGTTGTTAAACACCTGTCTCCTATTCCCAATAACTCAATCAGATTCTTCCCTTGAAATCCTTCAATTTCCTAAAGTTTCCTCCTTGTATCCAGGACTGACTGACTGGCAAAATCAAGATTCACTGCCCCCTGATTTTTGGGTTCCTCTGGAGTAGTTACAGCATTTACCCAAATGTAACCCAAGGTTTATCATTGATTTAGCCGTACTTCCTGAGTAACTTAGCACATCAGGGAAAAGGCTTATGAGTCAAAGAGATCTCAATTACAATTCTAGGTGAGCAAAGAGAAAACCATTCACATTTTAGCCACTTGTGAACTGTTACGACAGCCGTTAAGCACAAAACTTGTTTACTAACAGATTTCAAAAGCACAAACCCAGTTTCAGCAACCAGCACCCTAGCACTTCATTCCATTTGTCATCCAAGCTAAACTTCAAAGCTTCAGGTTGCCAAAGACTCTGAAAGCTACTTTAACAATTACCCATTAAAACCCTGAGACAGATAATTAACCATCAGTTCAGTCATCTCTTTGCTAACAGATTTCATGTTCCATCTGGGCCCATTCCACTTCAGATGCCATGCTTTCCCGCCAGCAAGGGGGAGGGGTTAGGCAGTCCACGTCGGGCCAGAGAAGGCAAGGAATTCCCTGAAACAAAGGGAGTTTCGGCAGCTGCTTGGGAATATTCCTTAAAGTCTCTGTCCTGAGTTAGACTAACCCCAGTTAGCTCTAGTGATAGCCCTTAACACACGAAATGAGTGAGGGAGAAGCCCCACATCTATTATGAGGAACAGAGGGATGAAAGTCAGAGTCCCCTTACTCTTTGCTTGCCCCATTCCTTCAAACATAACAAAACAAACAACACAGCAGACAACAAAAAGACAAGACGAAGAAAACCACAGGCCCAGCGGTCTTGCCACCAGTGGGGATTTCCTAGGGGGACTCAAACCCCTGACCGCCTAGGGGGACTTGACCCCTGATGACCGAATGGGGGACTCGAACACCCTGGTGACCATCCAGGGGGACTCGAACCCCCTGATCATCTAGGGGGACTCAAACCCCCGATGACTGCCTAGGGGGACTCGAACCCCCTGACCATCCAGGGGGACTCGAACACCCTGGTGACCATCCAGGGGGACTCGAACCCCCTGATCATCTAGGGGGACTCAAACCCCCGATGACTGCCTAGGGGTACTCGAACCCCCTGACCGCCCAGGGGGACTCAAACCCCCTGTCGATCTACCAGCAGAGGGATGGGGCGTCCCCGCATCCACTCCAGCCCTGGGGAGCATGGCTGCGTCCAGCTTCTCCCCGGTGGGCCATACCCTGGAGCTCCAACCAGACAGACAGATAAAATCCTAACACCTCCGGAGGCTTTTCCCATAAGTTCCGATGCTGGCTCAGTTCTCGTTGTTTGATCCCGGACGAGCCCCCAATGTTAGGGTCCGTGATCAAAGGAACGAGACTGACACAAAGCGAAAATCAAGCAAAGTTTTATTTCGCGCCATGCATCAGAAACCAAACTACATTAGAAACCAAACTGCATTAGAAACCAAACTACATTAGAAACCAAACTGCATTAGAAACCAAACTACATTAGAAACCAAACTGCATTAGAAACCAAACCGACTGGTAGGTGCCCGAGTCTTGCTGGGGACCACCACCTCCCAGTCGCTGGGGTCCCCCCTGGAGGCTCCCTGCCTCACCCTCACTGTACCACAGACCCACTCCCGGCATGGCTGCACCGTTGGCTCTTGAGAGGCTGCTCCTGATGGCAGCGCTGCCTGAGGCGGCGTGGCTGCTTGCGGTGGTGCTGCTGCTGATACTCTGGCTCAGGGTGGCGTCGCTCGTGGCATCGCAGTGGCGCGGCTGCCACTGCTGCTCTGGTGCAGTGCTGCTTGCGGTGGTGCTGCTGCCGCTGCTGCTCTGGGCGGTGCACGGGGCGATGCCGCTCGCTGTGGCGCCGCTGCCGCTGCTGCTCTGGGCAGTGCACGGGGCGATGCCGCTCGCTGTGGCGCCGCTGCCGCTCGCAGTGGTGCACGGGGCGATGCCGCTCGCTGTGGCGCCGCTGCCGCTGCTGCTCTGGGCGGTGCACGGGGCGATGCCGCTCGCTGTGCGCCGCTGCCGCTGCTGCTCTTGGCGGTGCATGGGGCGATGCCGCTGGAGTTGGCGCCGCTGCTGCTGCTGCTCTGGGCGGTGCAGTGCATGGGGCGATGCCGCTGGAGTTGGCGCCGCTGCTGCTGCTGCTCTGGGCGGTGCGGTGCAGGGGGCGACGCCGCTTGAGGTGGCGCCGCCACCGCTGCTGCTCTGGGCGGTGCACGGGGCGATGCCGCTCGCTGTGGCGCCGCTGCCGCTGCTGCTCTGGGCGGTGCACGGGGCGATGCCGCTCGCTGTGGCGCCGCTGCCGCTGCTGCTCTTGGCGGTGCATGGGGCGATGCCGCTGGAGTTGGCGCCGCCACCGCTGCTGCTCTGGGCGGTGCACGGGGCGATGCCGCTCGCTGTGGTGCCGCTGCCGCTGCTGCTCTTGGCGGTGCATGGGGCGATGCCGCTGGAGTTGGCGCCGCTGCTGCTGCTGCTCTGGGCGGTGCAGTGCAGGGGGCTATGCCACTTGAGGTGGCGCCGCTGCTGCTGCTGCTCTGGGCGGTGCGGTGCAGGGGGCGATGCCGCTTGAGGTGGCCACCGCTGCTGCTCTGGGCGGTGCACGGGGCGATGCCGCTCGCTGTGGCGCCGCTGCCGCTGCTGCTCTTGGCGGTGCATGGGGCGATGCCGCTGGAGTTGGCGCCGCTGCTGCTGCTGCTCTGGGCGGTGCGGTGCAGGGGGCGACGCCGCTTGAAGTGGCGCCGCCACCGCTGCTGCTCTGGGCGGTGCACGGGGCGATGCCGCTGCCGCTGCTGCTCGCAGTGGTGCACGGGGCGGCGCCGCTCGTGTTACCGTTCAAGGCGGCGCCGCTGGAACTGCTGCTCTGGTGCACGAGGCGGTGCCGCGTGCTGTGGCGCCGCTGCCGCGGCTGCTCTGGGCGGTGCATGGGACGATGCCGCTGGCTGTGGCGCCGCTGCCGCTCGCGGTGGTGCACCGGGTGGTGCCGCTTCCGCTTCTGCTCTGGTGCACGGGCGATGCCGCTCGCTATGGCGCCGCTACTGCTGCCGCTCGCGGTGGTGCACCGGGTGGTGCCGCTACCGCTTCTGCTCTGGGCGGTGCACGGGCGATGCCGCTCGCTATGGCGCCGCTACCGCTGCCGCTCGCGGTGGTGCACCGGGTGGTGCCGCTACCGCTTCTGCTCTGGTGCACGGGCGATGCCGCTCGCTATGGCGCCGCTACTGCTGCCGCTCGCGGTGGTGCAACGGGTGGTGCCGCTACCGCTTCTGCTCTGGGCGGTGCACGAGCGATGCCGCTCGCTATGGCGCCGCTACTGCTGCCCCTCGCGGTGGTGCACCGGGTGGTGCCGCTACCGCTTCTGCTCTGGTGCACGGGCGATGCCGCTCGCTATGGCGCCGCTACTGCTGCCGCTCGCGGTGGTGCACCGGGTGGTGCCGCTACCGCTTCTGCTCTGGGCGGTGCACGAGCGATGCCGCTCGCTATGGCGCCGCTACCGCTGCCGCTCGCGGTGGTGCACCGGGTGGTGCCGCTACCGCTTCTGCTCTGGGCGGTGCACGGGCGATGCCGCTCGCTATGGCGCCGCTACCGCTGCCGCTCGAGGTGGTGCACCGGGTGGTGCCGCTACCGCTTCTGCTCTGGGCGGTGCACGGGCGATGCCGCTCGCTATGGCGCCGCTACCGCTGCCGCTCGAGGTGGTGCACCGGGTGGTGCCGCTACCGCTTCTGCTCTGGGCGGTGCACGGGCGATACCGCTCGCTATGGCGCCGCTACCGCTGCCGCTCGCGGTGGTGCACCGGGTGGTGCCGCTACCGCTTCTGCTCTGGTGCACGGGCGATGCCGCTCGCTATGGCGCCGCTACCGCTGCCGCTCGCGGTGGTGCACCGGGTGGTGCCGCTACCGCTTCTGCTCTGGGCGGTGCACGAGCGATGCCGCTCGCTATGGCGCCGCTACCGCTGCCGCTCGCGGTGGTGCACCGGGTGGTGCCGCTACCGCTTCTGCTCTGGGCGGTGCACGGGCGATGCCGCTCGCTATGGCGCCGCTACCGCTGCCGCTCGAGGTGGTGCACCGGGTGGTGCCGCTACCGCTTCTGCTCTGGGCGGTGCACGGGCGATGCCGCTCGCTATGGCGCCGCTACCGCTGCCGCTCGAGGTGGTGCACCGGGTGGTGCCGCTACCGCTTCTGCTCTGGGCGGTGCACGGGCGATGCCGCTCGCTATGGCGCCGCTACCGCTGCCGCTCGCGGTGGTGCACCGGGTGGTGCCGCTACCGCTTCTGCTCTGGTGCACGGGCGATGCCGCTCGCTATGGCGCCGCTACCGCTGCCGCTCGCGGTGGTGCAGCGGGTGGTGCCGCTACCGCTTCTGCTCTGGTGCACGGGCGATGCTGCTCGCTATGGCGCCGCTACCGCTGCTGCTCGCGGTGCTGCATGGGGTGGTGCAGGGCTCTTGCTAAAAAGAAAAAAAAACCCCTATCCAGTCTTACAGACCATCTTTTATAGAGGTGGCTGAGCCCCGCCCACACACAGGTGGCCAATCGGATTTCAACCTACCACAGTTAATATATGCACACCCCTCTGATTGAATACGGCTATCTGGCCTGGCCCGCCCCTATATCCGGGGTTTACAGTTCCTCTGCCTAATCAGGCCCCTACATTCCCCCTTTTTCTTTGGAAATCAGTCAAATCCTTGACTTTTCAGCCAGTTCTATGTTCTCCTATTGTAAGGGGGTTATTTTGATCATGTAATATTGGGGCCAAAAAGTAACAGTAGTGCACAGTCGGCTGATGAGTTAGCCATTCAACGCTTTGTATAACCTTTTCCATTTTTTTTTTCTATTTCTGTTCATCTATTTTCCCACCTATACATTTCATAAACAGGGAACAATAGGAGCAACAATAAATTTAGGTTTTTTTAGCCTTAGCTTTAGTCCATGGTCAGCGGGGTCTGTCGCCTGCAGCTTCCATCTCTGGGGAGTGTCCTCATTCTCGGCTCGTTTGACATGACCCGCATGAATCCAGGCCCTAATGCCTTCTACTTTTACTGCCGTGGGGGTGGTCAAGATAACAGTAAACGGTCCCTTCCAGCGAGGCTCCAAGTTTCCCACTTGATAACGACGTATCCAAACCAAGTCCCCGGGTTAGTAGGGATGTGGTTCCACCTCCATCTCCATCCCAGTGTGGGCAGTCTGGATCCCTGAGTGGGCTCTTTTTTTTTTTTTTTTTAAGACAGACTGTAATGCCTGCAGTGACTGGAGTACAGATTGGTCAGTCATTTCCGCTAAGGCAACCTCTTGCAGTCGAGGACGGGAGGGGGGTCTCTCAAACATTATTTCAACTGGGGTCACCTTGCTTAAATAGGGTGTACATCGTGCCCTGAGGAGGGCAAAAGGGAGGAGATCCACCCATCCACCGCCAGTCTCCAGAATTAGTTTTGTCAAGGTCTCTTTAAGAGTCCGGTTCATTCTCTCTACTTGCCCAGAACTCTGAGGCTGGTAGGCACAATGTAGTTTCCAATTAGTGCCCATGGCCTTGGCCAATGCCTGTGAGACTGAACTAACAAATGCAGGGCTCTTGTCTGACCCCTGCGGCAAGTGCGGGTCTCAGCGTACCCCAGAGGCACACTCTGGGTGGCGAGCCCAGGCGCTCAGCCCCACTCTGGGCGCTGATGGCAGCGTCCGCTTTTGTGCTGAAGTTCCATGTGGCAGGGCTGCTGTCCAGAGTCTCTGCCCAGGAGAAACTACTGCAGCCCCTGCATACCTCTTTCCATTGACCATGTAGCTACTCCCATCTGTGAACAGAATCATCTCGGCATCCGGGAGGGGAATGTCTCTGAGATCCGGCCTTATTCCTGCAACTTGAATTAGGACCTCCCCACAGTCATTTGGGTGGTCAGCCAGCTCCTCTGGCAGCAGCATGGCTGGATTTAGCACTGCAGGGGGCCGGAAGGTCACTCTTGGTTCATTGAGGAGGAGGGCCTGATACCCCGTCACTCGGGCATTTGTCATCCTTCGGCCTGGTGGAGTCCGGAGAAGGCCCTCGATGGCATGTGTGGTGGTCAAAATGAGATTTTGATCCAAAGTCAATTTACTTGCATCCTTGACCAGGACGGCTATGGCAGCAATTATGCGGAGGCAAGGGGGAAACCCAGCTGCTACTGGATCTAGTTTCTTGCTAAGACAGGCTACTGGCCTTTTCCAAGGCCCCAGGGTCTGAGTTAAAACTCCTTTGGCCACCCCTGCTTTTTCATCCACACACCAAGTGGAAGGGCTTGGTAACATCGGGGATGGCCAATGCTGGAGCACGTAGTAAAGCTGCTTGTAATTCCCGAAATGCTCCTTCGGCCTCAGCTGTCCACTCTATCATAGTGAGCCCTCCCTTTGCCAGTTTGTATGGAGGTTGGGCAATCTCCACAAACTGCAGTATCCACAGCCTACAGTAGCCCACCATCCAAGAAACTTCCTCAGATGTCAGGACGTGATGGGGCAGGGGTATCCAGTGATCACCTGTTTCCTGGACTCAGACAGTGAACGCACTCCCTCATGAAGATCAAAGCCTAGATATGTGGCATGGCTCTGACAGAGCTGTGCTTTCTTTGCTGACACCTGATACCCTTTTCCTTACAGTAAGCACACTGGTCTGGATCTAAGTCTTCCTGCCTGCCTTTTCTGTGCTTAGGCTTTTCCTTCCATTTACTATCCCCAACCGGTTTCTTCCCTGCCTCATGTAATGCCAAAACCTTAACAAGTCTTTTTGTCTGTTTTTCATCCTCTTGTGCATCCCTGTTGTTAAACACCTGTCTCCTATTCCCAATAACTCAATCAGATTCTTCCCTTGAAATCCTTCAATTTCCTAAAGTTTCCTCCTTGTATCCAGGACTGACTGACTGGCAAAATCAAGATTCACTGCCCCCTGATTTTTGGGTTCCTCTGGAGTAGTTACAGCATTTACCCAAATGTAACCCAAGGTTTATCATTGATTTAGCCGTACTTCCTGAGTAACTTAGCACATCAGGGAAAAGGCTTATGAGTCAAAGAGATCTCAATTACAATTCTAGGTGAGCAAAGAGAAAACCATTCACATTTTAGCCACTTGTGAACTGTTACGACAGCCGTTAAGCACAAAACTTGTTTACTAACAGATTTCAAAAGCACAAACCCAGTTTCAGCAACCAGCACCCTAGCACTTCATTCCATTTGTCATCCAAGCTAAACTTCAAAGCTTCAGGTTGCCAAAGACTCTGAAAGCTACTTTAACAATTACCCATTAAAACCCTGAGACAGATAATTAACCATCAGTTCAGTCATCTCTTTGCTAACAGATTTCATGTTCCATCTGGGCCCATTCCACTTCAGATGCCATGCTTTCCCGCCAGCAAGGGGGAGGGGTTAGGCAGTCCACGTCGGGCCAGAGAAGGCAAGGAATTCCCTGAAACAAAGGGAGTTTCGGCAGCTGCTTGGGAATATTCCTTAAAGTCTCTGTCCTGAGTTAGACTAACCCCAGTTAGCTCTAGTGATAGCCCTTAACACACGAAATGAGTGAGGGAGAAGCCCCACATCTATTATGAGGAACAGAGGGATGAAAGTCAGAGTCCCCTTACTCTTTGCTTGCCCCATTCCTTCAAACATAACAAAACAAACAACACAGCAGACAACAAAAAGACAAGACGAAGAAAACCACAGGCCCAGCGGTCTTGCCACCAGTGGGGATTTCCTAGGGGGACTCAAACCCCTGACCGCCTAGGGGGACTTGACCCCTGATGACCGAATGGGGGACTCGAACACCCTGGTGACCATCCAGGGGGACTCGAACCCCCTGATCATCTAGGGGGACTCAAACCCCCGATGACTGCCTAGGGGGACTCGAACCCCCTGACCATCCAGGGGGACTCGAACACCCTGGTGACCATCCAGGGGGACTCGAACCCCCTGATCATCTAGGGGGACTCAAACCCCCGATGACTGCCTAGGGGTACTCGAACCCCCTGACCGCCCAGGGGGACTCAAACCCCCTGTCGATCTACCAGCAGAGGGATGGGGCGTCCCCGCATCCACTCCAGCCCTGGGGAGCATGGCTGCGTCCAGCTTCTCCCCGGTGGGCCATACCCTGGAGCTCCAACCAGACAGACAGATAAAATCCTAACACCTCCGGAGGCTTTTCCCATAAGTTCCGATGCTGGCTCAGTTCTCGTTGTTTGATCCCGGACGAGCCCCCAATGTTAGGGTCCGTGATCAAAGGAACGAGACTGACACAAAGCGAAAATCAAGCAAAGTTTTATTTCGCGCCATGCATCAGAAACCAAACTACATTAGAAACCAAACTGCATTAGAAACCAAACTACATTAGAAACCAAACTGCATTAGAAACCAAACTACATTAGAAACCAAACTGCATTAGAAACCAAACCGACTGGTAGGTGCCCGAGTCTTGCTGGGGACCACCACCTCCCAGTCGCTGGGGTCCCCCCTGGAGGCTCCCTGCCTCACCCTCACTGTACCACAGACCCACTCCCGGCATGGCTGCACCGTTGGCTCTTGAGAGGCTGCTCCTGATGGCAGCGCTGCCTGAGGCGGCGTGGCTGCTTGCGGTGGTGCTGCTGCTGATACTCTGGCTCAGGGTGGCGTCGCTCGTGGCATCGCAGTGGCGCGGCTGCCACTGCTGCTCTGGTGCAGTGCTGCTTGCGGTGGTGCTGCTGCCGCTGCTGCTCTGGGCGGTGCACGGGGCGATGCCGCTCGCTGTGGCGCCGCTGCCGCTGCTGCTCTGGGCAGTGCACGGGGCGATGCCGCTCGCTGTGGCGCCGCTGCCGCTCGCAGTGGTGCACGGGGCGATGCCGCTCGCTGTGGCGCCGCTGCCGCTGCTGCTCTGGGCGGTGCACGGGGCGATGCCGCTCGCTGTGCGCCGCTGCCGCTGCTGCTCTTGGCGGTGCATGGGGCGATGCCGCTGGAGTTGGCGCCGCTGCTGCTGCTGCTCTGGGCGGTGCAGTGCATGGGGCGATGCCGCTGGAGTTGGCGCCGCTGCTGCTGCTGCTCTGGGCGGTGCGGTGCAGGGGGCGACGCCGCTTGAGGTGGCGCCGCCACCGCTGCTGCTCTGGGCGGTGCACGGGGCGATGCCGCTCGCTGTGGCGCCGCTGCCGCTGCTGCTCTGGGCGGTGCACGGGGCGATGCCGCTCGCTGTGGCGCCGCTGCCGCTGCTGCTCTTGGCGGTGCATGGGGCGATGCCGCTGGAGTTGGCGCCGCCACCGCTGCTGCTCTGGGCGGTGCACGGGGCGATGCCGCTCGCTGTGGTGCCGCTGCCGCTGCTGCTCTTGGCGGTGCATGGGGCGATGCCGCTGGAGTTGGCGCCGCTGCTGCTGCTGCTCTGGGCGGTGCAGTGCAGGGGGCTATGCCACTTGAGGTGGCGCCGCTGCTGCTGCTGCTCTGGGCGGTGCGGTGCAGGGGGCGATGCCGCTTGAGGTGGCCACCGCTGCTGCTCTGGGCGGTGCACGGGGCGATGCCGCTCGCTGTGGCGCCGCTGCCGCTGCTGCTCTTGGCGGTGCATGGGGCGATGCCGCTGGAGTTGGCGCCGCTGCTGCTGCTGCTCTGGGCGGTGCGGTGCAGGGGGCGACGCCGCTTGAAGTGGCGCCGCCACCGCTGCTGCTCTGGGCGGTGCACGGGGCGATGCCGCTGCCGCTGCTGCTCGCAGTGGTGCACGGGGCGGCGCCGCTCGTGTTACAGTTCAAGGCGGCGCCGCTGGAACTGCTGCTCTGGTGCACGAGGCGGTGCCGCGTGCTGTGGCGCCGCTGCCGCAGCTGCTCTGGGCGGTGCGGTGCAGGGGGCGACGCCGCTTGAAGTGGCGCCGCCACCGCTGCTGCTCTGGGCGGTGCACGGGGCGATGCCGCTGCCGCTGCTGCTCGCAGTGGTGCACGGGGCGGCGCCGCTCGTGTTACCGTTCAAGGCGGCGCCGCTGGAACTGCTGCTCTGGTGCACGAGGCGGTGCCGCGTGCTGTGGCGCCGCTGCCGCGGCTGCTCTGGGCGGTGCATGGGACGATGCCGCTGGCTGTGGCGCCGCTGCCGCTCGCGGTGGTGCACCGGGTGGTGCCGCTTCCGCTTCTGCTCTGGTGCACGGGCGATGCCGCTCGCTATGGCGCCGCTACCGCTGCCGCTCGCGGTGGTGCACCGGGTGGTGCCGCTACCGCTTCTGCTCTGGTGCACGGGCGATGCCGCTCGCTATGGCGCCGCTACTGCTGCCGCTCGCGGTGGTGCACCGGGTGGTGCCGCTACCGCTTCTGCTCTGGGCGGTGCACGGGCGATGCCGCTCGCTATGGCGCCGCTACTGCTGCCGCTCGCGGTGGTGCACCGGGTGGTGCCGCTACCGCTTCTGCTCTGGTCGGTGCACGGGCGATGCCGCTCGCTATGGCGCCGCTACTGCTGCCGCTCGCGGTGGTGCACCGGGTGGTGCCGCTACCGCTTCTGCTCTGGTGCACGGGCGATGCCGCTCGCTATGGCGCCGCTACTGCTGCCGCTCGCGGTGGTGCACCGGGTGGTGCCGCTACCGCTTCTGCTCTGGGCGGTGCACGGGCGATGCCGCTCGCTATGGCGCCGCTACTGCTGCCGCTCGCGGTGGTGCACCGGGTGGTGCCGCTACCGCTTCTGCTCTGGGCGGTGCACGGGCGATGCCGCTCGCTATGGCGCCGCTACTGCTGCCGCTCGCGGTGGTGCACCGGGTGGTGCCGCTACCGCTTCTGCTCTGGGCGGTGCACGGGCGATGCCGCTCGCTATGGCGCCGCTACTGCTGCCGCTCGCGGTGCTGCACCGGGTGGTGCCGCTACCGCTTCTGCTCTGGGCGGTGCACGGGCGATGCCGCTCGCTATGGCGCCGCTACTGCTGCCGCTCGCGGTGGTGCACCGGGTGGTGCCGCCACCGCTTCTGCTCTGGTGCACGGGCGATGCCGCTCGCTATGGCGCCGCTACTGCTGCCGCTCGCGGTGGTGTACCGGGTGGTGCCGCTACCGCTTCTGCTCTGGTGCACGGGCGATGCTGCTCGCTATGGCGCCGCTACCGCTGCCGCTCGCGGTGCTGCACGGAGTGGTGCAGGGCTCTTGCTAAAAAGAAAAAAAACCCCTATCCAGTCTTACAGACCATCTTTTATAGAGGTGGCTGAGCCCCGCCCACACACAGGTGGCCAATCGGATTTCAACCTACCACAGTTAATATATGCACACCCCTCTGATTGAATACGGCTATCTGGCCTGGCCCACCCCTATATCCGGGGTTTACAGTTCCTCTGCCTAATCAGGCCCCTACACACACCACCAGACCAAGGATGTGGTCATGAGCCCTGTTCTACACGTAAGGACCAGCACACCTGAGTGATGGACGCACATTACCAGAGAGGGTCAGCAGCAGATCTGGGCTGGGCACCCTACCCCTCTCTATCAGCAGTCCCCCGGGCCAGCCACCGCGGAGAGCAGGAAATGGGCTTTGCACCATCAAATCTTATTTTAAGCATACAAATGAGCAGAGTGCACCATCAAATCTTATTTTAAGCATACAAATGAGCAGAGTGCAGGCGACGTGCAAACACAAGAGCCAAAGCAAACAGTCTGGTGCTGGTTTTAATGACCTATTTTGGGTTTGGGTCCTAACACAGCCCTAACTTCTTTAGTTAAAAGCTTCCTGACCTGGAGGGCACTCTGGCTTCAGAGGACATCTTTTCATTTGCAAATCTGCAAGTACTGGGAGCTCAGAGCTCTCAAGAGAGTTATCTTTCTTCCCTCACACCTCCCTCCTTCTCTGCCTGTCTCACCTGTGGTATTTCCCTGAGGCTGGACCAGGATTCCCTCTGAAGGCTGCACATAGTTGTTGCTGTTTGACATGACGCCATGTGGGTGAATCAAGGCGACAAGGGAAACAGGGGGCCCGTTGGCGTCTGACAGGAGCCCGGCTCACCCACAGAGAGTGGACAGACGTCCCCGATCTCTCAGCCGTGGGGCATGGGGGTGTCCTAGATATTCAGAGGCGCAGGCCGGCTTCACCGGAGCAGCGGCTGAAGAATGTTGCGGCCCCTGAAGCCCGCCTGGGGCAGGGCAGACTTCATTGTCCAAGCTTGGCCTGTCCAAGGGCCTCTGCGGGGCATGGACCCACCCCCGAGGGCCTCTGCCGCTGCAGGGCCCGCAGCTCCCCCTCTGGCGCGGGAGCCATCAACAGTGCAGCCCAGCAGCAGCGTGGAAGGAGCCAGTCAAGGGGGGCCACTGTCTGGCCGTTCTGTTCTTCACCTGCTCCTTCTGCGGGGTGGGGGGGGAGTGCGCAGTGAAATCCTCTGACCTGGGGCCCAGGACTGGGTCTCAGGAGAGATCAAAGGGCAGGGCAGCCCCTCGCAGGCCAAGGTAGGTCTTTCCCAGGCCGCCACACTGTGCGGCCGCCTGTGGTTTTGTTCTGGGCTCGCAGCTGGCCGGGCGGTGTGGCCCAGCCTGCCTTTGTCTAGCCTGGGAAGCTGCAGGCCAAGCAGCAGACCCCACGGTCATCGGATGATCAACGGCCCCGAGGCTGGACACGAAACCTGTCTTCCCATTTCCTTTTCTTAGAAGGAATGAATTGCATGAGGACCAAAGAAAGCCCTTGTGACGCACCCCCCCTCCGCGGCCTCCGGTGCCCCAGGCCCACACGGGGCACACACACCCGCGCCCACGGACTCGGGCTCCTGGGGATTAGGGCCCGTGTCCTATCCAGGGCCTCGGAGAAAGCGCGAGGCATCCTTCCGGCTCTTTCTCCACCGCCGGCTCAGTAGCAGGCAGACGACGGGGCAGCAGAAAGCAAAGCTCTCTGCCCTGCGGTTGAAGCCTCTGGGTGTTCCTCGGTGCGATCCTCCGCATGTTCCTCTGCGGCCCGGAGCGCGCTTGTCACTCGTCATCAGCACTAGCCTGGTCGGGACGCATTTCCAGAGTGCATGCGGCTCAGGGGGCTGGGACGCGCTTGCCACCAACGTGTTTCCCCAAGTTGTGCCTTTTGAATGTGTGTCCATTTCTTCGGCCAGGCAGAGGGGTGGAGGGTTACCCCGAGGCATTGGCTGCTGGATGGCGACGTCACTCGCAGGGGGCCACCACGGACACCCGCCCGCCCCGCCCCACTGGGCTGCCCCGGGGGCGCAGCACGGCCTCCTGGCCTCCGCACTGGCGGCCCATGTCCAGAAACCCCTTTCGTATTCTGCCGACGGTCAAGGGCCCGGGGACCGCACTGCACATGCACATCACGTGCCCTGCAGGCCTACGGGGGTGCAGACGGGCCACGGAAGTGACCACGCTGTGGGGACGTGCGTGGGTCTCTGTGCCCATGGGGTCCGGCCCCTCCTTCTGTGTCAGCGGCCTGGCCTGCTTCCTGTTTTCTGTCACACAGTGCCCCTCAGGTGACAGCCACCTGTTGGAAGGAATGTGTCCTCTCCATCCTGCTCGCTGTCCCTAAATCTCACCGAGCCGTGGGCCTCTTGCCTGGGACCATGCGGCATGTGTCCTCCTGTGATGGGATTCGCTCACTTGGTGTCCCCCGGGCTCACCTGTGGCGCAGGCGGCGGGATCGCAATCGGTAGTGTGCACAGACCACCCTTCGTTGACCATCACCCCCGATGGACAGACACTCGGGGCACGTCCAGCCTGCAGCCCCTGTGCATCATGTGGCCATGAACATGGGCCTGCAAACTCATCTCCAAGCTCTGGCTCCCCCTCTTCTGGGTGCAGACCCTGGGGACAGGGGTCGGACACTGCCCATGCCAGGGCTGACGTCCGAGGTCGCGCCAGCTCACCCTCCCACAGAGAGCACGCGAGGGCTCTCGTCTCACCTCGTCTTCTCTGAAATCTGCTATTGTGTGTGGTTTGGGGAGTCGCCATACTAAGTGTGCAAAGTGGTCTCGTGGTTTTGATTTGCATTTTCCTAATGAGTGTGACATCTTTACATGTTTGTTGGCTCTTTGGGTCTTTTCTTTGGAGAACTGTCTCATCAAGCCCTTTGCCCAGTTTTTAATTGGGCTGTTCGATTTTGTTGTCATTGAGTTAGGAGGTTCTTTATATATTGTGAATATCAATCCCTTATCAGATACGTGATTTGCAAATATTTCCTCCCACAGAAGAGGGAAATTCTGTGGGAGAAAATATTTTCCTTCTCTCAAATGGCGTCCTTGGTGCACAAAAGCATTTTTATTTATTTATTTATTTATTTATTTATTTATTTATTATGATGCCCCATTTGTCTGTTCTTCCTGGTGTTGCCTTTAGTGTCCTACCCGGATGATCTTTTGCCAAAACCAATGTCATGAAGATTTTGCCTACATATTGTACTTTTGAAACTAATGTAACACTGTATGTTTACTACACTAGAAGTAAAATCTAAAACTCAATAAAACCAAAAAACGAGAATAAATAAAAGCAGTAACATATACATGTCTGTCAAAATGTTAGAAAAACATATAAAGCGAAAAGGGCAAGTTTTCCCACCTCTTTGCCTTTATCTGCAGATGGGATGATTTTTAACTCTTTAGTGGGCATCATTTTAATACTTTGTGTATGGACACATGCAATTTTCATTTCTTTAGCTGATTACAACTATGTTTCCCAAAGTAATACATAATCAATGTGGAAAATACACAGAGGTTTTTTTAAACCTCTCCCCAACTTCATTTCTTATGTACTTACATTTCAAGTGATGTCCTACAAGGGCTCAGCAGATGGTAACATGTTTATTACCATTTCTCAGGTAAAGACATTCAGGCCTAACTCGCCCAGGATCACACAGCCATCAGTGACCTTGCTGGGATGTGACTTCACAGCTCGTGTCCTTGATAATGCTATACCATTGCCTCTTCCAAGGCAACAAACAGACCACCCCATTTTTAAAGTCCGCAGTGAATTGTCCGGTATAATAAACAACGTTTTATGGCTGCTTGAACCTTTCAACCTGTTGCTCCTCCTCAGACGCGCCATTCCCCACGTAGCCATCAGCCACACGTGCCGACGCAAGTGGGTTAAAATGTGAAAACCTGTGCCTCCGTCACCCTGGCCACACTTCACGGCCCAGGACACCCGTGACTCCTGACTGCCATGGTGGGGACATGGAGCACCTCTTTCGTCACGGGGAGTCCCACAGGGCCATGCAGCTCTAGGGAACAGCACTGATGGTGGGCACCCGTTCCTTCCAGCCCCACTGCGGCGGCCTCTGGACAGATGTCCCTGCTCGGTCCTGACCCCGTCTGTTCTCCACATGGCGTTCGATGACATCTGAAAGAGTAAGTCTCGGGGGCCTGTGGAGCCCTCCTGTTCCTCCACCATGCCCCTCGGGCCCACGGCCTCTCTGACCTCAGGGCTCGGGGCCTCCCACGTACTGCCCCACGGCTCCCCAGCTCCTCTCTTCTCTCATGGGTCCTCCTGGGCCTCGTGGCCACTGTCACTGTACCACAATGTCCTTCTTGGGGCGAAGCCATAGGAGTGTCATTTCAACCTGGTGTTTACAGAACACCTTGCCAGGCACGGTGTCAGGGGAGGCACAGTGAACGAGGCCAGACAACAAGGTCACCTTCCCTGAGTTTATCCTCCATGGAGAAGAACAGATGGAGTCGGGTCTTATAGGGGTGGAGCGTGCCGTGAGTCCCCTTACTCGGGACGCAGGGCCCTGGGGTGCCTCACTCCCCACCTGGGGCAGAGCTCTGGACCATCAACCTCGGACAGAAGGGGGCCTGAAGCTCATTCACTCGGACACCCCGTTGTAGACTGAGGCAGCAGATCTCAGAGGTTTGGCGAACTGCCAGGTGGCCTCCCACTGGCCGGGTGGATGCAGAGCCCAGGTCTTTCTGCATGTGACAGAGCCCAGAAGGAAGAGAGGACAGACAGCAGCAGGACACCCGGCACGGGCCCCAGAGAGATGGGGCAAGCAAGGGAGCTGAGAGGAGTTGTTTCCAGGCTGGAGTGGCAGCCCCACTGACCTGGGTCGGCCTGAAGCCACTGCAGAAGCGACAGGGCAGGCAGAGGCTGGTGGGACTGTTGGTTCGAGGGGAGGAGTGTGCGGGAGGCCTGAGCCCGCCCTCGCCGTGGGGACGCCCATGGCTGGGCACGCGGCCAGCTCTGCCACAGACAAGACGGGCCGGGAGGACGGGCCGGGAGGACGGTGCGTGTCGAGGCGCAGCATCACCTTGTGTGTGGCGGAGTGTAAAAAACCTGAAGAACCAGCGGAAAGCGGATTCCACAGGGAGTCTGGCTTCAGCACGGCCTCCAAGCCAGACGCCTCCTCCCCAGCATCGTGCGGTCCCAGGTGACAACGTGTCAGGACACTGGGAGCCGTTTGAGTGCAGCAGGTGGGGTGTGCAGGCACCATCCCCCACCCGACTGGATCTGCATTCCCACGACGAGCTGCCCGGTGGCTTGCGGCAGGGCCAGGCAGCGGGGTCAGACGGGGCAGCGGTGCTGGGAGCACTGGGAGCGATGGGAGCCAGGTGCGCCAGTGGCCGGCTGCGGCCTTGACTCAGGGAAGCGGCCCGGAGCCGCATCTGTGGGCCAGGACCCTGGCCGGGCCACACCACGGGTGCCGCTTACCAGAGAGAACGACATGATGGGCCGCTTAACCCCACGGACACAGCATGAACACCACGTATTTGGGTTCCCAAGTTCACCTCCTAAACGATCCCAAGTTCACCTCCTAAACAGTCCCCATCCCGTGGAGTGAGCCACCGCGATGAGCAGCGCAGTCAGGGTGTCGGCTCTGGGTGCTCAGAACAGCCAGTGGGGGGACGCAGGTCCCCGTGAGGCCGTCACAGAGCAACAGTCCTCCCTCCCATACCTCCTGGGTCAGATCTGGATGCTCACACGGCCTGCTGGGGTCGCCCACGCCGCTCCTCCCTGTCTGATGAGTCCGTGGGCGACCCACAGACACACAGCCCAGCTGACACAGCACAAAACCTGGGTCAACCCGCCTGACTTGGCTGGTGTTTGGGCCGTCCCTCCTATGAGTTTGCTTCCTCCTGCTGGACCCTGGGCTGCCAGCCTGTCCATCCACTCGTCCCCTTCCCCGTGAGCAGCGTCACCATCGGTCCTGCCACCCCCAGGCAGGCCTGATCACTGGGCCCTGCCACACATGCCCAGCGGCTTTGCTGACAGCACTCTCCAGCAGAGCTCTGCCCACTGCAGGGCCGCTGAGGCCACTCCATCTGCCACCACGACCCTCTCCCTCGAGACCCCGGAGGCCTGCCCAGGCCTCCTCTGCTGCAGTTCCCACCTCGTGCTCATTTCCTCCCCGCACAGGGAGGGCAAGTCCCTGCTCCTGCTGAGACCACCCCCCCATCCGTTCCTGATAGCAGAAGTCCCCACACACAGACATCCTGGTCTCTTGGCAGTGACAGTTCACAGGCTGTACCAAGTAGGATTCTGAGGCCTGAGCGAGAAAGGGGCCGTCTGGCTGGGGCAGTAGTATAGGGGATGTGTCTCTGTCCCCTGAATTAGTGACTCTTTCATAAGGGCCCCTGAAGTCACCTGGACTTCCGCAGGACAGAACACATGGAGCTACATGTTAATGTCCCACGCTGTCCTCCCAACCTCTGGGCTCCCTCCTGACGCCTCCTCGGGCATCTGCTCCTCCTTTCCACGAGGCCAGGAGGAGTCCACAGAGGAGGGGCCCAGTGCTTCACCGGTGGCACCGACAGAGCCTGGAGTCACGGTGGTGCTCTGCACCGTCCCCAGCCAGGCCTCAGACTCCGCTTCCTGAGTCAGAAGCAGAGGGAGGACTGAGGGAGGAGGGGCCAGCGGAGCCCACGGTGCCACTTTGGTGACCAGAGGTTGGAGGGTCAGTCACGCTGAAGGACTCGTTTCTCTGACCAAGAGCAGCCCGTGCAGCCTGGCCCGGCTGGCTTCTGCATCCCCACCGCCCAGACATTTGGGTAAAGCTGCTTCAAGCTGCAGACTCTCCTACCAGGAGCCCCCGGTGTTCCCGGGGACTTGGCGGTGGTCCTGTAGGCCCCTTTCCTGCAGCCAGGATGTGCTCCAGGACACACGTGTGTGTGTTCATGACTCGGACCCTTCTCTGGGCTGCGTGGACCCTCATGGACAGGAGGCTTGACCACACCTGCAGGCTTCCGCAACCCCCGCAGCCTCTGCATCTCCTTCACTCCCTGAGCGCACCGCACCTGCTGCTCCGGTGGTGGGAGAGGCAGCCACACCTGTGCATGGTGGCTTGCTCCCCAAGTGCTGGGCGTCTCCCCTCATCCGTCCCTTTTCACACCCAACGGCCAGCGGGCTCACTTACACCTGGGCGCCGGGCCCATATGCTCACAACCATGGGTGCCCCGTGGTGTGCAGACACCCCGGCTGGAGGACCGGCGGCCGGCACCCCCAGCAGCCCCACATCCTGCAGTTCGCCGTGAGTGTGCCCACTGGCACGGCCTGCTTCTGTCTGACTTCACGGCTTGCATACAAACTTGGAAGCATCATAGTTTCTCCTGAAAAATGACTCCAAACTTGTTTTTTATAAAAAAACATGGAAAGTATTTTGGGTTTAGGTCCTGGTACCCTTGATTTTCAAGGGAGGAGGATGCAAATTTGTCCCCTTTGATCCAGAGACAAAAGATTACAGCTCATCTCCGAGGCCAGCAGAAACCCTCCGGCTGCTGCAAGTACAGCCCGAAGGCTCTGGACAGCGGAGCGTGTGCGTGAGCCTGTGCCAGGCGTGTGTGTGTGCAGTGGGCACACCTCCAGGACAGCGCCCAAGCCACCGGGTCTTGTCCGAGGTGGAGCTGGGGCCGGATGTGTTGGGTACGGCGCTCCTCGGCCAGAGCACTGCCCGCATTCGGCGCCTCCTAACAGCAGAAGCCAGACCACTGGCTTGTGCAAACCGAAGGCTTTCCCTCTTGCACACTGGACACACCTTGTCTTTCTACCTTGAAGAAAAGAGCGCACGGGAGTCCTGCTGTTTGCACACCTTGTGGGTAGAAACCGATGAAACTGGTTTGTGTGTCGGGCATCAGCACAGAGGTCGTGTGTGGGTGCGCACCTGCCGGGAGGCCTGCTGGCCAAGGTGGGAGGACTGTTCACACGAGTCGGCGGCCGGGAACAAACGCCAGGAGAGCTCGAAGCCAACCCATCAAGACCTTGGTTTTCTTAAATTTCGAGAACATCCGTTCAATGTAAAAAAAAAGTTGTTTTTATCTTTTTTTAAGATTCTATTTATATGACAGAGACAGCAAGAGGGGGGACACAAGCAGGGAAAGCAGGAGCAGGAGACGCAGGCTCCCAGCTGAGTAAGAAGCCCGATGTGGGGCTTGATCCGAGGACCCTGGGATCATGGCCTGAGCTGAAAGCAGATGCTTGACCGACTGAACCAACCAGACGCCCCAGCTCCAAAAAAAGTTTTAATGCTTTAATCATACTAGTGCTCTCGAGGTGTTCATTGTTTCATGGTTAATACTTTTTATCTAGGGCCTAAAAACCTCTCCAGGCTTAAAAATGTATTTAATGGGTACGTAAACTTGGAAACCAATGTTCTTGAAATTTAAGGAGAGACTGAGAGTGATCAGAGCGCCGCCCTGGGTGGGTCCCCGTGTGCACTAGCCGACCCCAGGGGGCTGTGGGGAAGACCTCGGGGTGGGCAGGGGCAGCCGAGCCCAGGGGGCACCCCTTGCGCTGGGCAGGCCCTGAGAGATCTGCTGTTGGAATAGCGATGCTTCTCAGGCGGGGAGGCCGGGAAGCTCCCCCGTATCTCGCGCCCATCGGGTCTTCCCAGGGGCATCTTTCCGCATGTTCTGCTTCTTTGAGGACTTACAGGCTCTCCCATTTGAGCACCGCACGCAGTAGGTCCATCCATCCGCCTCCAGTTTCTCATGTTGTCAGCAAGATGGGATTTTTAAAGAGGGAATTCCACTTTAAATGCACTGAAGGGAGCTTCCTGGAATCGGGGGGATTTAAATAAATCCCTTCATAGAGCAAGGAGGGACGCACACACCCGCCCCGCCCTCCCGACCCAATGGGTCTGCTTTACAAATGCGGGTTCTGTGTCCTGCTCTGTGAGGCCCCTTGCACTCACGGGCGCTGAGTGCCAGGCAGCACCTTCTCCCACCGCCCTTCCCATGTGACCCCAGCATGCACGACAGACCACGGACTGAGTTCTGTGAACTTCTCTATCTGCACTCACTGCAAGTAACTTCTCTTTTTTAAAACTTTTATTTAATTGAGAGAGAGAGAGAGAGAGAAAGCGAGCATGGGCAGGGGAGGTGCAGAGAGAGAAGCAGGCTCCCCACGGAGCAAAGAGCCCCACGTGGGACTACATCCCAGGACCCCAGGATTGCTCCCCAAGCCAAAGGCAATTAACTGACTGAGCCACCCAGGTGTCCCTGCAAAGAACTTATTGTCACAATTCTGACAAGCAAGCGGACATTAGCCACCCGCATCCCACAATGGACTTGACTTTTAAACCGATCAGTTCCCCAAATTTTGTTCTGGATGTTTTTCAGTGTTGGTTTGACCTCCTCAAGTGTCCGACTGGCTCCAGGTGAAGCAGGATTCTTGCTGGCTCTGCTGGTGGCTTAAACGCCTTATCTAGGAACCACCCGATTGGCCTTCCCCTCCTGCCCCTCCCTCTCCCCACAGACAGTGGTCCAGAGGGGCATCATCAAGTGATAAAACAAGAGAGGTTCCTCATAGGGTTTTATCCAAGCTGCCGGCTTGGGACAGCGGCCATCATCCCTTGACCTGCACACTGCCACCCAGGAGGGAGGGCGCATGTGTCCCCAGCCCCGGCTGTGGCCTCCAGCAGGGACGGCCTCTGTATGGTCCCAGCATACAGAGCAGCCCCTCGGAATAAAGAGCCCTGGAAGAAGTTTTAAGCAGCTTCAAGGACTCAAAGTGCGTGCCCTGAACGGCCTTAGAAAGAGAGGGTTCTCCCTAAGTCCGAATCCCATGTGAAGCCGTGGATTTCATTTCAGAAGGATTGGGACTCCTCTCTGTTGCACCAGCCTCTGCCCCACACCTGATTCTCCCAAATCCAGGCCTTGAGGTTGTGGGATGAAATCGCCATGGGCCTGGCTGGCAGCCAGCATGGCCGGAACCGAGCAGGTTAATTCTCCGGAAGCTGCGAGCGTCTAGCACTGTCAGGACTGTGAATCGTGGCCGCATTGTGTCGCTCTGTGTCGGATCCTTGGTGCTCCATGCCCGCTTAGACTGGGGCAGGACAGCAACACAAGCTCCTGGCACTGGGTGGCAGGCACGGGGAGCAGTCCTGCAGGCACCTTTGCGGCCACCCCTGCCCACTGGAGAACAGTGTTGCGCGTGGGTGGAACAACTCCGTCTGCCCCTCGCTCCCTGTGCGTGGAGCCTTTGGCCCCCTAAAGTCAGTGTCTTAAAGAAGTCTGTTTCTGTACACTTATCCCGATAACTCGCACGAGGGCCCTGAGGGCCCGGCCTACCCTGGGAAGATGAGGCAGTGGATCCTCAGGCCGTGGCCGCCATGGGAGGCACCACACGCCGTGGCCTCCCTCCCCGACTGCTGGGCTCCTATCTTCTCCATCTCCCCATTTCGTAGTGGGCAAACTCCTGTTTGTTTCAGATTCTCAGACTCGGCAGTTCCCTTTACTTCTACTTACTGTTTCTGATCCATTGAACTTTATTTTTCTTACTTAAAGTTTCGTGAACATACAGTGTTGGTTTCTGGAGTAGAATTCAGTGGTTCATCACTTACACACCCAGTGCTCATCCCCGCAAGGGCCTCCTTACAGCCCGCACCCGTGCAGCCCATCCCCAGGCCCCAGTGTGATCTCTGTCTTCAGGAGTCTCTTCCGGTCCCGTTCCTTCTCTTCCTCTCTTCCGCCCTTCCCCTCTGTTCATCTGTTTTTGACAAACATTGTTCAAATGTCTACACTACCCAAAGCATCTACACATTTCATGTAATCCCTATCAAAACACCACCAGTATCGTTCACAGGACTAGACAAATCCTTAAATGTATACAGAACCACAACAGACTACAAACACCCAAAGCAACCTTGAAAAAGAAAACCAGGGGCACCTGGGGGCTCAGTCAGTTAAGCGTCTGCCTTGGGCTCAGGTTCTGGGATCGAGCCCCGTGTCAAGCTCCCTGCTCAGCGGGAAGCCTGTGTCTCCCTCTGCCCCTCCCCCTGCTTGTGCTCTCTCTCTCTCTCTGTGTCAAATAAGTAAATAAAATATTTGTTAAAAAAGAAGAAAAGAAAAAGAAAACCAAAGCTGGCAGCATCACAATCCCGGACTTCGAGCTCTGTTCAAAGCTGGGATCATCAAGCCAATCTGGTACCAGCACAAAAACAGACACACAGATCCACGGGACAGAACAGAGGATTATGGGTTCCCTTAAAACAAATCCCATTGATTGTGGCCTCGTCACACCCGAGGAGACGCACGTCCAGAACTCGACCCCTGTCTTTTCCTTGGATGAGATTCTCAGCAGACCCCAGCTGCCGAGCACCCTGGGGGACCATCTGGCTGTTCCAATAGGGGGATTTCTTCTCCTTGCTATGAAGGCCCTGAGGTAGCGCTCGGGGAAACTCGGGGTGTCCCTGTTCCTGCTAGCACAGTATCCCGTGTCTGAAAGGACTGCCAACCTAGTTCCTGTAAGGCCAGCACTTTGGCTGCAGGCCTCGGCATGCTGAGCGCCGTCCCCCATTGTGTCTGCTCAAGGACCGGCGGGGAGGGGGGGCACGAGGGCAGCGGCCACAGTGCCCACCTCACCTCCTCTCTGCCCGGCTCAACCCACTGTGCTCAGGAAACATCACAGGCTGCTCGGTTCCAGCCAAATAAGCCCCAGAACTTGAAAAATTACCTTCGAAACATGCAAGTTCATGGTCCTGGTTCTGTGCCCGAGAGGAGCGACGTGCTCACGTAGGTTGTGGAGACAGAGAGGGGCCCGTAGGGGCCTCTCACCCCTCTGCCTGGTGCGGACTGATGATGAACGCGGCCATGGGCTGTGTGACCAGGGACAGGCTGTTCTACCGGGACAAGCCTCGGTCTCCTCCGTGGGTTGGGGTGGCAGCTCCCACTCCCCTGTGCTCTTGTGACGAGCTGAGGTGACGCTCGGAACACGGCACCTCATGTGTGGCACAAGGGTCCTTCCACCTCAGAGGCGACTACGCCCTCCCAGTTCCCACATTTTCATCTTCATGTTGGCGGATGTGTCCCAGTGCCTTCAACTGTGAGAAGGTTTTTGGGCTTGGGACCCAGCGCCATTCCTTGTCTACTAAGACAGAGAAACAAGAACTCACTTTGAATTAATGACAAGGTCAAAGTTTCAAACCCAAATGGTATTTCTGTGAAGCCGGGGTCACCTGCCGTGAGCCCGACGTTGCCTGTTGCGGGGGGTGAGGGGGTCTCTCAGCAAAACTCTGCCGCGGACACACACAAGGGCATCTCCACCCTTTGTTACTGTCTGAGACACTCACCAGGAGCTCTACCTTTCGATATAAGACAGAAAGGATTTATTAGTCTAATTTCTCATTACGTGAAAATTTTTTAAAAACCTACACAGTTGAAATTACTGAAACATTCTGTTAATGCCACACATACACATGAGGCATCAGGTTGTTGTCTCTGACAGCGATGACTGTGGTAAGGACCTAGCACGCGTCTGACAGCCAAGTCCCAGCCCCGCGTTCCTGCAGGAACCCGCAGAAACCAGCGCACCACATCCTTCCAGATGAATGCGGCCAGGGCGGCTGCCCTCCAGACCTGTGAGCAGCAAGTGTAACAGGGCCAAGCCGGAAGGGAGCCTGGTGTGGGTGAGGGACAGCGAGCGCCGGCGCCAAGTCTGAGCTGACCTGTGTGTGTCGTTGCAGGCACCAAGGAGATCAACATCGCTGCAACCCTAGAGCACTTGAGGGACCAGAGACCAGGCATGGTCCAGACGAAGGTACTGCCGGCCAGTCCTCGGGGACGGGGGTGGGGGGAGGAAGTTGTCTTTCTGCACGTGTTTCCAAGCCAAGAGAGAGGAGAAGAGGACCGAGCGTCGCCCATACAGGTCCCAGGCGGGCTTCAGAGGCCCCTCCCCAGAGGCTGGCCCGAGGTTCCGGCGACCACCTGCATTTCAACATAAAGACTCGGTAGGATCTCCAGGCTTTGGAGCCCTCCCTCACCAGATTCAGGGACGGGGAGAGCATCACATTTTTATAAGAGCTCCGTGACAGGGACGCCTGGGAGGCCCAGGCAGTTGAGCATCTGACCCCTAATTTCCACTCAGGTCATGACCTCAGAGTCCATGCTCAGTGGGGGGTTTGCTCAGGATTCTCCCTCTCGCTCCGCCCATCCTGTTGCCTGCTCTCTCTTATTCTCTAAACAAAAAGAGGTCGGTGATAACCCCAGCACCCTTGCAGGGGAATGTTCTAGATTCACCAAACATCCTGCCAGACTCCCCTGTTTTGGCCCTCAGAACCACAGCTCTGCTGCATGGTCATCGAGAGGCCCCGGGCTAGACGCAGGCCCCTTGACACCTCACAATGCCTTGATTTGCCTACCGAAACGGCGACACTTGCAACAAGAGTGAGCACAAGCTGCCTGGTTGGCGTTGGGTTAAGCAGAGCTAGAAATGGGCTCAATATGATGTTCCTTTAGCGTTCAGAGTTATCGGGGTCCAAGGGGCACAGACACTCCCGCACATCAGTTCCATAAAGGTCCCAACGTCATGAAATACAGAATATTGCCCTTCTTAAGGTGGTCCCGACCCCAATGCCGCCAGCACCTGCATGGAAGTCCATAGGCACTGAAGGATGCCCTTGCAGAAGGACTTCCTTATGCCCACAAGGACCACAGTCATAAAAAGCCCTCGTGTGAAGTGGGTCTGCCCCGAGCACCCTGCCCTTCACTGTGTCCCACTGGTGGCCGCCCGCGGGCTGTCCTAATGATCACAGTTGATTCGAATGAAAGGATTTCATCCATCATGGCACACTTTGTTTTCCTGGGGCTTTTCTTTAATTTGAAATTTTGAAATTATTCCAGACCTGCAGAACACTTGCAGAAACAATCCAGATCGTTCTCCTGTGCCCTCACTAGGGTCCCACTGCTAGCACGTTATGCAACTCCAGGTGACCGTGGCCAGGAAACGGCGCCGGTCTGAGCCTTTTACTCGGGTGCAGCTCTGGGTCCCAGCTCACCCATGAGCCTAGCAACCTTTCCCTGGAGCAGGACCCCCCCCAAGTTGTACTCCGTCATCCCACCTCCCACATCTCCCCTAGTGGGACAGCTGGGTGGCCTGGAAAGGTCCTCCAAAGGGAACTGGCAGGTGTGACTGAGTCTGTCTGCCGTCCCTGTGATGGATTCCGGCTGTACCCCTCAGGCAGGACCATCTCAAAAGGAAGTGAGCTTCGGTCACTCAACTCAGGGGCTGTCCACCAGGCTACTCTCCTTGGTGTGAGCAGTGTCCTGGGGGAGAGCTTTGGTGTTTTTCATGTGTCTTTGTTGTTGTGCTCTATCACAATGTCAGCAGTGACAAGTAACCTGCAGGTTTTGTGCCCAGGGAATGTCTGTCCCACTAGCCTGCCCTTGCCACTTGGCGGTGGCCTCCTAAGGGCCAGCTCGGCAGGGTCAGTGCACTGTCCTGGATGGTCTGGCCCCACCAGGCCACCAGCAGCCACGGAGGAGGCTGGGTGGGGGGCAGGGGGTTGCTGAGAACCGGGACCTGGTGAGCAAGGACACTTAATAACTAGGAACGAGAAATGGATTCTCTCTCCCCTGAATCTCGATGCCGCACAGATAATCTGCAGGAAATCATCAGTTTGAGACCCGCTTTACTCTCTGCACCTGGGTACCCGCCCAGGCAGGCTTCCTCCACCCCAGACGGTTCAAGGACACCCAAAACGCAGACTCCAGAGTGGATCTGGGAGAAACTGTGGGGACAATGCCTAACACACCCCAAAACCCATCGGCCCTCTTGTCTGCGTCCTGTTTGCCAGAACGGACCTCATGGCATGAGGTCCTGAGGCCCAGGGGGTGGCCCCCAGGCCTTGTGGGAAAGGGAGATGAAGCAGGCAGCAGAGAATTGGCGTCACGTAGCTTCCCGGCAGGACTGGACCCTCTTCCTTCAGGTCGGCGTTCAAGAGTTGTCGCGAAGTGTGTCCGTGAATGCAATTCTTGGAATCTCCAGGCGTGAAGAAAGAAGCACATCCAGACCCCCGTCTGCCTTAATTCACGGCGGCTCTGCCCAGCCCTACTCCACGAGACGGAGTTTCCCTCACGGTCAATTGAACAAAAGGGAAATTCCTGTGAGAAAAACAGTGTCGTATAATGTGAATACTCTTCTGTCGAAGCGAAGAGAAGGTCGCCTGTGGACAGTTCACGCAAACGCGTGTGGTCGGACTTTGCCACGGGAGCCGAAGACACGGAACAGGGGCCGGCAGGCGCCTCGCCACCAGGACTGGAGACGGCCCCGGCCCCAGCGCACAGCCTTGACCGCACAACTCCATCTTCACGTTCAAAAAACCCGAGAGCCGCTTCTCCACCTGGAAGCAAACACTCAGTCCAACGAGGCCCAGACACGGGCTGCACGTCTCCGGGGGCAGGAACTGGCCACGGAGCTGGCGTCAGCCGAGGGCACGTCCTGTGCAGCGGGGTCACAGCCCGTGAGACCCGAGCTGATGGAGGCCACCTGAGCCAAAGGAGAGGCCACCCAAGCCCCTCACCGCACATTTGTCAGGAGCATGCTAGGACGCGCATTTCAGGAAGGGAGATGCAATCGCGGACATAGTGAAAACAGCACAGTCACGGGGTGAGCAATGTCTCATCTTCTACGCCTGCTGTGGGACAGACCCTCCCCTCCGTGCCCTCATCTCGTGAAGGTGCCTCCTTAACTGAAGGCCTGAATGCTCTCTAACGATACTTTCTCTTCGACATTCATTTTCAAAAAGAAAAGCCGACTGACCCGTGTGTCCCCAGGAAGGACTGATGTCGCTTGGCCCCAGGTGGGTGTGCATGGGGTACACGTGTGCTGCCCACACCTCCCGCCTGTCCCTCTCCGGAGCATCTCTGCATGCGGGTTTTGCCCAGTCTGTGATCTGCTCCACAAGCCTGTCCCCTGCCTTGCTTAGGGCCGGGAGCGACAAGGACCGATTGAATTAAGTGTAATCCAGTTCACAGCCCCCAGCCTCCCGACCCGCGCCCTGCTCCATGAGAACCTGGGGATGGTCCCCTCAGGTGCTGTGTCTCTATCCCCCCCATGCACATGCATGTGTGCGTCCCTGTGTGTGCTCACACACGACCGTATAAATGCACACATGCACACGTGTGCACACCTATGAACACGTGTTTGCACTTGTGCTTGTGTACGTGCCTAGCTGCACATGTATGACCATGCACAGACGCCCACGTGTGCATGCCTTCTGCATGCCTATGGACATGCACGTCTGTGTGCACACACATGTGGCCATGCATGTGCACATACGTGCAAGTGTGCGTGCCTATGTGTGCACCATATGAACATGCACGTGTACACTCGTGAATGTGTGCATACTACATGTGTGCGTGCATGTAAACAGACACGTGTGCACATCTGTGTGCACACACCGGTGTGCATTCATATATATGTAGCACACATTCATGCCAGTGTGTCCATATGCACACATGCACCCTCATGCACACACAGGAGCACATACACTCTCGTGTGTACACTCACATGCACGTGTGCACACGGACGTGCACACACACGTGCACGTGCATGCACCCAATCCCTTGTCTGCTCTGACATCAGACAGCAAGGATGGAGCCAGGGCTGGGCTCTGTGAGGAATAACTGAGCTGGGGGCACGGAGAGCGTTCCGTCCCGCCCCCCCCCCCCCACCTTGAGGGAGGCGCGGGAAAGCGCTGCCCAGGAGGGGAGGGGCCGTTGGCTCTGCGTGCAGGGTGACAGCCCCCGGGACAGGCATTCACTGTGACCCCCTTCAAAATCAGTAACGATGACAGTACTATGGCAATGTTGTGTGTGCCCCGAGCTCTTTGTGTGAGCCACAGGGATCGCAAACACGAATCTGAGTGTGACTATAAATGCAAACACACACACACCCGCACAGACACAGCAGTCCTGAACGCCTCCACTCGTACTTGCAGTCACCATGGCAAAAGCTCGTCGCAGGCTGGGTCTGCCCAGCTTGTCGGCTCGGCTCCCCGGACTTCTGAGGCGCCGACACAGGCCTCTCAGCAGAGGTGATACCACTGAAATGTGAGTGTGCACCCGTGTTCACCGGGGGCCAGAGACCAGAGCACACGGCGGCACGGCCACTCGCGGCTGCTTCTCCAGGAAGGAGCAGAGGGGCTGACAAGCCCCATGTCCTTGCCAACTGGCCCCGAGGCGCAGCGCACAGCACGCCTCTGCCAAGAGTCCCTCGTCCCAGGAAGCCCCCCACTCCTGCTACCAGTGTGCCCAGAGCTACTCCCGTGTTGGGACCCAGGGTCGTGCCACCCCCAACCATGTCCCGCAGGCTCTCCTGTTCCCGGGGCCACCCGAACCACCCAGTAAGGATCTAAGCCTGCAGACGTGCCACACTGCTGCCAACATGGACTGTCTGATGAGGGTAGTCGAGGCACCGGCTCACATATGCCGTCTGCTTTGGTCGCGGCCGCTGTAGCACGTGTTGGCCCGACCGGGTCCTCCTGACAGCCACGGAGGCTTCGCAGTGTGTGAACTTGCCGCCTTCCTCATCAACGTTATGTCCCGGGATTGACTTTCAGGGTGTCAGAAGCTGTAGCAGGCACATGATCCTGGATGTGAGTGTCCCAGAGTCTCCATTTGTCTTTGCACGTTTCAAGTCATCACGAAACCCTGCTCTCCCCATCATCAAGTCGGCGATTGGGGAAGAAATGGTTGGGTGTGACTGTTCGGACGTCCTAAACTGGGTCCTCCCGAAGGCGTGTCCCCCTGAACAGGCTGTTACCGGGAGAGAAAGTGACAGCAGACAGCTTCCTGTCCCCGGTGACAGCCAGAGGCCACTCCTCTGGGATCTTCGTGTGAGGAGGGATGCCGGGCGCACGGGGCCTGCCTCCTGAAGCCACTGCTGCACTCGACCGGGCACCCCTGTGACGGTCGTGTCCAGAATGTGCGTCAGGAGGCTGTGCGCCCACTAGCAAGGTCGCCATGCGGGTCCACACGGGTCAGTCCTTCAGTGCCAGCATGAAGAGAACACCCAGTGACAGTCTTTGGTCCCAAAGTGAGCACTGAAGTATCCCACCGTTCTGTTGTTTCTGCCACGTGCCCGGCATTCAGAGTCAGTATTAACCTGATTTCTGGATCTGCAGCTGCCTTCCCCTTGCGTTCTCGCGCACTGAAACCATCCCCCAGGCTTTCCTTCACCAGAAGCAATGGTGTGTGCGACTTCTTTATCCCTGTGAACTCTGGGATGACTGTGAGCCTCCCGTGCAGTGGCAGGCGGGTCAGGGAGGTGGCCTGGGAGCCGCGTGGAAGAGTGGGCTTTGCTTCCGGCTGCCGAGCCCCCCACTTCCAGAGAACAGTCCTGACACCGCCCTCGCTCCCACCTCCTGGTCTTGGCAGGTTTGCGTGTGAGACAGCGTGCCCCCTCCAGCGTGTGCCCGTGGCTGGGAGCACATGTGTGCTCACACACATCTGCAACTGGACATGCTGTGGTGAGGTGGGGCTTCCTGGCAGGTGCGACAGGATGGGGCGCGGCTGGACACTAGGTCAATGGCCCATGACCGCGATGACACTACCCTCTGCCTTTCCGAGGGGAGGCCGTGTGGCTGGTCCCGCGGCAGCTGGCGTGGGGTCTGGAACTCAGAGCGGCCAGGGTCTGTGTCTGCCCTGGGCCCCAGGGGCTGGGCACTCTGCCGTCCCTGTGCAATCCAAGGGACCAGGCGGGGGCCCCTCCATGACAGAAGATGAGCGAGAAACCCTAGTCACCATGAAAACGGGGTCTCGTCGTGCAAGCCATCCGTCCTCTCCTTTCTAGGGACATAAGTGGCCTTTCTTTTCTTTCGTGAACTGTTTCTGCAGAACAACACAGCCAAGCTGAAGGCTGGAGTCGAGAGGAACATGGTCCCACCCACTCTCCCTCCCTTTCTTGTCCCTCCAGGAGCAGTTTGAGTTTGCACTGATGGCCATGGCGGAGGAGGTGAACGCCATCTTCAGGGCCCTCCTGCAGTGACCACCGAGGCTGGGAGCGGCCCACACCCGTGACCGTTGCGGCGAATCGTGATGCCGCTTAGCTGTGTGTCTCCAGTGTCCCTGCCTCGTCAGCACGGTCCCTGGTTACAATGTGCATTCGTGTTCACCCAGATAATGCTAAGGGGAGATCTGTGGGATCATCCAATCACAGCGACAGTCACCATATCTGTTTTTACTTCCGTAAAGCACACTTCCACGTTCTTACCAGCAAACGGTGTTGCAGCCATGAGGCGGGCGCACTCCGCATGTCGCCACCGAGAGAGCTGGCTTGTGGACTGTAGCTTGGAGGGATGGGCCAGCTGGGCGGGGAGAGGGCGCTGTTGACAGCCCATCTCTGCCCTCCACCTCCCAAAGAAGGGCAGGGTCTCTGGGCACACAAGCCCCAGGCCAGCCGCCCCAGGGAAGGCCTCACATCTCCCACCAGTCTAGAGCCACATTCTTAACTTTAAAGTCCGGATTTGCATATTGCCAAAGCCGCTCCTGCTAATCCACTCTTTCCTTGGGGATGACCAGAACTGGGGGAGCCAGCCTGGCAGGTAACGAGCTCTGGGGTCCCTGGCGAGCCCACTGGCCCCCGCAGGCACTTGTGCTAACCTCTTGGGAGATGACCTGGGCCCTGCCGGTGTCGAGAGCAGCCTCTGGGCTCCCCGTTCGCAGAAGGAGATGCAGGGTGACAGGCGTTTCTGGCTTTACTGGGTGTGAGATCCCCACAGCAGGGAGAAGAGTGGAAATGGCAGCATTTTCTGGGCCTCCCCCGGGTCACCTGGGTCAGACACTGGTGTGACTTGATTGTCGAGGGGATTTGAATTTGCCGCCCCCCCCCCCCCGCCACGAGAGGAACTCATGTCGCTGGAATGACGGCTTCTAGGAAGGCAGACAGACAGGCTGTAGCTTTTGTGATAGGACTTGGTGTGGGGAGACTCTGGGTTGCCTTCCTTGCCTGCTGACCCCACAAATCCTTCCCGCCCTGAACAGAGTCTTCCTCCCAGGACCCAGCAGCGTCCGTGGCCTGTGCTGGGGAGGAAGAGGCCAGAACACTGTCTGCGTCTTTAAGAGACACTCTCATGCCATCTGCTCTCATAGATCCACGATTTTTTGCCAGAGTTGTCTCTCCCTATTTGGAATCAAAATAATGAATAAAAACAAATGTATCTGAATATAGGAAGCAATAGCTACTTGTAATTTCTAACTTCTGATGTTTCGAAAAATCCTCCAGTGTGAGATATATGAATATATTTAGTTGTGTCAGATTAAACTTTGGATTTCACATTCGAATGGTCTTTATTTGGGGAGGACAGAACAACTTTCCTGCCCATCCTTTGCTCCTAGAGGTCGGGGAGCAGGTGGGAGCCTTTCCAAGAGGTCTGACTAGCAGGGTCAGCCGTGTGCCAAGGCTAGAGCATCCCAGAGACAGGTCGCAGGATTTCTGTGACCATCCAGGGCCGTGCTCCGTGCAGTGTCCCCACACCCCCTTCCCGTGCCCATCTGCATGCTGTGAGCTCAGGGGTAGTGGCCGGTGACCCTTCCTTCCTGGGCCTCAGGGTCCCACCCCCTCCTGGCAAATGGCCCATCTCTGCACATCCAAGTGGCCACTCCGAGAGGACACACGCTCACTCAGGAGTCTCACCTGACAAGGGACAGGCCGCACAGGGTGGGGCGCTGTGACTGGTCCTGCAACGCCTCGGGGACCGCAGCAGAGCAGGCGGTGTGTGGAGTCAGCTGTCATGGAATTAGGTCCCATCGGCTTGAGGGCCTCAGTGTCCCCCCACACACTGGCGTGCACTTCTTGGGAGATCAGCCTGCCCGGTCTCACTGGGTGGACACCAGTCACATCTGTCTCTCAGACGCCCCGTGCAGAGTCGGCCTCACGGTCAAACCCTGCCCGGGCTTCAGGGGACTGTGCCGCCACTGCCGTGAGTCACTGACACTGTGGTCACTGGTCCCGCACACACTGAGCTCGTCACACAAGGGAGGCCTCTCGTGATAAGCCAATGTCCGAATGCACCCCTGGCCGGCCCCAGAGTCTTGGTTATCCCCAAGGATAGGTCCCCTCCCACCGTGAATATAGGAACACAGGACAAGATATGCTGGAAACATGTGGTCCATGCCAGCTCTGAGGAAAGGACAAGAAGGAACCCGCCATCCGCGTTGGCGAGTGTGGACACCAAGCCGCATGAGGGCTGGGGGCCGGTTCTGAGCCCCGGCTCTGACCCCACATAGATGGCCCCGGGAGGCACTGTGCTGGAGGGTGGCCAGAGCCGGCTCCCCGTGACCGTGCACAGGCAGAGACGCGCTGAGCCTATCGTAGGATGCACACTCGGCCAGTCCACGGTCGTGACACAGCAAGTCCTCCTCGTCATCCAGGCCACGAAGCCAAGGGCGCGTGTATTTTTTGTGGCAAGTTTCCTTATATGCTTCTGTATCAACATAAAAAAACTCATAGTTTTTTTCTTAGTTTAGTTGTTAAATTTCCAAAGCAACATATATGATTAAAAATGAAGCATGTGAGGAATTTAATCACTTACTTTAGCAAAATTACATGTTACTGGCACAGAGCTAATCTCACTTTGTAATCTTGCTTGTCATAGAGTTTGCAGGTTTGAGGTACTCTGAGTGTAGGCTGTGCAATCAGATAAACTAATTTGCATTTTAAATGCACTTTATGTTTATTTTAATTTCCTTCGTGTTAATAATATTGTATTTCCTTATAGCTGATGTACCACAGGCAGTATAGAAATGACTGGGTTTTATGAATATTTAACAAAGAATAGCTCCTTTTGGATGATGTCATCTTTTTAAAAAATTTTTATTTATTTATTTTTTCAACCTAACAGTATTTGTTTTTGAACAACACCCAGTGCTCCATGCAATACGTGCCCTCCCTATTACCCACCACCTGGTTCCCTCAACCTCCCATCCCCCCCCCCGCCCCTTCAAAACCCTCAGGTTCTTTTCCAGAGTCAAGGGATTGCATTTGTAGAATGGTTTTTGTTTGGAAATTGTGGAAGATTTAAATAGATGTTTTATACTGATTATAATAGATTATACTGCTTTATACTGATTAAACATCTTAATGTTTGAAGGGAACTTAAGACTCTCTTAAGATCCCCTTAAGATTTCGGATACAAGTCATGATATTTTCCTCCCATTTTTTAATAGAATTGCCAAGTATATAAAAGGTCAGATGAGTTGTCTAAACTCATACAAGGAGTGTTAGTCACAGAAGGGAGCTAAGCATGCAGTTTTTCTGTTTTCTTGTATATTTATTTGTTACTTTTAAAATATTTTATTTATTTATTTATTTATTTGACAGAGACAGAGATCACAGGTAGGCAGAGAGGCAGGCAGAGAGAGAGGAGGAAGCGGGTTCCCTGCTGAGCAGAAAGCCAGATGCAGGGCTGGATCCCAGGACCTTGAGATCATGACCTGAGTCGAAGGCAGAGGCTTTAACCCACTGAGCCACCCAGGCACCCCTATTTGTTGTTTTTTGAAAATCTGATATATTGTCCTAGTAATCCACATCCAGTATGATTATTTAAGATTAAATGGTAAGGAGGGGGCAACTCAGATTATTTCCATATCATTCTTTCTTAGGAGTATATAGTACATAGTACCTAAATAATTTTAAAGATGAATTGCTGAACCCTGGGTGATAAATACAAAAGATTATCAAGTTTTCAGATACTGGACATTTGAAAGCATCATTTCTCTGGGCCACATAAAACCACTGGCTCCCCACGTATATCAAAATGTCATTCTAGGAACAGAAATGATCTAAACCATAACTTATAATTCCATGTGTCTCTAAAACACATATAACACTATGTGTTTTTTTTAAAAAAACATATAAAGTTCTTGTAGAATACTCATTAATAAAGTCTATTTGAAATTCACTATGCCAGGCATTTTCACAGACATTTAGTCCCTTCAACACCCTTTTCATTATGTAAAACAACTATTACTACATTTCCATTTCATTATTTTGTTTTACCTTTTCAATTTGAATGATTAAAAAAAGCTGAGGGTAATATAGTTTTGGAGTGATAGATTTAGAATATCTTCCAGGTCTTAATTCAAGCTATGGCTGTAATTCACCATATTCTGATACTAATACTCTTATTATACAATGTTCTGTTTGCAAGTCAGCTGTCCTTGACTAAATTTTGCTACCTGTCACTGTAATAGAGGAGAATTAACTTGCTGTCAAAAACAGTGAAAGTGGAACTTCCTATCAGTGAGTTCAAAAATATTGTTATTCTAAATAGCGAGTGACTTGACTTCAGGCGACATGATTTTCATGGGTAATTGGGAAACTCTGGCTGTGTTAGTTTAAAAAAGAAAGAGGGAGAATAAATTTTAAAAATAAATAAATAACATAAACAGTGATACAAGAAACAGTATTATTATATAAAGAATTGATTAACTACTATTTTAAATCCATAATCTTGGTAAAGAAACTGGTGGTTTTAAATGATACTTGAAAGTCTGTACACAGTTCTGATGTATTCGTGGTGACTGAAATAGCATAGATTTTTGATATAATTTTAGAAGGCAGTGATTTTTCAAGGGTGTAGTTTTCCTAAATTTTATAAAGGTAAAAACACCAATTTTGCTTTCAAGTAAGAATTTTGCAATTTCATTCATATGTAGGAGCACTGTCCAATACTCAGTAGTTCCTCTAATTCTTTTTAACTTTTACTTGAGTTTTTTTTTTTTAGAAGAGATCATGTGGAGGCTAGAACAGTATTTGTCTAAAAATATAAATCATTACCATTTATACATCAGCTCACATTTTTTCTCACTGCAATATCAATAAAGACTTAATATTTTGCATTTTCAGGAAACTTTTATTCTAAATTAAATATTTTATTCTAAATTAAAGGAAAGGGAAATTGTTACTATAATCTCACTCAATTTCCTAGAATCCACTCTTCCTCCAAATATAAACTGAATATCTAGAAATGTAAATGTTCTCATTTATACTTGCTTGTTTTCAAAAAATAAAAAATGTATAGTGTGTCATTTTTTTGAAAGCCACTGAGAGCTCAAGATGAATGAATTCTCTGTTGTTTTAGGGGGAATGTTCTATCCATATCTATGAGGTTCATCTGGTCGAATGTGTCATTCAATGCTCTTGTTTCTTTATTTATTTTCTTCTTGGATGATCTATTACTGAGAGTGGCATGTTAAGATCCCCTACTATTAATGTATTCATACCAATATGACTCTTTATCTTGACTACCCGTTGTCTTATGTAGTTGGCTGCTCCCATATTGGGGGCATAAATATTTATAATTGTTAGATCTTCTTGGTGGACAGACCCTTTAAGAATGACGTCGTGTCCTTCTTTATCTCTGACTACAGTCTTTAGTTTAAAATCTAATTTATCTGATATGAGAATCACTACCCCAGCTTTGTCTTTAGGCCCATTGGCATGAAAGATTCTTCTCCATCCCTTCACTTTCAGTCTGGATGTATCCTTAGGTTCCAAATGGGTCTCTTGTAGACAACATATGAACGGGTCCTATCATTTTAACCAATCTGCAACCCTGTGCCGTATTATGGGTGCATATAGGCCGTTCACACTGAGAGTGATTATTGAAAGATATGTTTTTATTGACATCGCATTGCCTGTGAAGTCCTTGTTTCTAGAGATTGTCTCTACAAATTCCTGTTCTATGTCACTCTTGGGTTTTTTCTTTTATACAATCCCCATTACTATTTCTTGTAGTGCCGGGTTGGTGGCCACATACTCTTTTAAACCTTGCTAGTCTTGGAAGCTCTTTATCTCTCCGTCCATTTTGAATGTCATCCTTGCTAGATAAAGGATTCTTGCCTGCATGTTCTTCTCATTTAACGCACTGAGTATGTCTTGCCAGCCCTTTCTGGCTTGCCAAGTTTCTGTGGACAGGTCTGACATGATTCTGATGGACCTTACTCTGTATGTAAGGAATCTCTTCGCCCTAGCTGCTCTCAAAAACGCTTGTCTAAAATTATGATTTGTCAGTCTTGTAATCAAGTGCCTTGAGGTCTTTCTAGATTTGATCATCTTGGGAGGTGATCTTTCTACCTCTAGGACAGGAACGCTGGTTCCATTCCCCAGATTGGGAAAATTTTCATGAGAATTTGTTTAACTATATCTTCTAGTCTTCTTTCTTTTGCCTCCCCCTCAGGGATCCCAATACTTCTGACACTGGAACATTGCATGGCACCATTTATTTCCCTAATTCTGTTTTCATGGCTTCTAAGCAGTTTGATCCAGGCCTCCTCCTGATCCTTTTTCTCTATCAGTTTGTCCTCTACATCACTAATTCTTCGTTATGCCTTGCTTACCCTAGCTGTTAGAGTACTTAGATTAGATTGGATCTCATTGATAGCACTTTTGACTTCTTCCTGGGCAGCTTTCACTTCTGCCCTAATCAATTGCATATTGTCACTAATGATTGTCTCCAAGGTAGTGACTGCCTGGATTTTTGTTACCCTGAATTCCCTTTCTGACATACTGTTTATGTCCATATCCAGTAGCACTGATGGCGAGGGCACAGTCTCCGAATTTGTCCTCTGTCGGGTGTTCCTCCTCCTAGTCATTTTGGTGAGAGGTGGTGAAAGGGATGTGTAGCTGAATATATTAACCATGATCTGGGCAAGGTACACCATGGAATGTTTCTGAGGAATTGTAAGTCACCACCAAAAAGAAAGAAAAGAGAAAGAGAGAGAAAAAGAGATAGAGATAGAGAGAGAGAGAGAGAGAAGACCCAGCCAGAATGGGCCCCAAATGAAAAAACTGACAAAGAGATGGACAAAAAGAGCACATACTGTGTCACAAATCAGGGTTCAACCAATACCAAAAGACTGAGATTATTCCCTGCATATTCTCAGACCACAGTGCTTTGAAACTGGAATTCAACCACAAGAAAAAGTTTGGAGGAGTTCAAACACTTGGAAGCTACGTTCAAATAATCTTCAACAAAGCAGCAAAAAATATATAGTGGGAAAAAGACCATCTTTTCAATAAATGGTGCTGGGAAAATTGGACAGCTATGTGTAGAAGAATGAAATTCGACCATTCTCTTACACCATACACATAGAGAAACACAAAATGGATGAAAGACCTCAACGTGAGGCAGGAATCTATCAAAATCCCAGAGGAAAACACAGGCAGTAACCTCTTTGACATAGGCCACAGCTACTTCTTTCCAGATAAAGTATGCAAAGGCAAAGGAAACAAAAGGGAAAATGAACTTTTGGGACTTCATCAAGATCAAAAGCTCCTGCAAAGCAAAGGAAACAGTCAACGAAACGAAGAGGCAACCCACAGAATAGGAGAAGATATTTGCAAATGACACTACAGACAAATGGCTGATATCCAAGATCTATAAAGAACTCCTCAAACTCAACACACACAAAACAGATAATCACGCCAAAAAATGGGCAGAAGACATGAACAGACACTTCTCCAAAGAAAACATACAAATGGCTAACAGACGCATGAAAAAATTTTCATCATCATTGACCATCAGGGAGATTCATATCAAATCACACTGAAATACAACCTTGCACCAGTTAGAATGGCCAAAATTAACAAGACAGTAAACAACTATTTTTGGAAAGGAAGTGGAGAAAGAGGAACCCTCTCACACTATTGGTGGGAATGCAAGTTGGTGCAGCTACTTTGGAAAACAGTGTGGAGATTCCTTAAGAAATTAAAAATAGAGCTTCCCTATGACCCTGCTATTGTACTACTGGGTATGTACTCCAAAGAGAGAGATGTAGTGAAAGGAGGGGACATCTGTACCCTTCTTTTACACCCATTGCATAGCAGCAATGGCCACAGTCATCATATTGTGGAAAGAACCAAGATGCCCTTAAACAGATGAATGGATAAAGAAGATATGGCTCCTATTTACAACGGAGTATTATGCCTCTTTCAGAAAGGATGAATACATGACTTTTGTATCAACATGGACGGGACTCGGAAAGATTATGCTGAGTTAAATATGTCAAACAGAGAGAGTCAAGTATCATACTGTTTCACTTACTTATAAAGCAAAAGGAATAACACAGAGGACATTAGGAGATGGAGAGGAGAAGTGAGTTGGGAGAAATCAGAGGGGGAGAGGAACCATGAGAGACTGTGGACTCTGAAGAGACAAACTGAGGGCTTGCGGGGGGTGAGGGTGGGGTGAGCCTGGTGGTCGGTATTGTAGAGGGCACATATTGCATGGAGCACTGGGAGTGGTGCATAGACAATGAATTTTGGAACACTGAAAAAAAATTAAAATTTTTTTAAAAAGCCAATGAGTGAGGGAGGTTGGTCTTCTCATTCACACGAGGTTGGTTTTTACAATGTTGGACACTGGATAAAGTATTATCCATTATTCCTCCACTTTGTTAATTCTGTCCCCAGCAGCAGAGGTGGCCATTTCAATGAGAGGCTGCCATTATTTTTTAGTGACACACATTTTTATTCTTTATTTTTTAATCTATGTTATTATGGACTGATCACTCCCACCCCCAAATTCACAGGTGAGGTCTAAACCTACTGTGACTGTATTCTGTGAGAAGGACTTCAGAAGGTAATGAAGGTTGAAAGAGGTCATAAAGTTCAGCTCAAAACCAACAGAACCGGTGCCCTTATAAGAAGAGGAAGAGACATCAGAGAACAGCATTCTCTCATCAAGCACAGAAGAAAGGTCATGGGAGGACACAGAAGAAGGCAGCTCTCTGAAAATCAGTAAGAGAACTCATCTATAACCAAAGCTGTAGATTCCTTGATTTTGAACTTCTAATTTCTAGAAGTATGAGAAAATATGTTCCTACTATTTAAGCCATGCAGCCTGTGGTATTTTTTTATGGCAGCCAGAGCACAACAATACATAAATACGTACATACATATCAAGTTGTTTTTTTTTTTTAACTTTTGATACTTGAAAAATTAAGGTTTTTATTTTTCTCTTTATGCTATCCTATCTCAGAAGTGCTTTTTGCTGCCAGGTAGCATCTTTAACATAACTCCCATGGAGAGGTAATATCCAAACTAATAAAATTAGAAATGACTCTAAACACTAAGAACTGTATTGGAGTAAGAACAGAATAACTATCCACCAAAAAAATAGACTTATGTGATCTCTATGAAAATCCCAATGCAATTTTTTTACAGAAATAAAAACAGCTATCGTAAAATTCATCACAAGAGACAAGGATAGCCAAGACAATCTTGAAAAAGAATGAAGTTGGAGTTCTCACAGTTCCTTATTTTGAAAGTTATCATAAAACAACAGTACTAAAAGCAACGTAGTACTCGAATAAAGACAGACCTATAGGTCAATGGAAAGAACAGGGAATCCAGTAATAAGCTCTCATCTAAATGGTCAAATGATCTTTGGCAAAGGTGCCAAAATCATTCAACGGGGAAAGGAAAGTCTTTCTAACAAATGCTATTAGGGAAATTGCAAATTCACAAGCAACACAATGAAGTGTACACTTACTTTACACCATATACAAAACTTAACTCAAAATGAGTCAAAAACTTAAATGTAAGAGCTACAACTATACAACTTTTAGAAGAAAACGGGAAAGTTTTTATGATATAGGACGTGGAAATGCATTCCTTGAATATGACAGAAAAAGCACAGGCAGCAAAAATTAACACAGAAAAAGTGAATACATCAAAATTGAAAACTTTGGTGCATAAAGGACATAATCAATAGAGTGAAAGGCAGCCTACAGAATGATAGAAAATATTTGTACATCATATATTGACAGAGGTTTAATATCCAGAATACATAAAAAAAAAAAAAACTCCTTCAATTCAAATTTAAAAAAAGGTCACAGTGGGTTAAGTGTCTGCCTTCAGCTCAGGTCATGATCCCAGAGTCCTGGGATCAAGTTCTGCATCAGGCTCCTTGCTCAGCAGGGAGTCTGCTTCTCCCTCTGCCTGTTGCTCCTCCTGCTTGCGTTAATTTTATCTCTTTCTCACAAATAAATAAATAAAATCTTAAAAAAATAAATAAGTAAAATAAAAACAAATAATGGGCAAAGGACTCCAATAGACATTTTTGCAGTAAGATACAGAAATGGCCTATAAGTTTGTGAAAAGATTTTCAACATTAGGAAAATGCAAGTCAAAAGCACAATGAGATAGCACCTCACACCCACTGTGATGGCTACTATCAAAAAAAGTAACAAGTGTTGTGAAGGATGTGGAGAAAAGAGAATCCTTATGCACTATTTTTAAATATATTAAAAAGGTGCAGTTATTATGAAAACCAGTATGGAGTTTCCAAAAAAAATAAAAACAAAAGTTCAAAAAAAAATTTCCAAATGGTCTAGGAATTTTACTTTTGGTTTTATACCTATTTCTAACAGAATTATGTCCCTCCAAATTCCTAACTCCTAGTAGCTCAGAAAGTGATTGTATCTGGATACAGTCTTTAAAGAGATAATTAAATTTAAATGAGTTTGGCCCTAGCTTAATGTGACAGGTGTTTCAATAAGAAAATAAAGTTAGGATACAGACAGACAATACAGGGAGAAAATGGCCATTTATAGGATAAGAAGAAGATCCTGAGGAGAAATCAATCTATGGTCTAAATTATGATGATCTCCCAACATTTAAATGTTAGAATTTTAATGCCCAGTGTGGAGGTGTTAGGAGGTGAGGCCTTTGGCAGGTAAATAGGTTCAGGGTAGAATATTCATGAACAGGATTAGTGCCTTCATAAGAAAGATCCCACAGAGCTGCCCAGCCCCTTCTACCATGGATAGACACAGTGAGAAGTCTGCATCTTGTAAGAGAGCCCTCACCCAAACACGCCTCCGAAACTGTGAGAAATGCATTTCTGTTGTTTATAGGCTACCCAGTCAGTGGACTTTTGTTACTGTAGCCCGAAGGGACCAAGACACCAACTCTGAAGCATTGTTTGTAATAACCAAAAGAGGTAAAAGCAATCCAAATATCTATTTACAGGTGAATAGAGAACTAAAAGTAGAATACTATTCAGCCTTTAAAAGGGTAGGAAATTCTGACACCTGCTACCTGTGTAAACCTTAAAGACACTATGCTTAGTGAAATAAGACAGTCACCGGAAAACAAAAACAAAAACCCCAATACTTCATGATTCTACTTATAAGAGGTTCCTAGAGTAGTTAAATTCAAAAAGACAGAAAGTAGAATGGTGATTGATGGGCCGCAGTGAGGGGGAAATGACAGGTTCTTCCACGGGTATAGAACTTCTGTTTTGCAAGATGGAAAGAGCTCTGGAGATTGGTGGCACAATGCGAATGCACTTAACACTACTGAACCGCATACCTAAAAATGGTTAAGACAGCAAACTTTATGTTATATGGGTTCTATCATAACATTAAAAAAAAGGTTAATTCAATGTGATGATCCTATGTAGCTGTTGGCAGGTGTTATTGTCTTGAACATCAATATGAACACTGATTTGAGTATAGTGTTAGATACATAAAAATAGTTGCCAGATAAAGTACATGATACATAGTTCAATTTGAATTCAGGTAAAAATGGATAATGTTAGTATACATGAATCCCAAGTATTGTATGGCACATGCTTATACTAAAAATAACATTTGTCCTTTATCTGAGAAGCATATATAACTGTGTCCTCTGTGTTTTTATTTGCTACATATGGAGATTCTAATACAAATGCACATGTTCATGATGCCTTGCCATAAGGAGTGCATGCTGTTCCATATAAAAGAAATGTAGTATCTAATATTTGAGTATTTAGAATTGTGAAGTAAGGGTACATCTGAGATGTCCAGTGACATTCTGAGTACCGTAGGTGTCCCTGGTAAATAATAGATATTTATTATTCATTATATTCCTATAAATAATAATTCCAACTTCTGGATTACTCTAGTCTTTTTAAATTATTATTTTATTTATATTTTATTATTATTTTATATTATTTATAATATATAATATTTATATTATTTATAATATATTTTGTATATTATTTATATTATATTATTATTATTTTATTTATATTTTATTATTATTACTTCTAGTCTTTACTCTGGTTTCTTAGTCACTCTCCTATGGCATGTGAAATATTTCCACATTTAAACCTATTTGCCTCATTTTGAAATATGATTTTTTTGGTAGAGGTAATAACTTAAAACTATGTCCTGAAGAAAAAACACACACACATACACAGACTCATTTCTGTGACCAAATAAATCTATTAAATGGTGAGTTAAATCAGTTAAACTTTGCACCTTAAAGAACTGGAGCATCAACAACAAATTAAACCAACCCTATACACAAGAAGGGAAATAATCAAGATTAAAGTGGAGATCAATGAGATAGAAACTAGAGATACAGTAGAATGCATCAGTGAAACTAGAAGCTGGTTTATTGAACAAATCAATAAGATCGAGAAACCATTGGCCGAACTAATCCAAAAGACAGAGAAGACCCAAATTAATAAAATTATATATGAAAAGGGAGAGATCACGACTAACACCAAGGAAATAGAAACAATCATCAGAAATTATTATCAACAGTTATATGCCAAAAAGCTAAGCAACCTAGATGAAATGGATGCATTCCTGGAAACCTATAAACTTCCAAAACTGAATCAGAAAGAAACTGACAAGCTGAATAGACCAATATCTATTAACAAGACTGAAGAAGTGATCAAAAACCTCCCAAAAAACAGGAACCCTGGACCTGACGGGTTCCCTGGGGAATTCTAACAAACTTTCAAAGAAGAAATAATACCTATTCTCCTGAGGCTGTTTCAGAAAATTGAAGCAGAAGGAAAACTTCCAGACTCTTTTTAGGAAGCCAGCATTACCTTGATCCCCAAACCAGGCAAAGACCCCATGGAAAAGGAGAATTTCAGACCAATGTCCCTGATGAACATGGATGCCAAGATTCTCAACAAGATCCTCGCTAATAGGATCCAACAGTACATTAAAAAGATCATCCACTGTGACCCGGTGGGATTTATCCATGGGTTGCAAGGGTGGTTCAACATTCGCAAATCAATCAATGGGACAGAACAAATCAATGAGAGAAGAACCACATGGTTCTCTCAATTGATGTAGAAAACGCATTTGACATGATACACTTTGGAAAATTATCTACTGATTCTTAATCATGTCACCCTAACTCAGATTAGTCAATCAAACAAAACAGTCATTTACAAATAAAGGACAGCAAAAAACACATGAAATTTTTGATCAGAATGTCTGTGTTTGAATATAAGCTTTGCCAATTCTTGGCATTTTTTGGTTCTTGGACAGGTCGTATAGCCTCTTCAGTAACATTGATAAGAATAATAATACCTACTTTTGGGGATCACTGTAAAAATTATAACGGAGTACAAAGTTATATATCAACCTATCTCATGATAGGAAAACACGTAGAAAGGCATTAGGATATGACTAATTTGAGAGGAATAAAGAAAGGCGGGCTCGACAGGAGGCTGGAGTGATACCAATGGAGGGTGGGAAGAAGTAGAAAGAAGGTTCTCAGGAAGCAAAGAGGAGAAATAGACATTAAAAGGCAGAAATGAATGGAAGGGATGAGGAAGACAAATCACGGACTTTCTACATATTTCTTGGTCTTTCTCACCTTTGACAAAACAAGTTAATAGAGAAAGAGAATCAGTTGTTATGAATAAAGGAATTGAGGGGTGCTTGGGTAGCTCAGTCCAATAAGCATCAGACTCTGAATACCTTGTCAAAATAGTAAAGTTAACACAGCAATTGTGGTAGAGGCATTCAATGAGAAAAGACTAGCAAATTTCATATTCAGTCCTGAAACAGCAATGCATTGATCTACGAGGAACTAAAAAGGGATCCTGTCTGTCTTACACTATTTCAAAAATTAACACCAGTCGAATTAAAACACTGATTGTTTTCTGGCAATAGTGCAAGAAAATCTAGATAGTTCATGTACAATGCTAGACACCCAGAATATCTAGAAACTCAGCATTTATTAAATGAAATTTAAGCCATCTGTATCCAAAAAAAAAAAAAAAAAGATATACCAAGCAAGTTAGATGTGATATATCTGGAAAAGATGAAAATGCAAATAACGGGCCATGAGTTCATTTCAGTAATACACAAAAAGTTCTTACAAATTGTCAGGAAAAAAGACAAACACAGAGTCTAAAAATGGGCAAAGATATGAATATACAATGTACAAAGTGCAAATCCAAATGACTAACACCCTGGGGAAAAAGGAAATTGACTAATTACTAAGGAAATAGAAATCTATATATTGATTTAACCCGAGAGAAAGTTTAAATGCTCCAGATTTCATGTTGATATGGACATGAGGTGAAAGGGTAGGCTTAGATTTCTGGCTGAAATGTAATGTGATTAACCGAGTTCAGCCTTCTGTTCTAAAAAGCCTCAGTATGATTAATCTGTAAAATGAGAATATGACAATATCTACTAATAAAAAAAGCCTATTCCTTTCCTAGAAAACTATTCTGTAGAACCAAATGTACCAATTTGTAAGAACTTATAAAGATAACTTTAAAAAAAAGATTTTATATTTATTTATTTGACAGAGAGAGAGAGAGCGAGCACAAGTATGCAGAGCCACAGGCAGAGGGAGAGGGAGAAGCGGGATCTCTGCTTCTCTGGGAGCCCAAAGTGGGGCTTGATCCCAGGACCCTGGGATCATGACCTGAGCCCAAGGCAACTGCTTAACCAACTGAGCCACCCAGGTGCCTCTAAAGATAACTTTTATAGAGTTGTTCAAGGTAATGAAAAACAAAAATAAAAACAGGAACAAAGAAATCCAACTCCGTATATGTGTGTATGAGGAGGTACATTGACACATATCTACATAGCTTTACACAGTCCCTAAAGCCCGGGAGAGGGTGAGGGACTGCGCACCTGCTCATGGAGACTGGGGCCCGTAGTGGGAAGGCGGGAGGCGCTCAGCGAGGCCTCCCAGGGCTGCCCTCGGCTCTCACACTGGGCTTTGGCTCCAGTTGGCGGTACCCCTGAAGCGGGCTGCTAGGGGCTGGCAGGGGCCCTGCTGCTGCCAGGAGCCAGGCCGTGGCATGAGGGTGGCCCTCGGCATAAGGACAGTCTTGTCCTGGGAAGGAAAGCTCCCAGGAGCGTGACTAACACGGCCTGGGACCCCTGCCAGGCCCACAGCCCCTCAATGGCTGCTCTGTGCGCAGGGTACAGCTGGGCTGGTGTGAGCAGAAAGACAATGTGTGGGCCTGGCGCACGCCAGCTTAACGAGAAAGCAAGAGCTCTGGAGACTGGTGTGAATGGCTTCCCAGCTGAGAGTTTAAATCCAGCTCTGGCTGCAGACAGAGGGCCTGCCCCCGCGATCCCAGACCCAGCCCTCTCCAGGGCTTTGGGACCTGGGGGCTCTGCGAGTTGAGCTGGAAAGGGCCATGCTGCAGGGGGGCCGCGCTGGATCTCTGCCCTGGGAATGCCAGGCCACGAGGGTCCAAACATTGTCTTTCCACTCACAGCAGGCTGGCTGTGCCCCACGCAGAGCAGCCATTGAAGGGCTGTGAGCCTGGCAGGGATCCTGGGTCGTGTTAGTCATGCTCCTGGGAGCTTTTCCCCAGAAGTTTGGGGAACAGACTCGCAGGTAGACAGGGACAGTTGGGCCCCATGGCCAGCCAGTGGCCACACATGGGGATGAGGAGTGCAGGGAGTTTTCAGTCCTTGGAGCCAGGAGCGTGAACGCCCTGGCCTGTCTCCAGAGCTCGTGTCCCATGTGGCCTGAGCTGGGGCCTGTCTGCTGTCTTTCCTCCCCCATGCTGGTGCCATGCCTGGTCCTTGCAGGTGGGGAGCAGCCCTCGGCGGAGGCCTGGCAGCTGGTGCTTCAGACCTGTGCTGGCCCAGCGAGGACCAACATGAGCCCGGTGCTGAATTCATCCACTGCGGGAGTGCTGGCGTCCCAGGTGCTGACAGGTGCCCCGAATTCAGGCTCCCGTCCTCTGGCCCTGAGAGCCCATTCATAGACCACCATGGCCTCGGGCCCACTGTTCCCAGGGTGGGGCCTCGGGACAGAGCTCTTAGTTGGGCATGAGTGGGGCTGATCAAACTAGTTTATCACGAAGCACGGCCTGCTCCCCGCCAGCTGGGGGACCTCTAAGTCTGGCTGAAGATGGGCCCCTATGGCAGCTGTTGTCCAACCGTTGCGGCCCCGGCCTCCCGACCTGACCCCGACCTCGGTCACCGCTGCCATGGGACCAGGGCAGCGACTCAGCCGGGCCGCTCTCCCTGCAGGTCCTACACCTATGCAGGCTTGGAGGTCCGGCCAAGTGCTACTGTGGGAACCGGCTCCCGGTGACCAGCGTCAGGCCGAGGCATGTAACCACGAGTGCAAAGGGAAGAAGGGCTCCTTGTGCGGGGGTGTCGGCCAACTGTCCGTCTACGATGTGGAGGAGCTGCCGCCTGGCTCCAGGAAGCGTGAGTGTGGCTGCTTCTCCCTGTGCTCCGTCTGCCACCCGGAGCCCAACACAGGGAAGAGCTGGCGGCCTCCCTTCCCTGCCGGCCTCACTGGAGGGGCTCGTGTGGTGGGCGTGGGGGCAGCCGAGGGCTGTGTGGGCTCGTGGCCTGCAGGACAGACACGCTCATCTGGGGGTCTCACACGTGCTGTGTGACCCCAGAGGCCCTGGGCTGTCCCCGGGCACGAGGGGGCCCTGTGCCCTGGATGGCAGTCACTCCCCGTGATGGTGGCACAGACGGATGCAGCCGGTGCCACTGGGACCACCAGCCCATGGCAAGTCACACTGCTTCTTACGTGTCCGTCCCTGCCGGGCACTCGCTGGGCCCACTCGCCATGGAGGGCTGGCCCACCTGACAGGCTCCCAGACTCCAGGACTGGTTCTGCTCTACAGTCGTGCATGGAGACACCACCCAGGGCACTGGCTGGTGACGGGGTCTCCGCGCTATTGAGGCGGTTGGGCAAAGTGGGCATGACAGTGAGGCTCCCACCTAAGCAGCCCTCATGAGTGCAAGCTGTCAGAGCTGGAACATTCCAGAAGGCCCGGCAGCCAGGACCCCACTCGGGCCTGTACTACTCCACCTGGGCTGGAAGACAGCTTGTGGGCTTGGGGAGCCTTCCTGGGGCTGGCGGGAGTTCGGGTCTGACCCCACAGCACAGCGAGGGGCCGTAGCAGCATTTCACTTTTCTGGATCTACTTTTCTCCTCATACCTGCATGGCAGGGACGTAGAATTTTCCAGAATATCAGCAGCTTGGGTGGCCTAGTGCAGATCTGTGGAAGAAAGGAGGGATGGGGCGAGGAGGACACCATCCCCCCAGGAGCTGGTGGGAGAAGGAAGGAGGGATGGACACCATCCCCAGGGAGCTGGCAGGAGAAGGAAGGAGGGACGGGGTGGTGGGGTGGGACAGACACGATCCTGCAGAGCTAGTGAGAGAAGGAAGGATGGACAGAGTGGGGGGATAGACACCATCTGCCAGGAGTTGGTAGGAGAAGGAAGGAGGGACGGAGTGGGGTGGACACTATTCCCCAGGAGCTGGTGGGAGAACGAAGGGGGGTGATAGATACCATCACCAGGAAGCTAGCAGAGGGAAGGAGGAATGGAGGGGGGACAGACACCATCCTGCGAAGCTGGTGAGAGAAGAAAGGAGGGACAGAGGGGGGACAGAAACCATCCCGCGGAGCTGGCAGAAGTGGCCTGAAGTCAGCAGCTGCAGCCATGTGGTCCCTTGTTGGTGACCGTGATGGAGAGGTTCGGGTGCCCAGGGTCTCAGGAGCCTGGCCTGCCACACGCCGTCCAGAGTGGTCTGCTGTCTGTCTTGAAACCCCCACTGACTCTATTTGCCACTTTCTAGACCCCAAAGCCACTGTTTCCCCTGGACAGGCACCAATAGCCAGGGGAATCATGTCTCACCAGAGACCCATTCTGTCCCCACAGGGAGGACTGTCATGTACCGTGGATGCTTCCAACTGCCGGAGAACGGCACCCACACCTTCCCAGACTCCCTGGAGCAGGCCAACGTGATGGTAGATGTGTACTCAGAGTTTTGTTCCCAGAAGGTAACGGCACTTGTGACGCATGCGCGTGCGCGGTGTGCTGCACGGGGCAGGAGCCCGGGCGGGACGCAGGTTTGGGATGGCCGTGTGATCTGTGCTTGCATGGGCACCCCAGGCTGGCCACGGTGCTGTCCACTGGACCGTGAGGCTGGAAGGATCATGCCTTCCCCGATGGCAGGTGTCAAACTGACTGGGTTTGTTAGTGAGACGTGCTGGCTCGGGCTTGGGGAGAGTGGACGGCTTAGCAGTTGTGCCGATGGACAGGGCTGGGCGCTGAACCCGGCCCATGACCAGGGCCACGGTCACACGTGTGCCATTGTCTCAGCCAGGGCTCGGAGACGATTTTGCAGACAGGCGGGGTGCAGAGGCTTCTGTCCCAGCCTCGTGCAGGACCTCTAGGTGGGACACGGTGGTCAAGGCCAGGTCGGGCTGGTAAGCAACGGGACCCCCAGAGTGCTGAGGTCTGGGGTGCGGTCCAGTGGCCCACATGTGGGCCCCGGGGCGTGGCAGTAGGCTGAGCTCAGGGCTGCTTCCTTGTGCTGGGGACTGTGACCGGAGGCCACATAACAGGATGGGGCTAGGACGGGAGTATCCTGCTGATGGTGGCACATATGTCCTTGTTCATCTGGCGGTGGCCACACCCCTCGCCACATAGAAAGTCACTCCACCTTCCTAACGGCCATGTCTGGTGGGTGCTGAGACATGCTGTGATTGTAGGTGAGGAAATGGAGGTGGAGAAGGTCACGCATGCTGTCCAAGGTTACCCATCCCCTACCCAAATCCCTAGTTAGGATTTGGACCCAGGGAGTCCCCCTGCTTCTGACCCCGCCGGTGGCTCGGAGCTGCAGGAAGCAGGCTTCTGGGGACGCCGGGAAGCCTGCCCTCCCTGGTGCCTCTTGAGATGCGCCCATTAGGGCCAAGACAGAGCGTTTCCTGCACTTTCCAGGCCAAGCAGCAGCCTTTGGAGTGGGTCTCTGTGGCTCTAGCATTTCGAGGTATCCAGGGTGTCCTTGGGGGCTCACAGCACCTGGCTGAGGCCCGCGTTCCCATGCTCCTCATGTGGGAGCAGAACAGTGGGTGGAAGGCCGTGTGCACCTGCTACATGGGCCCTCCCAGGGCTTCTGCACACCTGCCGGAAGTCCACAGCCCCGAGAGTGCCCACTGCTATCACCAGTCCAAGGAGCTCCGCTGCAACAGACTTGGCCACTCCATCTGCAAACCTGGAGGTGCCCCATATGCCGGGTGACCCACTTTACCCTCCCAGTGCTCCGAGGGGAACACGCTGCCCCCCACATACTGCCTGAGCCAGAGGGGGTCGTGGCCGTGGAAGCAGGCACCCGTCCCGTCCGGACGGTGCCGCGGTTCCTGCCAAGCGGCGTCTGGGGAGGGGACGGGCAGCTCCTATTCCTCGCTGGTGGGTCGGGCTCAGGGACTGCTCCGTCCTGGCACGGGCAGCACTTTCCCCATCTTGGGCTCCCTCGCGCAGACATCGTGGTGCTTACACGACCCCTCCCTCGCTGTGGAGCACTTCTGTAGTTTTCAGTGTTCCGCTTTGGTGAGCGAGGCCACAGTGACTTCATGGACCCCCACGTGGAGCCAAGGCTGGGGTTGGGCTGGGCTTCTCGAGGACTGGTCTGGGTCGCGTGCCGTCGGTGGTGTTTGGGCCCCAGGGAGCCCCAGCGGGAAGGCCAGAGGTCCCTTCGGGACTCAGGGCCAGTGGGCCCACAACGCAGTATGTGTGCTCACCTGCCCCATCCTGACCCTCACATGCACTGGCTCCTGCAGACGCCCCTGCCCTGGTCCTCCCTGCACTCCCTCTGGCCCCCAATGTTAGCCCCAGGCCTGGCTCACGCTGACTGTTGTCAGGTCCCCAACCCGCTCTCAGCTGCTGGGGGCAAAAGTGATTTCCCATGCACCCTGCCTCTCCTGGCTCGGGAAGGATGGGCACCGTCCATGTTGACAGGAGCCAGGAGGCCTGGCCCCAGTGGGCACCCCACATGCTTCTCCCCCCTCGCTCCCCAGCAGAAGATCCCTCTGGCCATCCTGTGGGGCTGGGAGGTCTACTGTGCTTACCCCACACCTCTGTTCAGCCTCCGGGATGCCGTGGATAGTGCGCTGTGTGGCCAGGAACCCAAGGCTCAGAGGCTGACCAAGTACTGTGAGGTCTACCAGACGCCCATGGAGGGTGAGTTTGGCGGCTGGGGCATGATGTGCGGGACCCTGTACAACAAGGGTGAGTGAGGGCCACGGGGCCTGGAGTCCCGGGGCTGGTCCAGGGGGCCGGGGAACCAGCATTGCAAACACATTCCCAGCCCTGCGGCCGGCCCAGGACTCGGGACATCCATCCTGGTGGCTTGCGCTCCCACTCTATGACCACTTTCCGAATTTCCCTTCGTTGTCAGAATCCGCAGTAATTCTGTGAGACATCACCAGCTCGTTTGTCTGACTTTCTGTGTGGCCAGAAGGAGCGCCTCAAAACGCTGTGTTTTTGAAGATGGGTGCAAAACCCCCTGGAGTTGTGTGGCCCCTGGTCTCCCCCTGCAGAAGCGAGAGGCCTCCCTGTGCTGAGTAGGACCGAGAACCCCAGCCAAGCGAGGGGCTGTCAGTCTGCCGTCAGGTGTCACCCCTGTTGCGTCCAGATTCCTGACCAGACTTTGGTTTAGGAAGTGAAGCCCAGGTCCACAGCGTCCTGAGCTTGACGGGGGCTCTGGTCTGGTGGGAGAAGTCAAGAAAGCTGGTCGCTCATCCCTATGCCCTGAGTGTTACCGGCACCCCCAGGGGTTGGCCGGATGACCTGTTCTGGGGTCCTGCCTTCTGTGGCCTGGCACAGCCTGGCCCGTGGCATGGGCTGCTGGCCACCTGCTCATCTAGAGGACCGTAGCCATCTGCACAGCTGGTGGTCTTGGTCTGCAAGTGGCCCGGGGGCCCAGTGGCTGGCATGGCCATGTGTGATGGCCCTGGAGGTTCCCCCTGTGAGGCTGATGGGACTGGCACGGGTGGCTGCCGGCCTCTGCACCGGCCCCCCAGTGACATGCATGGGCACCTGGTCTGTCCTGGGTGACTGTGGCCCGTGCGACATGCAGAGCAGCCGCTGTGGGGACAGCCCACCGCACACAGAAGACACTGCAAGTCTTGGGGTGCTGGGGACCCGATCCCGATCCCGTGTTTACAGCCCATGGTCTGGCTCCTCCTTCCCTCGTCCCTGGTGCTGGGCAGTAGGAGCCCCGGCGAAGACTGGCAGTTGTTAGGCCTGGGACAGAGATCTGTTTGAACTGTGCTGGGTTCCAGGAGGCAAACCCGACTCAGAAGAGCCTTGTTTCCCAGCATCAAAGAACCTGGCCCTGCCTGCTGCACCTTTGCGTGCACCCCACCCCCGCTCACAAAGCAGGTGGTGTTGGGGCTCGGCGCTGTCCCCAGGAGCCCAGGAGACACACATGCTCGTTTATGGAGAATGGGTCCCCAGCTGGCGGACCCCGAGTGTGTCGGGATATGGCTGGAGTCTAGGTTCTGGGGCACCCCTCCAGGGGTACTTCTGTGACATCCAGCTGCACCCCCTGATCGGGTCCCTACTCCTAGTTCCTGGGAGGCGCTGTGCTCCCTGGGACTGCATGTGGAGCCCCTCCATCCCCAGCATAAATGCCACCACTGAACGAGCCCACAGCGTCTTGCTGACCCACGTGTGACTCTGTTACGGGTGGGGAGGGCTGGGACTGGCCACAGGACCCTGAGGCCCACTGCTGGGCGGGGGCTGGAAGCCCATCCTAACAGGGACACCTGCACCAGGTGCCCAGAGCCCCGTGCTGCCCTGTGATCCTGGCAGGTGTCTGCCCACTCTGAGCCATGCCTGCGGCCACGACTCCCTCACAGGTTGTTGGCGACGCCCACACACACATGCTTGCAGGGTCTACAGGGGCATCAGGCCCCTGCCACCAGACTTGTGGGGTCTCCTGGAGGTATGCTCAGCTCTGCCTGCTGCCATGGCGGGGTCCATCACCATCCTCAGTGTCCCCCCCCATCTCCCCTGCAGGGTTCAAAGGCGAGGACACTGGCGCAGCCTGCGCACCATCTGCAAGAAGACTCACGAGAGCGGCCACAGGGAGATCGAGATGTTCGACTCAGCCATCCTGCTGATCTGGAACCCATACAGGTCCCTGGTGGCCGAGTTCAACCACAAGTGTACCAGGCACCTGGGCTATGAGGCTAACTGAAACTGGAAGAGCAAAGGTGGGCAGAAGGGAGGTGGGGAGGCCCGGCAGCTCTTCTCCTGTGCAAAGACACCCGTTCCCGGCCCTATCCGGGCTCGGCTGCTGCCCGCCTGCATTGTGGCTGGGACACGGGTCCAGGTGGCAAGTGTTGGGACACTGAGCGGTCAGAGGGCAGCAGGTGTGGGGCCGTCCGGCAGGCAGGCCTGTCCCCACAGACCCTGTCCCGGCAGATGCCCCCATCGCCTCCAGCCCTCCCTGCCCCTTTCTGGCGCCCCAGGTGCAGGAGGCTGAGCTCTGGTCCCTCCTTGGCTCCCAGGGGCCCAGTTTACCCACCCGAGACACCAAGGCAGTCCCTGTCTGATCGTGGTCATGAAGACCAGGGAAAGCGAAGTGTTCCCACGCCATCCGAGGTGGCAGGATGGTCACAAGCTGTATTTGTTGATATTGACACTGTCCCCAGCAAGACAAAAGCCACAGCAGGTCTGTATTTGCTGGGATAAGCTCTCATGGATAGATCCTCCCCAAACGTTGTGGGCTGCTCGTCAGCATCATGGGGTGGACTGGCCACCCCCACGGGACGTGGTGGGCATCAGGCAGGGACCTCGCTCACTTAGCTTCACAGGAAGACTCCGGCAGGTGCTCAGGCCTGCGCCCTTTCTCCCGGTGCCCCTGCTTGTCCCCGCCACACAGAGCAAGGTGAGCGTGGATCAGGGTCACCCCATCTCCCACCTGTGACAAACACCACTTTGCTGCGAGGGCCACGTAGCTCTCCCTGCCCCGGCGTGGGCCCCGCAGGCAGGGCGCTCACCATCCACGAGAGAGGGAACCAGCTCTTCCACACATGCCGCATCTGTCCTTGTGTGGCGCTGCACGGCCACCGAGGCAGACATGGCCCGGTGACCCAGGCTGGCCCCGAGGTGCTGCTCTTACTGCCCGCGGGGCGTCAGGAGGGCCTGGTCTGAGGGGTCACCTGTCCTGGTCGCCCGCCTCCCCGGGCTCCGCGCCCGCAGCGCCCGGGAGGCGGGGCTGACCTGCGCGTCTCTACCCGTAGAGTGGCCAGACTTCGTGCACATCTACCACATGCTGGACTGGCTGCAGTTCGGCAAGTGGCTGCTGGTGGTGCACTAGGAGGAGCTGCGCACGCTGCGGGAGATGGTGGCCTTCCTCAACGTGTCCGTGAGCGAGGAGTGTCTGCTGTGCGTGGAGAACAACAAAGAATGCAGCTTCCGACGGTGTGGCCGGCGCCCGCACGACCCTGAGTCCTTCACCCCGGAGATGAGGGCGCTGATCGACGGCTACATCTGGATGGTGGACAAGGTGCTGCGCGACCACGGCGGGGCCGGGCTGCCGGCGAGTATGTGCGCAGATGACTGCCTGCCTGCTCCGCCCGCGCCGCCCGGACACTGCTCCATAGGGCCGGCTCCCAGAGCCGCCACAGGAACCCCGCACTCACAGACCCGCTGCATGCACCGCTGCAGGCTTGCGGGGACCCGCTCGGACTTGGTGACGCCTGCCCGGGCGTGTTCGCTGGGCTCCCCGTGCGGCTTTCCGCTTCCCGCTGCAGGCTTGCTGGCCGGAGTCCTTGCTCCCTGGTGCGGGGCTGGGCGGGCGTCAGTGCTGTGGGCAGTGAGTACCGCAGCATGGACGTGAGCTCACGGAGGCTGCTGGACGCTGTGACCCTAAAAGGACATCTGACACCCTGTGAACACCTGTGGTATGGCCACCAGGCTCCCTGCCTGCATCTCCCTTCTCCGCAGACCGGCTGGCAGTGCAGAGTGGAGCCTCCCCTGACCCCATGCTACACACTGACCCCAGGACCTGCCACAGCTCTGTGCACCCCCCACTACCCCATCCAACGTCAGCACCAGGAGGGGCCCCCTGCCTATCTTTTTCCTCCCATGTCCTAGAGGCAGGGTGTGGGGCAAGGGAGCATGGAGCAGGGAAGGGCTGGCCTCCAGGTGGGAGCTTGGGATGCACATGGGGAGACCAGGAGGGATAGGTCTTGGTGTCACTTGGACCGGTGGCCCTACCCAATTTGGCCATGTCCCCATCCACACAACCGTCAGGCGAAGGGCCATGGCCAAACCCTCTGAGTTCACACACACCCACCCCCCAACACCCACACCCTGCTGTCGGATCCCTGGGCCTCATCGCCACACCCTCTGTCTCTGTGGGAGCCTGCTGTCTTTCCCACTCGTTCACCCCAGAGGAAGGGTCCTAATGAGCACAGTGGGCTGCTGTGTGCTAGCTGGCTGGTGGCTGGGGTGAGCGGTAGGAAAGCTGCCCCCCCAGCTCACAGCCTCAGGGGGCAGAGGAGGGTGGTCACAGAGGGGAAGAAACCCAGTAGCAGAGGACTGTGCTTGCCATGCAGGCTCAGGGTCACCATACCGGCTGGTCTGGAAGGATCTTTAGGAATTACCCCAGCAGAGCTGAGGGAAGGACCTTGAGGCAGAGAGAACAGTGTGTGCAAAGGCTCAGGGGCATGGAGAACAGGGGGAAGGTCTGTGGCACATGTGTGTCTGAGTTTTTGCAGCTGGGGGCAGAGTGGGTGGGTGAGGACAGAGGTGGGGACACAGAGAAGGACCATCCTCAGCCACCTGGTGCTCAGCCTGGAGGGATAGAGCTTCCTTCAGAGGTACCTCGGGTTCAAAATGAGGCCACGCTACCAGGTCTCCAGTGTGTGGGGGGGTTGGACCCCTGCCAGGTGGATGATGTTGTGTGGGCCCCTCGACAGCTTCTCCAGGCTTGGAGAGATGGTGGCAGGGCCCCTTGGTCTGCCCTCCTGCAGCCTGAGCCAAACTGTGCCAGGGGAAGAAAACGGGGTGAGAGATTTGGGGAAACCAGCATTGGAACGTCCTGACCCTGCACTCCCCCCAGCCCCGGGGAAGCCGACATCCACTGTGGTGAGAGCAGGTGGGGTGGAGGGCCCGGCGGGCTGCCCGTCCTCGGAGGGAGGCCTCCACACCGGTCCCTGCCAAACCCACCATGGTGCTGAGCCTGTCCTAGGCCGTCCCACAGCCGCTCTCTGCTTAATGCTGGCAGGCACGGCCCGGGCTCCGAGATTCAGTCTGGGAAGGCCCCTGATGAAACTGTTTCTCTGGAGTCATAGGAAGAGGTGAGGCCTGCCAGGAGGCCGCACCTGCCGTGCACCCAAGGGTCCCCACACCCCCTGAAGCGAGCCTAGAGTCTCGACGGGATGGAGAGCCGGATGCTGGCTGCCTCCTGAGCCTGGCTCCCAGCTCTGGCCCTCACTCTTCCCGGCCCCCCGCCCCGTGTGACTTTGGGGAGAAGACCCAGACGCCAGGGAGGCTGGGAAGGGCGGAGGTGTGGCTGGAGGGCCAGGCCCACTCACCCTTGGGCCTCCCACCCTCCTGCCCAACCTGGAATCAGAGCCAAAGAGAGCCAAGCGGGCTGCAGGAAGCAAGAGGACAGATGGAGAGCTGCCACGGCCCAGCAGATTCCAGGCCACAGCTGCAACTTTGCTTGGGGGAACCGCAGGGGCTGGCAGAGCAGCGCGCACAGCGGAAATGCAGGAGGAGTAACCTGTGTATCGGTCCCAGAGAAGCCCAGGGCGCTGGCGGGCCTGTGGCAGACACGCTCAGCTCGGGGAGAGGCCACATGCCCATGGGGCGCAGCCAGGAGCACACACGGTTGGGGCCTGGCCCCCTTGCCTAACGGCCGCTGCCCCGCCTCACCTGATGCTGCACGGAGCCCAGCCCTGCAGCATATCCTGACCTCTCATCCCCACTCACTCACCACGGGGGCTTCTGGAGACATGGGAACACATAGTCATGCGTGCTCACACACACACCCATACAATCACTTGTTCACATGTACAATCACATACAGCATACACACGTGGTCACATGTACACACATGACCCACATGTGCACTCACATGGAGACACACTGCCCATGCACTAACACAGACATAATCACACACATGTACATGCACATGCTCACACCCACCCACCCACTCACACGCAGACATGTGCTTACACGCATGCAAACACGTGTCCACACACATGCACACACATGGTCACATGCAGACACGTGCTCACACTCATCTGCACATATGTACCCACATTCACACACAGGTATACACTCCTTCACATGCACAGACGACCGCACTCACAGGCAGACACACATGATCAGATATGTACACACACGACCCACATGCTCACTTGGAGACACACGTGCACATGTACACACATGTCCCTATGCACTAACACACAGACACAAACACACGGGTATGTGCGTGTGCACACTCTCGTGCTCACACACACATGGTCATAGTAACAGACACGCACACGTGCTCACATGCTCACAGTCACACAGGCACTTACCCAGAGTTCTGTCCAGCTCCACGGTACAGACAGGAGGGTGGGTTTTGTGGGCATCCTGAAGGCTGCGGAGGCCGCTCTCTCCAGAGCCCAGGCTTTGTTCCCAAGAGGACCTCAAGCCTCCTCTTAATTATCTGCAGGAAGGACTGATACCTGTTAGAAGGGCTCAGCCTGTTTTAATTCAAATGCAAAACAGGATAAATGCTCTCAGGTTTAAACCCCCTTGGCTAGAGGACAGCTGGACAGTCAGTGCTCACTCTCATGCCAGTCCTCCTGCCCCAGGTGACCCATATGGCCGGGTCAATGCCCTCCAGGAACCCCACACCTGCTGCCTTGGGAAGTTGTTCATTTGGGCTTCACGATGGGAGGAAGCTGAACAATCATTTAAGAATGTGTTTCTGCAACAAGTTTTTGGATTTACTTTGAAAGACACAAGCGTGTGCCTATTAAGCATAGGGGAAATTATCAGCGAGTGTTTTAAAATGACCAATAAAAATGAAAATATCATTGCTCATTGTTTTTTATGGATCATAATGTGTGGGTTTTTTTTTTTTTTTCTGATGGAAACAGCCAACAAACTCCCCTCCTAGACGCCAGCCACTAATTACACAGCTAGCACAACGTAATGCAGGCACGCGGGTGTCTGACTGTCATAATTCATCTTCATAACTGTAATTGGCCCAATGAAAGAGAGCACGAAATCACAGCAGGAGGCTCCCGGCCCTTCCAAGGCAAAATATTTTGGACCATTTACTCTTAAGTGCTTCTCTCCATCTCTACTGCCGACATTCCCCTCCTTGAACGTTCGAATGCACCAGGAAAAGACACTGAGGAGAAAAGTTCAGGGGGACAGGAGGGAAATGCTAATGAGAGCCACAAAGCAGAATCCCGGGAAGGGGAGGTCTCCTGAAGGAGTGGCAGCCGGTGTCGCTCGCTAACAGGGAAGTCGATTTGGGGACTGGGCGAGAGACTGTCCGAAGAGGAGGGCCTGGGGAACAGAGGCCGGGTGGCAGCCAAGGATGGTAAGGAGACCCACGCTGGCACAGGTCTGCTCGCCCGCCTGCCATCCAGACCTCCATGCGCGGTGAGGTATTTGATAACAGACTGACTGTGGGGAAACTAGGGGTCACAGCTTCTCTGCAGGGGAAGGCAGGTGCTGCTGTGACCTTTCCATCCCGGAGGATCTTGGCAACGTGTGGGATGTGTCCCTCAGGAACGCCCTACCTATACCTGTGGCTCTCACCTTTCTGGGGCAGAAACCCGGACTTGGGGGATCTGGGACAGATTTGCCCTTTCCCTCCCCATGCACATTCCACCTGCTGTCCACTCCGTGTATTCCCTCTGCTTCTCCTGCGTTTCTCTGCTCCCCCCACCCCACGGCTTCCTCTGGAACAGACTGAATCTCTGGTTTGGAGGCTTCACTGCCTCGTTATAGATCTTACTTCTCAGCCTTCCCCTGGCCCCACAGCCCCTCCCCCGGCCCCATGCCCCTCCCCCAGCCCAAGGGACCCAAGGCCCAACCCTGCTCCCTGCCTTTGGGAGGGAGGTGCACATGGGTGCACACGGGTGGACCACGTGACCTTTCTGGGCTAATGAGATATTTGTAGATACAACGCCACCAGAAGCTTGCCATGTCCTTGTGCCCTGGAGTTGGGCGAGCTTGCATTCCTGGGATCCCCCGAGAAGGTTATGCACTAGGCAGAGGTGCCACTTCAGATGTGGCCTCTGGAGAAATCTGAGGAAAAGACCTGAGTCTACCCAGGAGCCTGAAGCCATGCCCCGCTCACCCACCCCAAAACGAGGGTAGCCCAGATTAGCTGTAGCGAGGTCAACCCGCAGAGCCCTCTGGTCATGAGAAGAAAGAGCCTTTGTTTCAAGCCACTGAGGGTCGGGATGCTTTGTTACATGGCACGGCTGCTCGGTTCGCTGGCTGATGCAACCCTGGTCGTCCGAGCTCCCCCCTCTACCTCCTTAAGCCCAACTGACATACAGAGGGTCACTGTAGCAGGAAAGACTTCCCCATCAGGGATATTCCGACTTTCTTTCAGAGGCGTACTCCTTAGTTCATGTGCCAACATACGGAGGTCTGTGCTCAGCCTCAGCAGGGGCGACAGGGGGCAAGAGCGGGGTGGTTCTGCAGGAGGCCGAGACATACGCCCTTTCTTCAAGAGTGAGAGAGCCGGGCCAGAAGCCAGTAATCACATGGCAGGGTAGCGGCCACATTTCTGACCCAAGAGCACACCACGGAGAGATAAGGTCATCGTTCTGCAGATGCCCATGGTTCTTCTTAAGACAAATTATCTCTGAGTACTTTTTAAAATCCCCAGTAATTACGTGTTTCCCCTCTTTTGCAGACCACACGAGCCAGTGAGGAATCCGAATGCAACACAGCCTTCCCTTATGTCAGTACCAGTTACATCTTCTTTTAAAGCGTGTTCTGTGCATCCTTCTGGAAGGAGGCAAATGAAATGTTCTTGTAAACAGACAGAAATGATTCACGGGATCATGACTGCTTTTCATCATCTACATCAATTCTAGGCAGCAATGGGACTTGATGAGATATTATTTACAACTTGTTAAAAACACTCCTTGAGACACTTCAGGCCTTGTTCGGTCCTGGTGAGCTCAACTGAACGTGGCTGGCTGGCAGTCAGCCGAACCTGGTCCTCCTGGCACACCCGGGCTGCCTGGGCTCAGAGGAACTGCACAGCCGGGTGGGGAGGCTTCCAGAACTCTTTCCTCTGAGACAGAGGATGGGGAAACCTGAGACGTGCATGGGACTTTACTGGGCCATCAGCGAAGCGTTCGATCAGGCATCGAGCCAAGTGACACAGTGTCTGGTGATGGGGTCACAGCTACACAGGGCAAAGGACAAACACACGGTCCTGCTCTCAGGTTTTCTATGGTCTCACAGAGATGCGGTTCCCCGTCTACGATGTAGTCTTCAGGAAAGAAATGACCTGGCTTGCCTGTCCCTTAATCCCCTCCTCCGTCAAATTATGAAAATGGTAATCACATCCCAGGACGGTGGGGACAGCCACGTCAGCCGACATGCGTTCACCATACCCCCTTGTGACCTGAGAGGACCCTGAGCGTGTTGGGGCGGCGATGCTTCCTGATGACGGCTCACCTTCCCAGGCTCCCTGCGGCCACGTGGGCCACGTGGCCTGGTTCCTGTCTGTGAGCATGGATGGAAATTTTGGTGAGCGCATTCCTTTCCAAGTAAAAGGACAGTTTTGCGAGAGATGCTGCTCATTTGGAGAGATGCTTCTCTCCAGAAATACCTGTACAGAACCTCTGACCACCTGGGACCAAGAAACAGTGACAGGTTGGAGGGGCCTTGGGCTCTGGATGTGCTCCTGGGCACCTGTCTGAGCTGTGCTCTACTTAGTTGGAGACAGCTCTTGCTTCAGCAGCTGTCTCACGGGTGAACATCCTCCGGAGAGTGCGAGCCCACAGCCTGCCAGGCGTGCGGGAAGCACTCGTGGGGCTGCACTGTGCGGTTACTGATGTTGCGAGCACACAGCATGGTGGCGTGGTGAGTGGGGTGCGGACGCCAGATGCTTCACGGGTCCTGCAGTCCCAGATAGTGCCGCCAGCTCTGAGCCTCAGAGGGGTCCGCCCGGTAAGACCTCTGAGGCTCAGAGCCCGCGGCACTCAGAAGTCTTCGCGGGCGGACCCCTCTGCTCCTCCCAGCCGACCTCCCCTCCATGGGGCCTCTACGTTGGCCGTTCCGGCAGGTTCCAAGCCGTCCTCCTGGCTTCAGTAATTGGCAAACTGTCCACCTCACTCGTCTCCAACGCGGGTCTGCTCGCAGCTCACCCCCAGATGAGAACCTCCCCAGAGTGACCCCTCACCATCAATAGCCCCTTGAAGCTCCCGTCCTTCGGGACCCGAGTGCCGACACTGCCACGGACATTTCAGCGAGGCCTGGGGAGACACAAAACATACCTCATTTCTAAGAATTCAGTCCTAAAAAAGAAAGAAAAATCATGCAATGTTTGCTTTTTTACTGTGATATATTCTTGTTGGCGTCAATATAAAAATGTTTTAACGTCCCTGCTGATGGGAAGAATTAATCGTATTCGAGGAAGATGCTGGGTGTTCAGCCGCGGTTCTGAGAGCCCCCTGGGAGGGCGTGCGGGAGCTCCCTGTCCTGTCGTCCATGGGACATGGGTGGCCTCCTGTGACCCCTTGTTCCACACACCGTCCCCTCCTCATAGAGCGTCCTACATCCCTGGCCGCTGGCAAACTCCCGGTTGTGTTCCTGTCTGAGAGCGCCCACAGGGCCAGCCGTGCTAACCGCTCTGGCCTCTGGTCCCACCATGCACCTGTCAAGCACAGGGGACATTCTGTTCATCGTGGAAGGCTTCCAGATACTCGTGTGTGAACAACGATCCCCACACCTAGAGACTCCTCATCCCGAGGGGGGCAGGTGCCCCAGGAGCAAGCAGGCGCCAGCTGCCTGAATGCATCTCAGTACAGCAAGGGAGGAGGCGCGAGGACAAAGAGAGCATCTGAGAACAGACGTGCCGGCCAGCGACGTCTCCACGCACCCTCGCAAGCCGTCTCTGCCCCGCACCCAAGTGTGGAGGTTGAGGCTGGAGCAGGAGGGCAGGGAGGGACCCGTCTCTGGCTCCCCATCCCTGGTATTTCTTACCCCCAGCCCCGCACGGGAAACCGAGTGCTTGGTGTTCACTCTGAGCGCGGGTCAGTGGTCTGTAAAGGAAACCGGGATGGGCTCTGGTATTGCCCGCATCCCCCCAGAGCCACTTCTGTGTCCCCCACTCTCAGGGGCCCAGCAGAACAACGGGGGCTCTAGGGAGCTCCCCCCAGCCCCTCTTCCTGGCCCTCGGGAGAGGCAGCCCACCATCCGAGAGCTGTCCGTGGCTGTGGGCTAAGTGTCTGAGGTCTAACAGCACCTTGTCTGCCATTAAGAGCTCCGTTATGGCAGCCTTCATAGCAGGTGTCATTAAACAGACATTAAGACCCAACTGGCCATGGTTTAGGGGACCATTACCACATGCCCAATGTTTGCCATGACAAACGGAGACCCAGCCAAGCACACGTGTGGTAATGGGCCAGGAAACACCCCTGGGGGGGGGAGTAACAGAATCAGGGGGGAGGCATGCCCCGTCTGGGGCCCTCAGAGTGTCTGCGGACTCTAAGTCGGCCTCGCCCTGGCTCCCTGGGTCCCCAGCACTCCACCAGGGAGGTGGGGACCACTGCCTGCCCGGCCAGCCTGAGCATGCTCTGGGAAAGCCTGCCTTGTGAAGGTAGGACAAAGGGTCACAATGACTCGGTTTCCCCCGAGCTGACGGGTCTTTGGGAGCCGAGGCCAGCGTCAAAGCTCATTTATGCTTCTGTGGGTCTGAGGGTGCAGGGCCGTCAGGGCACCGACACCCCACCTCCAGCGGAACTGCGCATCTGCACAGGTGGCCGGCTCTGCAGACCCACTCCTCCACCTGCAGCCTTCCGCTACCAGGAGGCGGCGCAGTGTCGGGTACAGACGCGTGCTTTGGGTTCTGCCCTCCCTGGGTTGGAAGCCCAGCTCTGCCCCCTGCGAGTCAGGCTTTTCGGTTCCCGTGGGGCACTGCGCACACCATCACTCTGGCCTCCCAGTTCCCTCTGTCCTGCGTTCATGCCCGTGACTGCCAGAGAGTGGAGGGCCCAGGGTCTCTGGGTTGGGACGCCGGCAACGGCGCTGGGTGGAGCACTGAAGCTGGCAGATGGTTAGCAAAGGCCCAGGGGTGGGCAGGCCACGCAGGTGGTACACAGACAGGGCCCCGGTTCGCCCCAGGCAGTGGCACCAGCCACAGGGTGACTGCAGGTGCTTTGTGAAGCCGTGGGTGTGACGTGAGTCATCTTCCGGGCACGGGGTTGGCTGCCCCGCGGCTGTTCCTGCTGTTCCCGCCTGCTGAGTGAACCTGTAATGGGATGCGGGAGGAAACTCTCTTCACAGGGCTGCAAAGCCTCCCAATCAACTCGTCAAATAACAGGCACGCGCCCAGGATGAGGGTGGGAGTGCGCAGCGTGATTTGGAGTGTCTCTGCCAGGGCTGAGATTTATGTCATGGTGACAGAGGTTCCTAAAGAACCAGGTCCCCCTGGCCTGTGATGATGATACTGGCTGCTGGCAGATGCAGCTGAATTGGAAAAAGAGAGACCACACTCGGGGACTGTCACTTCATTTTCCTCTCCTGTGGCTGCAGTCCAGTCCACGTGGTGTCCACCCCTCCTCGGGGAGCTCCAGGGTGGCCCTTCCCCCCATCCCGTCCTCTGCCTAGAAGCTGAGGGGAGGAAGCACGAAGTCCCTCAGACTCTGGAGATCTGAGTCCATGCTGCTCTGCCCTTTGCTGCTGTGTGACTTTGGGCCAGGTGTGCCTGGTCTACCCTTCTGAGCAGGACATGGATGGCCATGATGACACCATGCATGCTTACTAGTGGCTTATTCCAGCCCACTCGAGTCAGTACAGCACTCTGAGGGTATGTTCTCACTACTCCCATCTTATAGAAGTGAGAGAGGCTTCAAGAGATCAGACAGTTTGCCAATGCCAAGCAGCTCATCAGGACCACCCTGTGTGGTTGTTCTGGTTGTGTACTGCACAATGGAGCTCCACCTAGGGCGACAGTTACACTGCAGACGAATGCTGACGTCCAGAACAGCACGAAGTGGGCACAGGGCTCCCAGCGCCCCACCGGGCACGTCCGAGAACGATGTCCTTCATGACTCACCAAGATGCCCACGTCCGGGTCCCCATGCAGGAGCACAGGAGCTCACGCTCCCTCTTGGCCTGACTCCTGCTGTGGAGCAGACCCTGAGTCCACTGTGGCTGCCTGGCTGGGGGATAGAGCAGGTGCACACCGGTGTCCATGAGACTGGGAGCCTGAGGTAGCAGCAGTGGACGCGGGGCACCAAGCAGGACCCCGCCCAAGGACCAGGACCACAAACGCTGCTCTCTAGTAGTCTGGAGGGTGGACATCCCAAAGCAACCTTGCTGGCTAGACCCAGGTGTCCGCAGGGCCAGCCTCCCTGGCCTGACCTGTTTCCTGCCTTTTCCAACCTCCACAGCCCCATTCCCTGCCCCTCCGGGCACGGCCTCCTGCCTCAATAGACGTGTTTCCTCGTACAACCAAAGATCCTTCTGCCTCACGCTTGAGGGGACACTGCGTGTGGACTCAGGACCCCCCAGGTCATCCAGGGTCAGTTCCCATCCCCAGACCCTAAACCCAGTCCTATCCACGAAAGCCCCTTTGCCTTTCCAGGATCAGGAACTGGGTGTGGCAGGGTCATCACCCAGAGTGCCCAGGATGCCAAGAGAAGGGTCTTCACATGCGAGGCCACCTGGGCAGGAGATGAGCAGCTTAACTTGGGTGGGGAGGGGCACACCTCTGGGGAGGAGGGCGGAGGAGAGGGAGGGAGCACATTTCAGTCAAAAGTCCACCCAAGGGGTGTGCCCAGAGCCCTACTTCCAGGCTGTGCCAGAGCGCCTGCTGAGCTCCCCGCCCAGAGCAGAGGAGACCTTCAGAGCATGGACGGGGCCCCCTGCCATGGCACGGCCCAGCTGTGCCCACCAGAACAGCAGCTGGAAGGAGGATGACGGGCAAGAACCTGTGGGGCCAGAGACGGTGCTGGAGAGGGAGGGCATCCCCGCACAGGGGCCAGCGCTCCGCCTCAGGTGTGAAGGGAGCACCCTGCCCCCTCGCAGCTCACAAGGAGCCTGGGGTCCCAGGCACCGTTGGGGGAGGTCATAGAGAAGTGCTGGCCCCCGGTCCCTTCGAGGCATCTCATCAGCTCCCCTGTCCTTGGAATGTGGGTTTGGGGTGGTTTAGGGTCTCAGGTCCCCAGTGCCAGACCCGGCCCTGTTTCCAGTCTGTGAAGGGCAGGGTATGTCTGCCGCCCTGGGCACTCGGTGCCTTCCCAGGACAGCACATCCAGGCCCCGGGACCAGCACTCTGGTGGTGGGGTCCCCTCCGCATCCCCCGGCGCTGTCTCCACGCATCTCTCCTTGTCCCAGGCGGCTGTCCGAGTCTTGGATTCTAGCCATGGCCTGGGACTCAGGGCGGGGCTCTGCACTGCCAGCAGCTGAGGATGGACGGGACCCCAGAACCAGGCTTGGGGCCGTCGCGCTCTGACGCAACTGTCATGGACACGGATTCTGTGAGCACCGAAGGGGAGCCGCATGGGGACCACAGACCCCCGTGAGCATGTTAGGCAGGGGTCCCTCAGGCCTTACCCCAGGACCCCTGAGTCAGAATGGCAGCACACAAGATCCCCGTGGGGCACCCACGAAGCACCGATGGCACAGAACCCGAGTGAACCGACGTCTGCCTGTCCCCACTCAGGTCCCTTTACCGGGGTGCTCCCACGCCAGCTCCCACGGGTCTCCTCCCGACAGGTGCGACCTGCCTCCTGGCTGGAGGGCCGCCCCAGGGCTGCTCAATACCCTTCTGCGGGCAGCCAGAAAGGCCTGGAAGTTGACAGCCCCCCAGGGCAGCCCTAACCCTGAGATTCTAGAAGGTCCACAGCTCAAGGAGTCCTCGATGGCTCAGTAATTTCCTCACAGCAAGCATTCCGAGCCCAAAAGAAATACCTAACAGCTCCCATGATTAAGTAACCAGGTCCAAACAACTTAACAAATATTTATATCCTAACAGCTTAGCGGCTGAACAGCTGGCTAAAAATACAATATATGCAATTAAACAAAAATACTATTCTTGCTTCATTCATAAATAACCACAATTTCTTACTAATGGGACATGTGTGCCTGTTGGGCACTGCACATTTTCAGTTCTTAGACTGGGACTGGACACCACCACTACCCTCGTTTCCTTTTCCACGTTGATTTTCACACAGAACTTGCTTCCCTCCCACCCCTTGAGCTGCTGCCCAGCAGGGAGATGGAAGAGAAATGACGTCATCCAAGGGAATGTAGGACAGTCGAACGCTGAGCTGTAAACTTTCTTGAGTGTGGTGTCTGACAGCTTTCCATGTCTGGTCCTCAAACTTAAAAGTATTCCACAGCACCCACGGTGGCGTGGCACATGGTTGGTGAGCTGTGCCCTAACCTCTGACTGCAAGGGTTGGGGTCTAAGTACCCTGGTGGGTCTGAGCTGAGCAGGGGCCGACACCGTGTTGGCCTCCCCTTCCCACCTCAGCACTCTGCACCGCTGGCGTTCCTGGGAAGGCCTCATGAGTGTGAACACTCACAGCATCAGCTTCATGGGGGGGGGGGCCGCCCAAGGGAAGGTGACAGGAGGAAGAGGGTTGAGGGCCAACCTGGAGGCGGTCCGCTGGGTGGAGGCGGGCGTCCCCTGGTGCACGGAGAGTGGGAGCTTGAGTCAGGGGAGGCCCTGGCCGCCAACTGGATAGGGAGTTGCCCCTAGCATAGAGACACCATTAGCAGCCATCTGGGGGCAGAGGTGGTTGGGATGGGGAGCAGGTGCCCAGAAAACTCTGGGCTTTCTCCCCGAAAGCCAAGCCTGAGAACCACTCCACCCACTCTTAAAAAAAAGATACTGTTTAAACGTGCACTTGATGCTGCTCCTTACTCCTCATAATTACCCTGATCACTGCCCTCGGTGCGAAAGGATGCGTGGGGAGGCCCAGCTCGAGGTGGGCAAGAGATGCAGACCATGTGACCTCCAGCGTGGAGTATGGGCTGAGCGCCCGAGTACTTTTGGCAAAGGGCAGTGGTGCCTGGTGAGGGTTACCCCTTGTGTCACATGGAATAAGGGGACCATCCAGGAGCACGGGTGAAAAAGAGCTGCCCCTTTGGGCAGACACAATCTCTTACAGCAACACCTGCCAGAGTGCTGGGGACAAAGGCAGCAGGGTGCCCTCTCCCTGCAAACATATGGGACTGCTTGAGCAGAGTGGGCATTCCAGAACAAGAGCTGGGCTGCTCTGGCCAAAGAAAGCAGGGTGAGTTTGGCGGCAGGAACATAGAGGGAGCAGCTGGCCAAGGGGCCCACTGCCGCACAGGTTCAGGGTGGGAAAGCTTAGGGAGGTCTGCAAACATGAACTAGCCTGTGGCAGGTGCAGGAAGGGGGGTGGGAGGCCACTCATCCCTGAGTCCCGCCTTCTTCCCACGCACCAGGGTGAAGCCCGTCTGCCACTGGGCCATTGCTGTGGCTCTGGGCACACCCCTGCATGGGTGGCTTATTTCTGTCCTCAGGCTATTGGCCCCGGTGAACAGCCACGGGAACACAGACAAGAGAGGGCACTCCAGAACAAGAGGATTCCTCGTGAGCACATCATAGAGGGTCTCAGGCTTGCAGCGGGGGTGAGGGAGGCAGAGCAGAGAGGAGCGATTCATAGCAGCTCATCCCCGAGGATAACACGGAAACCACAGTCCTGCAAACCCACCCAGGGAGAGCTGGACAGTGCGGTGCCTCGCAAGGGATGCACCAGTCTCCAGGTCAAGGCATTTGCTGGCTGGTCAGATCCCATTTTTCAGCGGCGGAAAAAAGCCTGGGTTCCTGTCCCTGCCTCCTGTCCCTTCCTCCTCCTCTTTTCCTCCATCCTCCCCTCCCTCCCTCCGTCACTGTGGCAGTTTCCCCACAAGCAGGGAAAGACGCGGCCTTCTCCTTCACCAGCCACTGCAATTTGGGGTGAATATTCGGTTAGTTCCAGGCCAGGGAGTCCTGATCAATATTACCTTCTCCTGACAAAACAGCGTAACAAAGCTCTCATTAGCGGCTCCGAGTGCCGGTGCTGACACCCGTGACTGGCGCTGTGACTGATACCTGCCCCTCGGTTCCCAGAGCCGCGGCCTGCCCAGGGCAGCATCCCCGAGGCCCACGAGGCTGGCAGGAGCCTGGCGACTGTTTGTGCTTCCCCCGAAGCTGGAAGCCCAGCCTGAGCTAGCCGTTGGGTGCGCAGCCCCGGGCCTTTAGAGAACAGACCGTCAGGAACAGAAGAGCTCGTGTGGCCCGGATTCAGGCAAGATGTGTGCCCACCGCCCACCCACCCACACACTCACGTTCCGCATCTCTTCCCAGTGACTGCTCACCATCAACTCGCACACCTCCAGTGACAGGGAGCTCACCACCTAACGGAAGACCTGACGGTTTCCCATCCGGCCAGCTGTGATTAGGAGCAGGCTCCCCCCGATATGACTTCTGTGTCCATCGGTCCTGGCATCGTCCTTCAGGCCCCAGCCCGTCTCTCCCTTCCAGCATGTCTGCCACCCCTGCCCTGGAGCTTCCCACGGCTCCCCTCCACCCTGAAGCCATCCATGGTGTTGACCTTGGAGAGCCTCTGTGGCTACACCAGTAACATCAATAACCATAATTTGTTGGTGGTTAGGGTGGGCCAGCCCTGTGCTCGATACTACAAACGCCTATTCTAGTCCTCATGACAGTGCTGGGAAGACAATGCTATTGTTATTCACTGTATTACAACCAGGGAAACTGAGGCACTGTGGCCCTGCCCCAGCCACAGATCTCACAAGGTTTCTCCATTCCTCTTGAAGGCTCCGATGTCTGTTCTGTGCTCCGTTCTGTGCAGACTGCGTGTCCATCCCCACCTTGGGCTCCCGCCACACCTCACGTGTGTTCTTTCCCTGCCCCCACTCCTGGGTTCTTCCTTAACCTTCCCACGCCTGCCTTCTGCACACCTCTCAGGCAGGGCCAGCTGTGCCCCACCACATCCAGATCAGCCTGCACGGAGCAGAGCTAGCTTTTAGGCTGCGCTTGCATCTGTGAAGGAATTGGTGACCCCAACTCCTATGGAGGCTGCTGTGGCCCAGATAGAAATGCCCCCGGCTTAAATATCATTCAGAAGAAGAGCTGAATGTCACAGGAGTGCTGCAAAGACAGCTCCGAGTACCTGTGCAGGAGGAAGGGCAGAGGAGACTGGTAGAAAGAGCCCCACACCAAGGGAGCCAGGAGCCCTATGTCCCAGTCCCAGTTCTGCCAGACTCTGTGGTGCGTGGGAACACACCCCTTCCTGTGCTGGGCCTCTGTTTCCCCATCCACAAGCCCTTGGCTGGTACAGGTGGCTTCTCAGCCTCAGAGTACTTGGGTCGGTCCCTGCAAGTAGCAGCTGGGGGTCTCTGGCCCCCAAGCACGGCTGTCCCCCAGCCCCACGTCGTCCCCACGTCCTGGACTCAGGTGCAGGCAGTGGCCATCAGCCACGGTGTGGCCCTGGGCTCTGTGGCAGGAATGGAACCAGACCCTGTGGTTTCTGCAATACGCAGTCTGACCCAGAGTAGTGCTGGGTGGCGGGCTCACATCGCCCTCAGGACAGCCCGGTAGTGGCAGAGGGCACTGGGCCATCACAACCCTGTGCCAGGTGCCTACTTCCTAAACCCTTGCACATGAGGAAACAGAGCTCAGAGGTGAGGTCACAAGGCGGGCACCCATCACCTGACTCCAGAACCACCCACATGGCTGCCCCGCTGACCGCCACCAACGGATAGTGCCCTTCGTCCTTGGACCCACGCTGGGCTCCTGGGTCCAGTGACGGAGGATGGAGGGCTCCTGACTCCAGCCAATCGCTCTGCCCTGTCGGCCTCCCGCCCTCCCTGACTTCTTCACTCTGGCCCGTACCCAAGCCCCACCGACATCGGATGACAGGCCCGCGGGCACCGCCTCAGGGACCAGGCTCAGCCTGACAGCTGTAATGGACACGCCGTAAGTCACGGCTCAGTCCCGGGATGGGAGCAAATCCCAGTGGAACACACTGTGGGTAAAGCAGCCTCCGTTGGTGACCTGGACAGGGGTCAAGAGCCTCCATGAGCGCCTGCCTCCAAGACTGTCGGCAGTGACCCCGGCCGCCTGGTGTCTCACGGGGGACCCATCAGACGGGTGCAGTAGGGGTGAAGCGCATGAACATGAACAAGCGAATTCAGAGACACCGAGTGTCATGGGCTTTTCCACGGAGCCTGCTCCTCGTCCAGGATGGGGCCGCCTGGTGCTAGATTCTCCATTGCAGGACCATGCTGAGCCCCGCAGCCGGACCATGACCGGGGGATCTTGGCGCTCCAGCTCCTGCGACCTCCTGGCCAGGATCCCATGCAAAGCTCCGCAGCCTCCCGTTCCTCAGGTCCCAGGCTGCGCTCTGCCAAGCAGCACAAGTGGACAGTTTTAAGGGAAATTAATGCATGTGTTTCTGAATCACCTTATGTGGAAACTATCACAATGTTGTGTTTGAAGGACAGTAACACCCAGAAATGACCTTGCCATTGGGTGAGCCGTCTGGGTTGTGCCAGGTATCTAAAAGTCTCCTGATGGGATGGCCTCACAGCTGGCCAGAGTCTCACCAGGCAGTGCTAACACTGCCTCCTCCAGGAAGTCCCCTGGACTCCCCCAGGCTTTGGAGCGGCCTCTCTGCAGAACACAGCATACTCCAACTCAGGGCCATGGCCCATGGGACCATCCTGGTTTGCTCACGGTCCCCACTAGCAGAAGGCAGCTGCTCCAAGACAGGGGCCAAACACCTGTCCAGGCCCACAAGGAGCTAGGAGACCAACCTAGCGGGAAGAGATGAGGCAGGCAGGGGACCACCTGGAAAGGACGTGCTACGACCACATCCAGGGCGGGACACCTTCTCTGGGCCCCATGGCCAGTGAGCTGGAGCTGGCGAGGCGACCAGGTCTCTACGTCCCCTCCCCAGCAGCTCCCCAGCGTCTCTGCGGGGCTTGGCCTCACCGCACTGGACAGTCCAGCCCTTCCTTCCTTCTTAAGAGGTGCCTTCCTGTTATTCCTCTGAAGCAAATCAACAGGGTCATTTCTTAGTGACAAAGGCGTAGTGACCAGTACCAGAGCACAGGCCAAGTGGTCACCCAGTCTGGGGTGTTTACACAGGACAATGCCCCGGGGTGTCTGTGGGTACAAGTGCTGGTGAGCGCTGGGGGCTGGCCTTCTGGGCTGGGACAACGGGGTCAGGGGCGTGACGTCCTACAAGGGGACAGTGTCCTTCCAATGTCCTCTCGGAGAACGACCTGTGTTGTGTCCAGACGCAGCTGGTGGATATTCTTGGGAGGAACCCCAGGATGGGACATCAGGGAAAGAATATTCCAAAGAAAGGCACTTCCTCAGCCTGCATGGGGACACGGGGAGGTGGCATCCTGTTTTGAAGCTACGAAAGGGCACTTCTGCAGAAAGCCAGGACCTCCGGGGAGGACAGCACGCAGTCTCCCTCCTCTCATGTGTCTGTGGAACCGGCATGTTTGCTGTCAGAGCCTTGGAAGAAGGCAGAGAAGGGCACGTCTCCGTCCCTGGTGGCCCAGCAAGTCCGTTCTCCATGTCGTCACGGTTGACATCCCACACTTGGGAGTCCGGTGCCCCATGGGGCCTCATGCCCGAGGAGAGACCACACACCTGCAGGGTGGAAGCTGGGTGGGGCCAGGCTCTCCTCTCCTGCATGCGGCACCAGCCAGGCCCCCTCACCTGGGTCCCAGCTGCGTCTCTGGGGGAGATCTGAGGCTTTGGGTGGGAGACCATGTCTGTTTCTCTGCTCTGCTCTCAGGGGCGTAGCCAGCCAAGCAAGGGACTGAAGACTCATCTTTTTGAGAGCCCAAAGCAGCTGTGGGTCTTGGTCTGCGGCAGCATGGCAGACTGGTGCAATCCAGGAAGGCTTTGTGGAGGAGGTGACACACAGGTCAGGTCTTTAGGTCTGGAGAATGGAAGAAGGCGTTTGGGCAGCAGGCTGTGATTTCTTTTTTACAATTCTAGGTTTTTATAAGTTTCAGTTCCTTAACTTACTTCCTTTTCAATGGAACAGTGATGAAGCTGTTCTGAAAACAGGGAAGAGTCACACTACTGCAGGGTGACTCGGTGCACCACCTCTGTATGAATCCACACAGACACATCCCCTCAACGACGGTGTGCATGAGCCAGCCCTGTGCTGTGTGGTGGGAGGAGCGTAGGGGTGCAGACACAGGGCAGGGAGCAGACTGTCCCCTGCAGACGGGGGGTGGGTGTGCACCTGCAGCATCCTGTTCAGCCTGTCCCAGTCTCCCGGAACCCCCCACACCCCCACTCTCCCAGCTGGGCCTGGAGCTGCTGTCTTCCACGTCATTCTTTTCTCGGCAGTGCCGGAAGCCTGAATTATTTAAAAGGTCTGTATTTAATTATAATTAGTTTGGCTATAATTAGAACCGTTGCGAAGCACTCACCCCCTCCTTTTGTACTTCATGGTCCTCAACGGGAAAAATTTATTACAAGCATCATTTTACACAAACCTCTCGGATGTGCTGGGATTCCACAATCCATGAAGCCACGACTTGGTTTCTGCTCATCACCCAGGAGTCACGAAAGACAAAGACGTCTCCTCCCAACTGCTACAAAGCCGTTCAGCTACTGGCTTACTATGTGACCCTGAACCAGTTACTGCCCCGCTCTGAGCCTCGAGTTCATCATCTATGCAACAGGGAAGTCAGAGATGGTCTCCGCAGGTCATCTCCTCCCAATCTGCCCCAGGTCTGTGGTTTACAAGCAGCACTGGAATCACCCAGATGTCCCCACCAGGTGTCCCCACCTCTGGCCATCCTTACCCCCAATGCCACTGGAGCTTCCCTACCACACGCCTGAGCACAGTGCTCCCCAGCTCCAAACCTCTCTGATGGCTCCTTTCTTCCTGACCTGACATTCAACGCCCTTCATAGCTTGGCCTCAACTTCCCCCTCTCCTGCCTCATCTCCTGTCCCTGCCACCCCACCCCATCACTGCCCACAGTAAGGAGCCCACATTCAAAGTCTGCTTCAGGCCTCTCTGATTGTGCAGATGCCATTTCTTCTGCCTGGAGTGACCGTTCCCCAATTTCCCTTATCTGCCTGGCTCCGGCCTTCACCTCAAAACCCAGTTCAGCTACCGAAGTCTCACGGAGACACCAGGTGGAATCTGTCTACGCCTTTGGGTTTCCCTGCCCCTGAACCTCCCCCAAGCCCAGGACTCCCCACTGTGTGGCCAGGACTGAATCCAGACCACAGATCTCTCCAGGGCAGAGACCACGGTCATAGTCATCTCTGTGCTCCTGGTGCTCATCACAGGGCCTGGCATGGGGGGATGACGGTCAGCTGCATTGTGGGGATAGGACAGAATTCATCTAAATGCATAGGGAAGGCCAGAGTTCATCTGAACAGAGCTGGTGAGCTGACTTTGGCTCTGGTCTGCAAGAGCTGTGGGGCTCAGTGGGAAGGACACAGTCCTGGACATCCTCCTCTCAGGGTTCGAATGCTGTGCTGTCACCCTCTGGGAGCGTGCACTTAGGCATGTCACTTAACTGCAGTCTTCTATATCGAATCAGGATAATAAAAGCTGACCTTGCAGAGTTAATGTAAGAAATAGATAAAAAAGGTACACAGTATCTGGCACATGGTAGGTAACCAATAAATGGTAGCTATAGGACCCATCCATTGCTCTATCTTCTCATCCATCTTCCAACCATCTATCATCCATCCTTCCACCCACCATCCGTCCTCCATATATCCATCCATCCATCCTTCCACCCTTCCTTTAAGCATCCATCCATCCATGCATCCATCCTTCCATCCATCCTTCTATTCATCCATTCATCTATCCTTCCATCCATCCAACCACCCATCCATCTTCCACCTATCCATCCATCCACCCTTCCACCCTTCCATCCCCTTATCCACACACCCATCCATCCACCATCCATTTTCCTTCCTTCTATCCCGCCACCCATCCATCCATCCACCCATCCTTTCACCATTCCATCCAGCTATCCTTCCATCCACCCATTCATCTTCCTTCTATCCATCCATCCATCTGTCCATCCATTTACATCCATCCATCTATCCATCCATCCACCCATGCATCCTTCGTTCTTTCCATCCATCTATGCATCCATCTGTTCATCCATTCATCTATCCTTCCATCCATCCAACCACCCATCCTTTTTCCTTCCATCTATCCACTCTCCCACCCTTCCATCCCTTTATCCATCCATCAATGCATCCTTCCATCCATCTGTCTATTCATCCATTCATCCTTCTTTCCTTTCATCCGTCCGTCCATCCATCCATCCATCCATCCATCCATCCATCCATCCATCCTTTCTTCTTTCCTTCCATCCATCTATCCCTCTGTCCATCCTTCCATCCATTCATCTTTCCATCCACCCTACCTTCCTTCCCTCCATCCATTCATCCTTCTACCCATCTATCCACTCGTCCTGCCATCCATCCATCCATCCACCCATCCATGCAACCAGTATTTACTGGATGTTTTGAGGGCTAAGGCCCGTGATGTAACAGGGAGTAAATGGGACAACAGTGCACTGATGTAGCTCCCTCGCTCCCTCGTTCCCTCTTCTGCTCCTGGTGTTTAAGGCTGTGGCCTTGGTTTCCATCCAGCCACATCCACCCAACCCCCACCTGAACTGGACACCGTGGCTTGGGTCAGGCCACCTGGAGGAGGAGTGTTGGCACCCTCTGCACCTGTCCACCTGAGGCATATGAACCTGGGCTGCCCTGAGGTGGGCCTCAGTGATGACTGAGACAGCTCAAGACGGTGCTGGCCAGGGCCTGGGACACCGGAGTCAGTGCCATCCCCTGAGCCACATGGAGGTTCCTGGGGCAGCGCCAGATCCCAACCCTGCCTCCAGCCCCAGAGTCCCACACCCAGCTCATCTATTGCCTTTTCCAGGCCTCCCAGAGGGCTATTGTGGAGACTGAATGAATTGACATAGGTGAAGGTCTGGAAACTTCCTGGCATGTGGTAAGCTCTATAGGGTCCTTTGTTTTCCCCAGTATATCACCTTGATGCTCAAGGCAACTCATTCAAGGTATCGTGGCCCTTGGCTTATAGATGAGGCACAGACTGAGCCACAGCTGCCTGAGGACGAAGCTGGGAGGAGGTGGGACTGGAAGCCACATAGGTCAGCACAGCTGGCAGAGCCTCTTCCTCTCCTGCGGTGAAGGTGCAGTGGGGGTCTTCCAACGAAACCCTCTGTCACTGCCCAGAGCCATTCAGAGCCCTGCTGGGCAGCGTGGCCAGGGTGGGGCTGTGGGAGAGGCAGTGCCCCTCTGCTGGGTCTGGCGGACACTGGTGCTAGCCACAGCACCCCGAAACAGCACACCCCCCCCACTCTCCTGGGAGAGCCACCGGCAGCTCATCCCATGCCCAGTGCAGGATCCAGGCTCAGCGTCAGATGCAGCCCCACCCAGAGAGCTCCTAGACGCCGGGTCTTTCAGAAATGCAACAGCCCGCAGCTCACACCCCAGATGCTTTGGTCCCTGCATACATCGAAGGAACATGCCTTGCGCTCTAGCAGCTCACGGGTGGGTGACACCCTACTGCTTTCCGAGTGAAGATGCTGCGGCTCAGACAGGGCTCACTCACGGACAGCATGGGAATGGGAAGCCCACCGAGGGGGAGAACCAAGTGTCTTGAGCCCTTTTCAGGGGCTCCCCCTTCCAAGCTCCCCATGACTCAGGTGTTGTTGGAGCACCCTCTGCACCTGGCCCTGAAAACAAAGAGGGAGATAAGTTGCTCCCAGCTCCTCCTGCGGGACAGTCTTCCATCCCAGCACCATGGAGCCCTTCATGGGCAGATGGCTCTCCCACTGCCCCCTAAGGGCTCCAAGCACCCCCGGGGCACTCCTCTCCAGGCGCACCTCTTATGACCTGGAAGCCAGTCTGGGACCCCTCCCCTCAGGCCCCCTCTTTCTTCTTCTTCCTCCAAAGGCGACTGGATGACACCATTCAAGGAGGACACACCTCCAGGTTCAGTTACTTGTGATTTAATGAGGAGCCTTTTAATTAGAACATCTGTTGTTTTAATGACCAAAGGAATTCTAATGAGGCTCCTGGAGGAAACTACTACAGAGCAGAAGCTGGTCAGACTTCCGACACCAGAGGCCCTGCTGGGGTCCTTGGCACAGAGACAGCAGCAGAGCCTGACCCATAACAGAGAGCACTTTATCTTCATGGTAACTATGCCTCAGGGCTGCAGCAGATGGCCCCGAGATCCCACCAAGCAGAGCAGCCCGGAACCCGCCAGCAAGAGCCACTGCCGAGGCAGCCCTGGGTTCCGTGTGCACAGACAAGCAGAGCCAGCCAGCCCTGTTGCTGGTGTGGCTGCAGGAAACCGTCCGTCCACCCACCCACCCACCCATGCGGCCCAGACACTGCCTCGGATTCGCTGCTACAGGCAGAAAGGGACAACTTCCTCTCGAGGGCTTGAGTCACCCCTGACTGCAGATCCTGGGTCTGCAGCTGTCACGGTGGGTGCTCGCACAGCAGAGGAGAAGGTGGACAGCACATGGACAGAGGTCCAGGAGAGAGGGGGTGCAGTGGGGGAGCTCCGCGATGCCGGCGCTCAACACGGGGTTGGAGTTAGCACCCATCGTCGCCCCACTCCCTGCTTCTTGCCCTTTGCAGGCTATTCCTTAGCGGCAGTCGGCCTGCCCCGCCGAACCCAGGCCTCGTGTGCCCCTTGTCCTTGCCCCTCCACCACAACCGTGTGCATGCTCCCACGTGGGCCCACAGAGCAGACGGGTCTGCTGCTCCCGCACTGACCTCAGACACCCATGGGGCATTTGGCCACTTCAACCAGCGTCGTGGGCAAGAAACCCATATTCTTCCTCAAGCCCCAGCACACACCCAGGAAACAGGTCACAAATATCCTCTCGTCTGACCACACAAGGCACTTCTGCCTTGGGCGGACACCCGGGCAAAGCCACAACCCACACCTGGGGCGGGCTGGGATGGTGGGGAGGGAGGTGGGTTGCTGGTGGTGGCACCGTGGCCCTCCATCAGGAGCCTCAACCAAAGCTCCCTGGGCAGTGGTCCCCGGGCTCTCCAGTCCCCTGGTCCAGATAGGAAGCGGCCCTCTGGCCCCAGGGCAGACCCTAGCAGGCACGGGATTGCCCCTCCTAGCCCGTGGCCCCACGATGCTTCCCACCCACGCCAGGCTCCCCTCCACCTCTGCCTCGGAGCCCGTCACTCCCCTGCCTCTGCCTGGGTATTCCCCCACCGTGTCTGGAAGCTCGTTCTCATTCTTCAAGATCCATGTCCTCCTCTCCCTTTTCAGTGACACCTTCCCAGTCCCAGCTTGACGGACATGGCTCCTCTCCCATGGTGACATGTTGCCCAGCCTGCACCTGCTCCCAGCTCTCACCACAGCCCCCCAGCTTCCAGCTTACCTGACACTCCCCCCCACCAACGATGATCCGTGCCCCTTGGGCATGCTTGCCTACACATGTCAGCCCTTCCCGACCCAGCACAGTGGACAAAAGGGCCTGGCAGGAAAGAGACTCCGGTGGGAAATGGAGGCCAGCACTGCCTGGAAGTGTGGGTCAGTGGGCTCAGCAGTCCCTACATTTTTCTAGAAATTAGATTAAAAAAAAAATTTCTTTAACCCAAGGCAACAGGCTGGTCTCACCAACCGGATGTGAATTCGTGTAGCACGTTCATGAAGACTCATGAAGACGGAGTTCTCTGCATCCTCAGAGGGCGGGTGCTCAGAAGGGGGCCGCGGGGAAGCACACTCGGCAGCAGCATCTGCAGGCGCCCTCTGGAGCCACGAGGTCCGCCAGGTGACAGCCGGCATGGGTGCAGGACGCCAGAGGAGCTCCTGACATCTGCGCCATGTCCAGGCCGGGAGACCGCGCCTCTTACCGGCCGAGGGAGACCAACGCTTCCAGCAGGCTCTCGTCTCGAGAATGCTTGCTCGCCGCACGCACGGCCATGGCGTGAAGCCGCTCTTATGCTTCCAACACGCAAACACACATCTGTGCACACGCCTCCAGCACCGCACAGCTGGGGAAGCAGGAGGGATAAGTGTCTGGAAGGGGGACAGCGAGGCGGGGGGAAGACGCAGGACACCAGCAGGTCAGGACCACCTGCGCTTCCTTCCCTGGGGGCTTTTCCTCCTCCGAGGTGGACCCCCAAGCATCCCATAACTAGTCGGCACCCACCTCGTTCGGCCGGCACCAGCCCCAGAGCCTCCCGCAGGTTGGCATCGGTGACTCTCCCCTTTTCACCCAACTGACGACTCCCGTCCAGTTCTGTGGGTGGCTGGTCACTACTTCCCTGGCGCTGGGCGAGAGCCCGGCGTGAGCATGGAGACCCCTGGGGTGACGGCATGCCCATGCACTTACATGCACACATAACCACTCAGGACCTGTGACCCGCCTGTGGGAAAGAGCACCACGCACTACATCTGCTGACTTGCCAACTTCCCTGTGAGGGCTTCGGGTTTTGATTCATGGGTTTCAGGGCTAAGGGTGAGGACCCCGGACCCCAGGATCACCACGGCCTCTTGAGGGCACAGCTCCACTCCCTAAGCATGGCCCAAGCACCAGAGACGAGCCTGGACCCCCTCAGCGGGGTGCCTCGTGGTCCTGGAAGCGGGCCCTCCCCTGCGTCAAGCGAGTGCGGCAGACCTGGTCAAGCTCTCAGCGGGCGTGCCCAGGGGGCTCAGGGTGTGACCCTAGTCTGACTGCCATCAGAGAGCCCAATGCTCCTTGAATTGAGTTGAACTCACAAAATGGGTCCTTGGGGTATCACGTAGAGGCAGAGAGATGGTGGGGATGCCCCCTCGTGAGCCCACTCCTGCCCGTGATCGTTCCTTGCATGCAGGGATGCCTTACAGCCCAGGGAGGAGGCGTCACCCAGTCATTCCCGGCATCCGGAAGGTGAGGCTGAACCCAGGGCTGCCCCTGGCATGGGAGATGCAGTCACTGGGAGCTTCTCAGGCAGGGCCCACCCCCCCAGCCCCGACCCAGGCGAGGACCACAGATTCAAGGCCCACAACTCCCTCCCAGTCCTTGCCCGGCTTCCTCGCACACACTGTGGCTCCTGGTGAGGGGTCTGCAAGCCCCAGGCCATGGGACCCGAGCCACAAGCCCTAGCAATGAGCCCTCATGATCCCTGGAACCGTCAGAAACCACCCAAGAGGTGCTGGCTAGAGTGGCTTGGCTGGAAGACAGCAACACACAGCAAGAGCTGCCTTCCGCAAGAGGATCCGGCTGCAAGGACCCAGAGTGCTCTCTGGTCATGCACACACTCACACTTGGGCACACACCCCACACGCTCACGTACACACCTCACATTCCCACACTTGTCACATGCTCACACTTGTGCTCACACGCATGCTCACACTCGTGCTCACACCCACTCTCATGCACACTCAGTCCCACGGGGGCACCTCCTGCTCTCATGGACTTGCAGGAACGCAGCTGGGAACTGGCTTCCTCCCAGAACTGAAATATCACAGAGCCACCATCGCCTTCCCCGTTCAGTAAGTTGCCTCATTCCCCAGGTCGGTTAGTGTGGCGCTCAGCCGTGCAGGCCGTGAGGATACAGAGCGAGTGGTTCCCAAATCTCCAGACCAAGGGAACCAGGAAGGAGGAGGATGGGGTGCTGAGCACAGCCCATGGACTCCACACCATGGGATGCTGTGCTCAGCACCCCATCCTCCCAGCCTGGACGGCCCCTCCTCCGAGGGCTGTGGCCTCGGTGGGCCACTGGGAGGCCCTGACAGAGCCCAGGGAGACCCCCTTCCAGAAGAGTAAATCATCACCGAGGGACCCAGAACAGACAGTGGCTGGAGTGGCCATGTCGTGACACCGGCACCCACAGGAGCTGGGAGCACCCGGCCTGATTTAGCCCTTCCAAGCCCGGAGCTGCGGGTCTCCCATCAGTTCCACGAGGTACCCCGTGTCCTTCCCATGGACTCCCTAAGTCAGTTCGTGGCTGCTCCCAGACCCACGTGGCTGCTACGTGGCCTGTGCCACACACCTGCACCTATGTGCTCAGCCAGAGGAAAACTTAGAGCAGATGGCACCTCCGCCCATCTGAGCACGACTGCCGTTTCCGACTGCTGGGCAGGGACTCTGCGGATGGGTCCCGCAAGCGCGAGCCAACCCCCCGTCTCTGTGCCTTGGTGTGCCGGGGAGCTCACTGCTGCACAGGCAGTGATGGCAGGGGACAAGCATGCCTTGGTCGCGGCCTCCCGCGTCGCTGTCTCAATGGCTCAACGAACAAGTCGAAGGACTTTCAGGGCAGGAGAACCCACAGTCGGATCGTCATGCTGCCAGTTTTCTCATCGCAGAAGAAAGTTTTCCTGGACGTCATCTACTTCTGAGAGCTGGCGGGTGGTGAGGATTCACCCTAACTGCTGTGAGGGGCTCACAGTACCCGAGCATCCTGGGTGGACCGAGGGACCCCTGGGGACATAGCCTGGGAGGCTTGAGCCTGTCTCCTGGGGTGTGCCGTGTGTCTTTGTCCATCGCAGACCTAGCCAAGCCTCTGTTCACCGTAGAGGTGTTGCCCGGGGTGACCACATGCTGAACCCCATGAGTGTCCCCAGCAAATCACCAGACATGGGGTGGTCTTGGGGACCCGACTCGCTCTACTTACTAGCGTCCTTCCTGGACGAGCCTGCACTTCCCTTGACCGGTGCCCGCCTCACCTTCCGTGGCTTCCAGGGCCCCTGCCTGTTGCCCCAGCTCCTGGTTCTGCTCCCACCTCCACTGTGAGTCCTGTGTGTGCCTTCCCTTCATTTGCACAATGTAGGTCTCCCCTTCCAGGAAGCCCTCCGTGTTCTGTCCTGTGCGGCTGGTCCCCTGCTTCGCCTGCATCCCACACGGTGGATTCCCGGAATTCAGGAACTGGCCCATCTGTATTTGTACCTCAGGGCGACCGCAGATACCCCCTGCCTCTGAACTCCTAGGAAACCGGTGCCCCAGCCCCTGAAACGTGTGACCTTGTATGCCTGCGACCTCTTCACACACATGCCCAACCCTGGTTAGGTGTAGACTCGAGCTCTGATCCGACACATGGACCCGACAGCCTGGAGTGGGGACCAACCTGGGAAGTGCCGTATCCCCACTTTGCAGACCAGACTCCCAAAGTCTGGGACCAGATGGGACCAGGGCTGCACAGCTGGCCAGCAGCAGGGCGATCGGACCCCACTGCATGTCCTGGAACACTCCCTCCCTGGGGTCTGCACGCCATCACCTGAGCTGGGGGGCAGCTGGGTCACTGTCATCTGTGACGTCCTCCTAGCCCTCACCCCTTGCACAAGGCAGCAGAGACAGCACCCAAAGGCACACGGGTGATGATCCGTGACCAACCAGGCTCGCGGGTCCCCTGGTCCCACAACACATCTGAAATCTCTCTCCTCCGGGGGATGCGTGACTCCCTCCCGCTTTAGGGAATCACCTCAGAGACCAGGAGCTTTGGCTTCTTCCCTCATCGAGCCCAAGAGCCAGCTTCGGGGCCTGGTACCCCAGAAATATCGGGTCTCCTTCTGCTGAATCCTCTGGACATTTTCAACAGCAGAACAGGTTTGATTTGCAGAAGCCATGAAGGAACGGGGGCAATATGGTTTGTAAAACACAGTGTTTTACAAACACTGTGTGGTGGAAACGGTGGAAGACTGAATGTGTCAGTGAACATACCGGTTTAGTGACGGCCCGAGAAAATAAGCCAATGCCCAAGCGGTCTTGAGGCAGCAGAGAACAGGGTGGAGTGGAGGGGGAGGAGGGGGCTTCACGCCTGACCTACCCACACATGCCCAGCACGGTCCACAGCTCCCCCCAGATGCACACAGACCCATGGATCCAAGCCTCCCCTCTTGGGCACAGGAGCAGGGAGTGGATAGGAGACCACAGGCCTGAAACAGGTACCACGAGCCCCATACCTGCTCCCTGGCGGGACACCCGACTGACTGCGGCTCCTAGTCCCCAGGAACCCAACCTCAAACCTGCCCTGTGGCGGCTCCGGGCTACCCTGGGAGTTTGCAGACAGCCCCTTCCATTCCCCTTAGGAAGGCAGCCTATGGTATGCCTGAAACTGCATACCTTGCTGACAATTCCCTTTTCCCCCATTCCCTCTGCCCCTAAAACCCTTTCGTCTCCAGTGGTTCCTCGGTATTTGCTGGACAGGACACTGCCCAATCCGTGAACCACTCCACGAAGCCACTGTGACCTTCAAGTCCGCTCCGCCAAATTCTGTGGCTCGGCAGCTGCACGGAGGCTCACAGACATGTCTGACGGGTGTGCACAATGAGCCAGGCCCACACGCCCGCGGCTGGGGACGACAGGCGGTGGTATTCATGAGCTGCTCCCCAGACGATGGCTGCCGCTCTGCCCTCCCCACCCCCTGCCAGCTACACTCTTATCAGCTCCAGTCCTTCCTCACGCAGCAAACAGACCCATCCCGACAACGCACAAATGGGGTCCCATCACCCACTTCTCGAACCGTCAGGATAAAGAAGGTAGCCTTCCCGTGGCCAACAAGACACGCACGGTTGGCCACCCTGTTGTCTGCTCCCAGGCTCGCTCCCCGTGCACCGTCCTCGGCCAGCTCTGCTCAGTGGGAAAGTGGGGAAGACAGGGCAGGAGGGCGCTGGGATGCCAGTGACATGCACTTTCCATGGGGCAACCATGTGGCCAGGCACACAGTCTGAGAGAGAATTCAGTTTCTACAAGCAATAACGGAGGACAGAGGAGGGGGTGAATTGGGGAGAAGAGAGGCCTCTCCCCCATTGGAGACACTGCCCTGGGGCAGACCCGAGACAAGTAAAGGGACACCACAAAGCCCTTTAGTGAGCTGTCATCAGAACCACAGCCCACACAGTCAACAGGGGTTCCCTGCTAAATAGAGAAAGGAAACCAGGCCCCACATCCCCACTATGAAGGACGGCACATCCAGCTCAGGATCAGAAGTCACTTCTCATGCTGAAAACCAGCAAAACCGCGATTTCAAAGCAGTGCCGAGAGGAAATGTTACAGCATGAAATGCACCAGACATGAGGAGCATCCCCAACCGTCCTGCAAGAAGCTGGGGAAGAAGAGCAAAAGAAACCCAGAGCGGGGAGCAGGAAGGAAATTATAAAAATCTGAGTAGGAATCAATGAAAGTGAACATAAGAAAACAGTAGAAAACAATCGATGAAACAAAAATCTGGTTCTTTGCATGAAAGTCAGTAAAACTTACAAACCTCTGGCAAAACTGACGAAAATTAAAAAAGAAGGAGCCACGCTTCTCCAGTAACAGGAATTAAATAGGGATTATCTCTACGGAGCTTATAGCCATTAAAAGGATTAGGAGAGAAGAGAACAAACAATTTCTAATTGTTTGTTCTAATTCTTCTAAAGAAGAAATGAACCAATTTCTAGAAAACTTAACCAAAACTTAACCAACATAAGGACACAGTCTAAACATCCCCATAATCATGAAAGAAACTGAATTCATAATTAAAAGTACACTTGGCAGAAAATCCCAGGCCTGGATGGTTGTGTGGGAGAATTCTACTAAACATTAAAAAGATATTAATAATAACATTTTTCAGAAAAAGACATGCAGATGGCCAACAGACCCATGAAAAGATGCTAGCATCACTCAGCTTCAGGGAGATAAAGGTCAAACCCACAATGAGGTATCCCCTCACCCCTGTCAGAATGGCGAGAGTCAGCAGCACAGGAGAGCAGGGGTCGGCGAGGGAGCAGAGAACGGGGACCCTCGTGCACTGCTGGTGGGAGTGCAGGCTGGTGCAGCCGCTCAGGAGAACAGCACGGAGATTCCTCACAAAGTTAATAATACAGCTGCCCTGCCACCCAGCAACCCCACTTCTGGGTATTTGCCCAAAGGAATGGTATCTCGAGGGCACCTGCACCCCCAAGTTTACGGCAACATGACTCCCAACAGCCAAGATGTGGGATCACCCGCTGGTGCCCACCAACCCATGAACGGGTAAAGAAAATGCAGGCTGTCCACACAACGGAATCTTAGCCTTAAAAAAGATGGACCTCCTGCCATTTGGGACAACAGGAGAGACCCTGCAGGACACTATGCCCAATGACATCAGCCAGGCATAATCTCATTTACGTGTGGAACCTAAAAGTCAACTCCAGAAGCAGAGAGCAGAAGGATGGCCGCCAGGGACTAGGGGTAAGTGGGCAGGTGTTGGGTAAAAGGGACAAAGCTTCAGTTATGCAGGACGGAGTTCTGTGAGTCAGACGTGCAGCACGGTGTCTGTGGCCAACACCGATACAGTGCACCCTCGGAATGCGCTGGGAGAGAATTCTAGAATGTTCTGGCACACACAGAAAGAACTTCATCAGGGATGGACGTGTTAACAGCCTGACCTGGTGAGCATTTCACAGTGTGTACATACAGCAGAACTGCACGCTGTTGCCAGCCAGTATACACATTTTTCATCAACTATACATCAGTAAAGCTGGGGACAAGATTAACTCCAATTTTCCACGATCTTTTTTGGAAAACAGAAAAGGAAGCACTTGCCAGCTCATCTCATGAGGTCAGGATTTCCCTGAAAGAAAAGTCAGACGGTATACAAAGAAAGAAAAACACAGAGGCTAATACCGCTCACGAATTAAGATGCAAAAACTCTCAAAGAAACATTGTCAAGGAGAATTCAATAGAATCTAACAGGTGTTCCATGTCATGACCAAGGGGATTTATTCCAGATGTGCAAGGCTGGTTGAATATTCAGAACCATCGATGTGATCCACTGCCTCAATAAACGAAGAAAAACCCTAGCAATTAATGCAGACAAAGCTCTTGACAAAATCCAACAGTCATTCGAGATTTTTTTTAAAATCAAGGAAGTTTGCAATAGGATGAAATCCCCTCCTTGATAAAAACACAGCTACAAAAACAAGCAACACTTCACGTTCTATTTAATGGTTAAAAATGGAATGCTTCCTGCCTACGAGTAGGAACAAGCTCATCTGACATACTCCTGTACGTTCCAGCTACTGCGCTAGGCAGGAAATATGTGCACGTATAAAAGGCCTGCAGGTTGGAAAGGAGGAAATAAACTGTCTCTATTTACAGACGACAAGATTATCTACGTGTAACATCTCAAGAAATCAACAAAAACACTCCGACAACTAGCTCCGCGCATTCTAGGATATTGGACCGACTCACAAAAATCCACTTTGGTCCTGTATGCTAATGACAAATATGCCAGAACTGCAATTAAATCCACAAGGCCATGTACAACCACCTCGAAGAGGGTGAAATCCTCAGGTGTGCCCAGGATCAGCAGGCTGTACATTCCAAAATGCCGATGGAACACAGCGAAAAGGCCCAAACTAATGGAGAGATGAGCTGTGTTCATGGGTTGGAAGATCCAACCTGGTGAAATGAGCCCCAGATTGAAGTACAGGTTTAATGGAATTTCTGTCAAAACGCCAGCAAGTTTTTTTATGGGCGTAGACAAGCTCTTTCTAAAAATTTATTCGGAGAGTCACAGACACCCCGCCCCCAGCATAATTAAAGCAATCTTGGTGGAGAGGAACCGAGAGGGTGAGATCAATGTTCGAAACCACTGCCACAGTGATAAAGACCATGACCGTGGTATCCACGGGAGGAGAGAAACAGATCGACAGAGCAGAACAGAGAACCCAGAAACAAGCCCACAGCAGTGTGGGTCACTGACGTTTGACAGAGGTGCACGGACAATCTGGTGGAGGAAGAATATTTACAGGTAGAAACTGAAGCGCGCCTGTCACTTTACGCCTCATACAAAAATTAAGTAAAAAATGCATCGGGGGGGCACCTGGGTGGCTCAGTGGGTTAAGCCGCTGCCTTCGGCTCAGGTCATGATCTCAGGGTCCTGGGATCAAGTCCCACATCAGGCTCTCTGCTCAGTGGGGAGCCTGCTTCCCTCTCTCTCTCTGCCTGCCTCTCTGCTACTTGTGATCTCTCTGTCAATATGAACAAATAAAATCTTAAAAAAAATGCATCAGGGAATTCAATTAAAATGCAAATCGTAACATTTTTAGTACAAAAAAAGGAAGAAATAAATCTGATACCTGAGACTATGCAAGCAGCTCTCAGAGCTGACACCAGAAAGCACGGAAAATGGGTGAGCTGGGGCATATCAGAATGGGAAGGACCTTGTAAAAGGGATGGAACACGAGCTTGAGCCCCGGAGGAGGTGTAGGCAAACCGTCGTTCCTACAGAGGACATGGCCACAATATACCGAGAAACTTCAAAACCCAACAGCCAAAACCAAACAAGCAACCCAATCAGAAAATGAGAAAAACACATCATCAGACATTTCATTTTTGAGAAAAAAGCACATGAGACATGCTTGGCATCAGCCGTCGGCAGGACAGTGCAAAGGAAAAACCACGGTGAGACACCACAGCACATCCATCAGCTTGGCGGAAACGGACATGGTGATGGAGACGGGGAATGCACCGCGGGGAGCAACCCTAGAAGACAGTTCAGCAGTGCCTTGTAAAGGGAAACGTGCAGCTCTTACTAACCAGCGTCCCAGAGAAATGAAGGCTGTGCCCACAGAAAACTGTGGACTTGTGCAACTGCCCACCGAGACCTCACTCACTGCAGAATCTGTCGACAGCATCAACAGGCTGTGGGATTCCTGTTCTAAAACATCCTGCTGTCGGGGCACCTGGGGCCCCAGTGGGTTAAGCCTCTGCCTTCTGCTGGGGTCATGATCTCAGGGTCCTGGGATCAATCCCCGCATTGGGCTCTCTGCTCAGCGGGGAGCCTGCTTCCCCCTCTCTGCCTGCCTCTCTGCCTACTTGTGATCTCTGTCAAATAAGTAATAAATCTACAAAAAATAAAAATGAAACATCTTGTCATTCCCTGGCCCCACCTCCCTCTAGCCACCACCCCGTCTCTGCACCCAGGCTCCCCAACAAAGCCTGTGAATGCTGTCTGCAGCTCCAAGCCCTCACCTCCTGCCCTGGTTAACCCATCCTGGCCTGGCTCCTGTCCCGGCATCCCTGGAGCCACCTTTGTCTGAACCCAGGGTCCCCTGCCCTCTGCTCTGTCTGGATCACTGCTGGGATTCAGAACAAACTGCCCCAAGATGGGCCACTTGGCCATGCAGATTATTTTGAGCTGGAAATAGTCAAGGCCCAAAAAACTCAGCAAGAAACTGTGACCTCCTCAAACTGCCTGAAAGTTTAGAAAAACTCAGGAGGAGCACTCTCTTGGTAGATAGCTACGTCATACTGTGAGCGATGTATGGGGAACGGGAGGAGCCCAGGAAGACCTGTTTGATCAGAGTCTCCTGCATCCCATCATTTTGCAATGGCCCAGCACACACGTGCTACCAAACATGGGTCCTGTTTGTCTTCCTGTAGACTGTATTCCTTCCCTTCAAAGTTCCCAAGCCCTGCCTGGTCTCAGTCCCAATGCCCCTCATTTCCTTGCCTTTGGAATCTCACATTTTTGCAAGGGCGGTGGGGGGGGCGTGCAGGATGTCCCTATTCCTCTCGCTGTCCTGCCCTGCCTGGGCTTCCTGAAGGCTCCATCTGCCTGAACCGATTTGCAAATGAGGACACAGAGCAGGGAGGCTCCTGGAAAGAGCCTCCTCTGAGGGGTGCGCTCCAGTTCCTTGCTCCCCCACTCCCCCTGCACCCCCATCCCTGCATATTTCGGTGTTTAGCTATTCTAATTAATGAGCAAACATTCTTTACAAAACAATGTTTACAAACCTTGGGATTAATTTAATCAGATATTTAATTGCCCTGTAATTAATCATCTAAGCTTAACGAATTGAACCCAGATCTCTGGGAGTTGGGTGTATCCCACTGACTTCTGAAAATAACTATGTTTCAGAACCTCAGGCTTCCTGCTCCCACTTGGGGCCTGTGGCCCCTGCTACCCTTGCCCCCAGCAAGCAGCCTGGGCTTGGCTCTTTGAGGCTGGAGGGCACAATCTTTGCTGGGAGAGGCTGTCTGGCTACAGGTCACCCTAAGCTGGGGAGGCTTATCCCACCGCGCCACGTGCCTCTGTGCCCACTGCGTCCCCTCTGCAAGCTGCCACAGTTTCTTCATTGGTGGCAGGGGGAGGGCTCCGGCCGGCCAGTCTCCCTGGGCCCTGGACAGGCTCAGAGGGTCTCAAGGAGGGGCAACAGGGTTTGTAGACTATGAAGTCTAACCCACTAGTGAGAAAGACCCTGAAACCCCACACTTGGACCCTCTCTCCACTGTCCCCCAAGTCCCTCTGGTCCCCTGCCTGTCACAATGAAGGAGGGCAGTGAGCCCACCACCTGAGACTATCTGAGGGGCTGACCCCTACTTGGGCTGGGATCTGGAGAACCCCAGCCGAGATGGCCATCCCAAGGGCCCTAAAGCCTGCTCCTGGGAGACTGGTGGAAGGCCAGGGCACAAGGGCAGACGAGGTCCTCATGGATGGGAGCACTCCCAGTGGGCCAGGCCCTGGGCTAAGGCTCACTTGCACTCATGTGTGGCGTCTTTTGAAGCCCTATGCTGGGCCGGGTAGGGTCATCCTCCTCTAAGTGAGGAAACCAAGAACCAGAGCCAGCAGAGGATGGGGTTAAGCCCTGGCTGCACAGGTGAGAGATGAGGCAAGGGCCAGTGGCTGATGGGCAGGGCCCCTGCACATGCCCAGTCCTCTGGGAAGACTGTGGCTGCCCAGCTCATTCCGGGAGCCGGCTGGACTTCTGTCTCTGGGCCACCAGGGACAGAAGGCCAGACTCCTAGCCCCCAGGGCAGCCTTCCTCTGGCCAAAGGACAGCAGGTTCTGGGTAGCTGCCTCTGCCCGGAGAGAATAAGCCGCAGACGGGCCAACCCCTGACTAACCCCGGACCCTCTGACGATGCGTCGGCCAAGGACTGATGAACTTGTCTGACTTGGGGGCTGCCAGGCCAGGGTCCTCCCCCGGAGTGACTTATGCCACCCCATTAGTTCAGAAAAGGCAGGATTCATAGAGCATCATGGCCTGAGGACCCAGTGCAATTCATATTTCTGTGCCCAGGCCTCTGCTAGCGGATCGGGAAGGAAGCGCAAATCTTTGGATCTAGAAGCAGAAGGAAAGAGGAGTCTGGCCACATGTCCAGTGAGCGACATGGGTACCTGGAGAGAACGCTGCCCTGTGGCTCTGTGCTGGGCATGGCCCCCAGCGGAGTGGCCCAGGATGTTGTGCACCGCGAGCAAACACAGCCCTTCTCAGCATCACGGTCTGGACGGCCTGGTAAGCGGCAGAACCCAGGAAATGCTGTGTAGGAGGGGCACGTGTCCAGCGTCCGATTGTTTGTCTTTAAGTTACCGTGGGTCTACGCAGCTATGCTACTGAGCTCGCCCACACCTCCCAGCCCCAAGGAGAGAAAATGGGAGCGGGAAGAAGGCGAGACACTCTTTGGGTCCAGGCCGGAGCAATGGCCCCACTGGGGTGGGCTCTGTGGCAGGTGTGGAACACCAGCAGTGGGCCAGGGACTTGATGGAGTTCTGCACCACAGCCTGGGAGACCAGAAAGCACGAGGGCATGGGTTCAGGGCTGGAGAGGAAGGGTCTGCTCCTGGCCCTTCCCCAGGCTTACATGCGGCTATCTCTGTCTCCACCATGGTCTTCCCTCTGTGCCGGTCTCTTTGTCCTAATTCCTCTTTATTTCCTTACTTCAGGAGACTAGCCACACTGGATTGGACCCCCAGCCTGGTGGCCTCATTTTGACTGGATTCTTCTGCCAAGCCCCTCTCTCCAAATCGGGTCACGTGCTAGGCAGTGGTGGCAGGAGACTCATCAAACCCCTACAGACTGCAGCTGGAGATATGCAGCCCCAGCACAACAGGCCACATGGCCTCGGGGTCGGGGCTCAGACACACCAGCCAGGCGTGCCGACAGGACGTCTATGCCCAGTGACAGTGAAGATGGCTCCGGGGAGGCCCACACACCTGGACGCCAGGTGCAGGAAACCCCTCAGGGCCCCTCAGCACCCCACAGAGAAGCCACTGACCCCCTTGGGTGAGAACACTCGATCGCACGCTGAGCTCTCTCTCTGACCAGCTTATGACCTCAAGAAGTCATTTCTTCTCCCTGAGCCCCGTTTTCTCACGTGGAAGAGTGAAATAAAATTATTTAGGCTGTCTCATACCATGCGACTTTCTCCGCAGATCAGATGGGCCAGCGGCTGCAAAAGCACACTGTACCAGTTAGTTCTTGCTACGTAACAGGCAGCCACAATGATCTCTGCGATTTCATCCACATGCCCACAGGGAAGCTGGGGCTGCCTGGGCTGGGGCAGCCGCTCAGCATCAGCCTGCAGGTTTGCCATAATGTGGTCGGTGCCATCAAGCTGGCTGGTCCATTCCCTCTGTGTTACTTCTGCTGCGGACTGGAGGAGCAGTGAGGTCACAGGTGCCAGACGCACGGCTGCGTGTCAAGCCCATGCTTGTGTGGGGTCTGTCCACACCCCAAGTAACCGACAGGGAGAGGGAAATGGGGGGGGTCACTGGGGTCTCACATCTGCCACGTGTAGACAGGTGTCCCCAGGTGGCACACGGACTCTATCTGACCCCATGGCATGGCCCTGTGCAAGGTTGGCCTGGTGACAGTCCCTCTACCACAAGCACAAAGGTTTAATCTCTGTCATTTATGTGAACAGAAATAACTCACTAAAATTTAATTTGGCAAATTCCAGTCTTTGTAAGCAGTGAATTCAACAGAGACACGATCAGCCAGTTCGCAGCAAGTCAACCAGAGAACAGCAATAGCTCCACATCTCAGACTGCTTTAAATCCCCATTTCCTCGTTACCGTGTCAAGGGCAGTCATTATGTGGTGATGGCAAAATTCCCCACCTAGAAAAATAAAACATAACCCTGTGTGGGGGATTAGCATTCTCTGCGGGTTGTCAAATGGGGAGACTTTAGAAACACGATTTCTGAATTCCATGGTCGGACGAGGTGTTAGCCACGTTAATGGAGACAACGATCGACCCAGCCCAGAGCAGTACTGCCCAGTACACCCACCCCACGTCTCGTGGGTCCCCTTGGAGGCTTCTGCCAGAACTGGGGAACCAGGCCCCACATGCTCTGGGGACAGGCAGGGGCAGGGCCGACACACCAAGACCTGGGTCACACACACCTCCCCGCATGGACCAGAGCTCTGGGGACTTCCTACGAGTTGATGATGACAGAGTCCATGCACACCTGGTGACCAGCACGGCCAGGGAAGCAGCTGACCTCAAATGTTCATGAAAGCCTGTGCCTCGTCATCCGCATTGGACTGATTTGCTTCTGCTGGGTCCAGGGAAGCAGAGCTGAGTCCCTCGGGTCAAGGAGAGAGGATGAGGTGGACCTTGGAGACCCCAGGACTGAGGTCACTACAGACAAGGCAGGTGAGAGGGGACCGCCTTACACACAGTGCTTGGTACAGTAGTGTGTTCGCAGGCACAGGGTGGTTCAGGGAGGCCTCCCTGGAGGTGAGTGGCTGGAGAGGCAGAGCGCTTGGGGCACAACCAGGAGGTAAGGGCCCAGAGCCATGCATGTGGCAGGCAGAACCAGAGTTTGGGCTCTGGCCAGCGGAGGAGGGGCTGAGGGCAGCAGGAGAGCAGGACAGGTGGAGAAGCCTGCTGGTCAGCAAGAGCGTGGCATCCACAGTAGAGGGGCCAGGGCTGGGGGGAGTGGACATGGCCAGTGGTGGCGGCCGCGTGAGTCTGACGGTTGGAGGCATGCGGCTCCGGAAGCTCGGGCCCCCCTCCAATCCGTCCCATTAATCCAGCCTGGGACCGCATTTCCTTGGCTGTAGATCTCTCCAGGCCTCTAAGGGTACTTGTGAGACCGGACAGGTCGGGACACCAGTACAACCCCTAACCCCGACGTGCCCGACAGTTGTCGGGCAGCAGATGTGATGCTGTGGAGTCCCCGCGTCGGAGGGCGACGGGCGAGTTCTGAGGTCCAGGTCTGAGTTGGGACTTAAACCTGCCATCCACCTAGTATGAATTTCACTCATCAACACAGGGGTCCTTGGCATGGGCCCAGCAGAGGGTCCCCCCCCATGGGGGACTGACTTTTCTGGGACAGATTCACATCAGGATGTCCACATTCTCCCCCCTCCTGCAAGGCACCATCAGATGGGGGTTGACAAACGATGGCCTGCAGCCTGTTCCAGCCCCACTCGGACGGTGCTCACCTCCACCACACCCTTGTACCCACTCCAGCATCTCTGCTCATGTGACACGTCACGGCTAACACCAGTGACATCGGAAGTGCACCCTCCCCCCGACCCCAGCCCTAAGCTGCAAACTGGTGTGCTCACCGATCTGCTGGACATCGCTCCGTGGGTGAGGGCCTCCTGCTAAACAGACCCACACGGGTGGCTGGAGACCCCCTTGCCCACTCCTGTTCTCTGCTCATGTTCTACACCAGCAGCCCCGGCCATGCTGCAGGCAGCTCATGGCCCCTCAGTGCCCACATGAGAGCCTCCAACCAGGACTGCTGTGGGCCTGACTGGCTAAGATGGGTTCACACGGGAGTGGGGCGGGTCCTAAGCCGGTCTGACCAACGTCCTTACAAGGAGACATTTGAACAGAGAGATCCACACATGGAGAGCATGAAGGCAGAGACTGGGTGAGCGTCTACAAGCCAAGGAGCTCTGGAAACTGCCAGTGACCACAGTCACAGGGGTGAGGCCCGGGGCACTCTCTCCTCCCAGCCTCAGCCAGAACCAGGCCCGCCGCCCTGACCCTCCAAAACCGTGGGATGCGAGCTAGTTCTGCTGCTCACACCCATGTGTTCGGATGTTCCGAGTCGGTCATCACGGGGCGGGAGTTACAAATACCGACAGGGAGAAAACCCGAATCTGAACCAGGTGTACCGATGTGAACTCAGGGCTTCCCGTGTCTGGAGACTGATGCAGAAGTGTCAGCGTGTGCCTAACGGGGACTGACAGTATATCCGGATATGCACCATACGGCCGTACATACGATATGTGAACTACATGCAGATAACAACAACACGTAACATAGTGTGACATGGTATCTCGCAGACATCTTTCAGCTCTGTTCTCAGAAAGCCGGAAAGCAGGGGCGCCCCGACACCGCTGAGCACGCCTAGCATCTGCGTCTGGCCTTCTACATACCACCATAATACATACCACTTTCCACTGAAAGCAGAAAGGGCTCCTCAGAGAAGGGACTGATCCCAGACCTGGAGAGGTCAAGGTCAAGCAAAGAGGCATTCTTAGAATGATGGCGACAGAGCCAGGACGGGTCAAGGGACACAGAGGGCTCCCACTGGTCAAATACTCGATAATGTGAGTATGAAATCGAATGGCGGTAGTAACGGGTTAGAACGTGCTGAGTAAAATAGGAAACCGTGAGTCCACATAGACGTTCACGTACAAATGAACTGAAAATGTGACGACGAGTGAAATACTGACACAACTTGAAGCACGGTCTCGCAGCGCAGAGGCATGACAGATGTCTTCCTGATGAGGGGACTGGAGCCATCGCCTCCAACAACAGGACACATGGGAACAGGTGCCCCATCCTGCGGAGGATGCATCGACACACCTTCCTCTTGAGGACCCCCACACAGACCCAGGCTCCTGTCCCGTAGCCTCCTGCAACTTCAGGGGAAAGCCGAGGGCCTCTCCAGCCCGAGGGGGCCTGGGTAAAGGGAGAACTCAGGAAAGCACATGGTTCTTGGGTAATACACGTCACCGGCACAGCTGGAGGGTGTGGGCTCTGGGATCAGGCACACTGTGGCTACCCCTTCGGTCGGGGGCTGTGTCCTGGTTGTGTGGGAAAATATTCTTGTTTACAGAAAAATACGCTGAAGCCCATTTGCAAATAACATTGGGGCACCAAGGAGCCCCGGAAGCCATCCTGTGGCCCACAGCCCAGAAACCACTTCTCTCCATGCAGTCTTCCCAGTCCAGGCTGACCTCCCCTTCCCAGAGGCCATGGTGCTGGTGACTCATGACGTCTAGATGCTGCTGAGGGCTGGCCCACCCTGTGCCCGGCCTGTGGGTGCTCACAGGTGCAAGCAAATGACACCGACGCTAACCTGGGAGCCTCTGACACTCACAGGGTCAGAAGGGGTTGGAGGCTGCAGTTTTCAACCTCGTGTGAGAAGGAACGCCTCATGTGAGACAGGTGGGAATATCCACAAGTAGGGCATATTTGGTCGTATGTGCTGACGTCTGGACGGTAACGAGCGGCCGCAGAGCTGGCTGTGCCCAGCACGGCAATTAAAGCACAACGTGGGGAAGACATCCTCACCCCGTGGGCCGACGGGGGCTTGAGGTTCGGCTCCCTGCGCATCTGAAATAATGACGCCTCTGTGTCCAGGAGGAAAATGCCCACAAGTTCCGCCCACTGCGTGTCACGGAGCCAGCATCTCGGGGCACCATCTGTGTCGATCCACAATCTACCACACATGCACATCTCCGTCTAACAGGCTCCCGACGCCAGCTGCAGGCCGCCCCCTTCCCGCCCCTCCGTGACCTGGGATCTCAGGACGGCCCAAAGGCAGAAGGGAGCCTGACATGTGGCCCATCCTTCAGGGTCCGGGTGGGTCCCACCTGCTCGCTCAGTGAGGAGCACGGGAGGGCGTAAGCTCTCACCAGGCCCCGAGATTCCTGTAGGTGGACTTTTCCCTAAACTTTCCCTGACTCCTCCCCGACATGCTCCTCTGGTGCTTCAGCAACTCCTCGGCTCCACCCTCCAGCAAGCGTGTCGGGCTCCAACTGCAGCACAATGTGTTAGTTCCCCACACACCACACTGCACCACATGGGATGGGGACTTCACGCCAGCGCCCTCTGTCAGTATTGCGCACGACCCACTTTTCCCTTGGCACAACTGCCACTGACGATGAAATCCTTGAGACTGTGCTAGGGTCACCTCCACCAGGAAGCCCTCCCTGATTACAAAGGAGTTGTCTTGAAGATCCTCACCCTCTCTATATCAAATGACTGTCCTCAGCTCCACTGCATGTGCCCACAGGAGCCTGCATTTCCTTAGGTCATAACATGAACCACTCGTGGTGTCACTTTCTCCACCAGACTCTGATCCTCTCCACGCTGTGGACTCTGTCAGCAGAGACTTGACCAACCGAGAAAAGCTTTCCTTTTGGGTGGGGTGGTCTCAAGGTCTGGTGTGGACCAGACCTGGCAGGGACTCACATGGCCTTGTGACTCTGCTAAGTCGGGAGCTCCTCACCGGGCCACCACCAGCAATGGGCCCAACTAGCCCGCCGTGCAGCACCCAGGATGCAGGGATGAGGGATATCCAGAAGAGCCGGCCCCGGAAGAAAGGCATCTTCACCGCCAAGACAAGGGAACCAGAATTTGCCCTGCATGCAACAGGGGCCAGGGCAGCCCCATGCTTCATAGAGATAGCACCTTCTTGGGACCTGAGCCGGCACCCCAGCAGTTGACGACTTGCTGGCTCTGAGCTCCTCCTGCAGCAGAAAGGACAGACAACCAGGAAGGCCCAGGAGGCTGGAGACCGGGGGCAGCTGTCCTTCTGATAGGGATGTCCTCTTCTTGGCCATGACGGATCCTTCTGCAGCCCTCAAAGCAGAAGCCCATCAAAGCGCAGATGGAGTGACAGGGCCACGGACGCCTCCTGGACCCCGGGAGCATGCTCAGGTCTGGGCGAGATGGCGCAGAAGTCAGAGAGAACACGGCCTCACTGGGTTGAGGTTTCGGCCAGTCAGAGATGAGGGGCTCCCAAGGAAGCCACGGTCTCCACATCCAAACCATCTGAACAGCGTCCCAGGCTTGTGATCAGGATGCAGGCCTCGAGCACGGAGAGAGGGCAGAAGAAATCAGACGCTGCCAGGCCTCTCCCCCAACACCAAGCCACCATCCCCAGGACCGACCCAGGAGCCCCAGGCCAGGGCAAGCTCCTTCCCTGGACATCAAGACCTGGGCCTAGCCCTGGGGAAGCAGGACGGAGAGGAAGACTACGTTCTTGGTGCTGGTCCTGACGGCCTCCTAGTCATCCCCTCAGGAGCAAGGGGCAAGAAGGAGCAAAAGACAGAGTTCTCGTCCCTGGGGATTCTCAGTCCACACGGAAAGAAAGGCCCAAAGGAGCGCCCCAGCCCATGGCCCCGAAGCCACTGGAAAGTCACAGTGTCCAGCCCCTCCCTGGTTCTCCTGCACGAGTGGGAGATGCAGCTCCTGAGAGACCCCCGCGTCCAGGGCGATGCTCCCTTGCCTGTGATCCCCCACACCCATCTGAGCTGGGCCTGCAGCCCCACCCATGCAAGGATTAGCTTTTTTCTCAAAACAAGGAGTTCCCTGAGGCCAGTGGCTTTGTCAAGCCCCAAGCATGGCCTGCAGCAGGTGCATGGTCCCAAGTCCTGAACTGCAGAAACACGTGCCACCAGGCCCCCACAGGAGCTCACGCGGTGGGTGCGCCACCCGTCCTAGATCCTTCCGTGCTGCTCTCTGAGATGCAGGACCTCAGCACCTGGATGAGCAAAGACGATCACCGACAGTCTTTGCCCCAGTGGAGGACCCTCCTTTCTCAGGGAAGTAGGTCCTTGGTGGCCAGTCACACCCCCTGGCCAAACCACGGGGACAACCCCTCCCTGAGCATGGCTGACGCACCCCTACCCCCACCAGGCACCATGGAGCGCAGGACATGCCCGCGCTGGGGCGGGGCTCCCAGAGGTCGGCCTCCAGCACTGGAGGCCGGTGGGTGACCAGCACAGAAAGGCTTTGGGGGGTTCCAGGAGCGGGCAGCCCCCAAGAAGCATTCTCCCGGGCTCACGGAAACTGTTCACGTGGGGGAGAACCCCGTCAGGCCGGCCCGTGACGATCCGCCAGCGAAGAAAGGCAGGCATCAGTTTAAATGTGTTGTCTGCTCTTCATTCCAGGAGACTGAAACTGGCACGGCACGGTGGAAAGATATTTCTGAACACTCGGAATATGTCTGAATGAAAACTTTTGCTTGGAGACTTTACAAGTTCCATCTTGTGCCAAAACATACACTTGACTTTTTTTTTTTTTCTCCAGCTGTTTTTGGTCTTTAACTTATTGATTGATTTGATTACCTAAAACTGCATAACCCTGTCTTCCAGGCGCCAAGAAAGGCACTGTGCACATGTGGCCTGAAGCTTCCGGGCCACCACCACCCCTGTCACCCCAAGGTCGTGGTCAGTACTAAGACAAACTGCTCACAGTCCATCTCCCTCTTGAACTAGAGGCAGACTATCATGCCTCCAACGGGTTTCCCGCGGCCACTGGGAAAAGTCACAACACATTCTCTTGCAGCTCTGGAACCACGAGGTCTACATTCGGGGCCGTGCTCCTTCTGGAGGACCCAGGCAAGTGCATTCTCTTGTCTCCGAGGAGTCCAGACACACCTGTGCCCTTGTTCCCAGGGCCATCCTCCACCTCCAGCGGCGGCGGCAATCCTCCACCTGCTTCCTTCACTCCCGGTCTGTCTCTTCCACACGCAAACAACATACACACGTGTGCACACACACGCCTCTGCCTCCCTTGTCTCACTTCGTCTGATGCAGCCCCCCCTGCCCCCACGTAGGAGGCTCCACGCACTGAACTGGTGTGTGTCCTAACAATCCAGAATCACCCCACCCTCAGTGAGAACCCTGAGTCAGTCCCATAGGCGAAGCCCCTCCTGAAAGGTGATGTCACACATTCCCAGGTTGGGGGCAGCAGGACATGGCATCTTCCGAAAGCTGGGACCCCATCTGGCCCAAGCCCCGGCCAGCTTCTCAGGTGCAGCTCCTACAGCCCCTCGGGCCTTGGGCTGACCCTCCCCGGACAAAAGCCTATCTGTGTGGCTCTGAGCAGTGTGCCACCCCCACTGCCCGTCCCTCAGTCTCCCGTGTCTGCAGGGGCATGGGCTTCCAGTTCTGCCGTCCTGCCGCAAGACCGCTCGGCACACAGGCTGACCAAGGAGGCCCCGGCCTGTCGCTCACAGCCCTGCAGTGAGGACAGCTGTGTCCAGAGAGAAGCCACTCGCCCAGGACCCAGTCATGGGATGAAGAACTCCCTCGGCTTACATGTTCTAATTGAATCGGCACAGATTTAACTCGGGTGTGACGTTCAGAACATGAGCCATAAAAATTCCACCAGTGCTGCTCTACAGGGACACCCGGAGGAAAGATGCCCTTGGGGGTCCAGGAAAGGGCCACCTGGCTGGGGCTGTTAGCCGGAGGCTGGGAAGGGCTGGCAGGAAGCGTGTGAGGAAGGGTCTACGATAGGCCAGAGGATGCCACCTTCCCACCTGGACATCCCAAAGCAGAGAACGGGGTGTAGGGATGGTGACCAAGCCGGCCACGGGTCCGAGGCTCAGTGTTCTTGGCTCCAAGACGTGTGTGCCCCTCAGCATGGCTCTGAGACGGGCTGAAGGAAAACCCATCGTGCTGCTCGGCCAGCAACAACCTCCAGCGACAAGTGTCCACTAGACCTCCTGACCTCTGTCTGACCAGCCTTCGCCCAACCTCAGAAACACTCTTACTGGTTCCCACTCTGCTAGTGAGGAAAAAGCCCTCCTAATAAAAGCTCCTCCCTAATAACAAGAATCCCGTGTTGTGGAAATTTGGCACACATTCATCAACAATAAAAATGAAAACAGGATGTCTGCTTTGCAGCACTTACCAGCCCTGGGAAGGAGACATGGTGGACTCTGACTCTGTTTTCCAACCACCCCGGGGAACGGAGATGCTGTCAATGTGAGTGTGAAGGAGCTGTGGGGACAGAAGGTAGAGATGGAGTCCATGAGAGTCTAATAGATGTTACTTTTGGAATTGGATTTGGGGGCAGCAGCTAGAACCGTCATTGCTGGGGCTGTGAAGGTCACACCTGCGCTAGGACACCCAGGGCCCCAGTGTCAGAAGCAGCAGCTTCCAAGGGGCCGGGTCCTCCCCATTCCTCTGAGAACACCTCCGTCCTCACACGAGGGTCCATGTCCACACAGGAGGGACGAGAAAGGCTGACACAGAGAGGGGCACGTGGGAGTGGGGACAGAGGTTCAACCCGTCAGCCAAACGTGGCATGCAGCCACCAGGTAAGCCTGCGAGGGGTGCCAGGACGGTGCAGGCAGACGTCCTGGCAGAGAGGGTCGGAGAGACTGCCTCCCCTGTGGACGCAGGGCGTGGGCAGGAGGCCAGGTCTCCTGTTTACCAGACTTCCAACTCCTGAGGGCTGGCTACATTCTGCCTTGTCAGTCCCTCTATGTCCCATGCAGAGGAATGTGCCCAGCAGACAGCAGGTCCTCACAACGTGCTAGGGGGCTGAAGGAAGGATGAATGAGTAAGTTCCCAAGCACACGGTGCTGAACCAGCTCAGGGCTGAGCCCTCGGGACTCCAGTGCACTCTGGTGGGGGATCACCCAAGCCAGGTCATCTCGAGGACCCCCCCAACGAGCTGCCCTCCACGCAGACTCCTCTGGCTTCTCTGGGTCTCCTTTACTCAGCCCTGCCTGATGGCCGGCTGGCCATGGGGTGGGACCCAACCCAATGCAGGGGCTCCTGGGGTTCCCTGGACAGCTCCCTCCCAGCCCCGCAGCCTTTTGGCCACCAAACCCTCCTCATTCCACCTTCCATCCCCCTTCTGCCTTACAGCTAGATCCCCGCGTCTCTGCCAGCCCTGAGTCCTGCCCCACGTCCTGGCCCTCAGGCCGGCGGGCCCCACCCGGCTCTGCTGCACTAACAAGCAAGCCCCATTTAAGAGCCGGGGGGCACCATCACTGTCACCTGAGGCAACCACGGCCACTCTCCTGCCACAGCGCCCAGCGTCCAGGGAGGGGAAGTCCCATCTGGGACACAGCGTTTTCACAGCACAAACAGAAGCCAAGCCAGTGGTGGAAAAACTCAGTGCCTCCGGATGGTTCCATAGCTGGTCCCCAAACATGTGATGCCCCTCTCTCCATGAGAGCGGGTTAATGGCCCCACTGAAGGTGAGCGGGTCTACTGGCCCACTGCAGCCAGCAAATGTCCGCCCAGGTTTCCTGGAACCCCTGGGCTATGGCTGCAGGGCCCCCAGGCGGCGTGCTGGCTTCCACCTGTGCCCAGAGGGCTCTGTCTCCACAGGCTGGGTGAACCGGATTTCCACCGCGGGAAAACGGGGTGCAGGGCATTGCTTGAACCCTACACCAGCAACGGGTGCAGAAATGTGTGCAGAGAGGCGGGACAGCAGGCCCGCGACGAGACTGGGACACACCGCTCACACCCCAGTAGACTGCAGCCTGGGAGTGGAAGACCGGGATCTAAGTGATGCCCGTGTCCCCAGCAGAGGGGAGCTCCCCAATGACCCCACCAGTGTCCCGTCACAGCACCCCTTCCCCTGCCTCTCACCTCGGGACACACGGTCAACCTGCCAGGTCACGCAAGGAGACTTATCACAAACCCGTGTCGATGGCAGCACCCCTTCCCCCTAAAACCTGCTGTGCCTCCCAGTTCCAGTCGCCCACTACCGCTCCAGCATCTGGGGGCGCGGAACCACAGGCTCACATCATTTCCCGTGAGTGGGGTTGATGGGGCAGGGACACACGCGCAGCGGCACTCTGCTGGCCGGCTGGGGTTGGAAGCGCTCCTACAGGCTGGGCAGACGTCCAGCAAGCACGGCCTGCTGCCTGTCCTCCCCGGGGGCCTCTCTTTGCAGGTGGCCCTCCCCCCGACAGCATGGCAGCAGGATTGCAGGGAAGTGAGCGCATGGGATGGACTCTCAGGGGCCAGCCCTGAACAACATGGTGTCGCTTCTGGCACACTCTGCGCATCCGAGAAGACCGCAGGGCAGCCGAGTGCTACAGGAGGGGATGAGATCCGTCCTCCAGCAGGAGGAGCAGCGTGTGCCTTTGTGGAGGGGGACTCGCTGCGGTCCATGCTGGGATGCTGCATCCCATCACAGGCTGAGATCAGGGCGCTCGGTATCCACACACTACAGAGATGCATTGGGTCATCTCAGGAGGGTCTGCACAGGGTTGACCCCAAAGTCACACACTCCGCAGGTCTGCCAGGGAGACTTGGGACGGTGAGACGAGGTCCTACGGGGCTCTCCGGAGCTCTGTGGTGCCTTCCCTCTCCTCCCCACGGGGAAAGAGGTTTCCTACATGGTCATAAGCCCAAGGCAGCCTTCCAGACGAACACGGACTGACCAGTCTTGACTACATGGGCTGCAGCACGTGCACCCCACTGATAGCACACAAGCCTTCCAGGACCACCAAAGGGTGAGCAGGAACGGCTGCTGGACACAGACCAGCTCTGGGGTGGGTGGGGTGGATCCCATCAGAGTCTGCAGAGTGCACGGCGAGAAGCCAGGGCTGAGGGGCACCTGGGAAGGAAGGACCACCCACCCATGCCAGGGTGCTGCCACCAGAGTCCCTGAGAATCCCCGAAGCGTCCCAGAGAGAGAGAACCAGCTTGGACGCAGCCCACCCCGAACCCCAGTCCCCGGGGCTGCCCTCCCTCAGCTCCCCCAGTAGTGGAGAGGGGGCGTCCTTGGCCCCTGTTGCCCACGCGGCTGTCGCAGCCCACCGGACACCTGGCTGAAAGGGGGCTGGAGACGAGGTCGTTTGGAGCAGTGCACGAGATTAAGCCTGGATGACCCAGAGCACCAAATCTTACGGACGGGGAGGGGACAACTCGCTATCAGTAAGAGCAGTGGAAGGTCCGCGGGAGACCCACCTTGGACAACAGTTCCTCAGGACCAGGGAGCTGCGGGCAGAGCCGTCAGCGCACCAGGCGCACGTGTTCCAGTTTCTTGCGGCTCCGGGGACGTGGGCTCTGGAGACTCTGGGGCACGTCCGTCCAGCAGGCCGTGGGATCTAACCCCAGCTCTGCCGCCATAAGCCACGCGACGGGAGGCGAAGTGCGCAGCCGCCCGTGGCACCCACCAACGCGGGGCTCGCAAAGGAGTCACGGGGGTGACCCAACGGGCTGAGCTGTAAGGAGTGGGGTGTTCACAGTCGAGCTCTCTCAGCGCTTCGGCAGCTGGCCTGGGGGAGCAGGCGGCGGGGGCGCAGGCCTGGCCGTGCGCCTAAAGAACATCCTGGTCCGCAGTGTGCCACGCTCCCTGTGAACGCCCGGCGGTCGTTTCCGGCGAACTTACGGCACTTCCGGCGTACTTACGGCACTTCCTCCTACGGCCATCCCACGCTGCCGGCTGGCATGGGATACTTCCTGCACTTACGGCCGCGGCCCTCGGATGCTCACAGCGAGCACGGTCGCTCAGGCACTTGCGGACGCTCCAGCACTTCCAGCCGCGATGGGAAGACGGGCTGCTGCTGTGGTCCCGCTGTCTTCCTTGGAGGAAAGAAGGAAGGACGACGGAAGCTGCATGGCCCCAGCCCTCAGGCTCTGGAAGGGCGCTGGCAGGGCAGGCTGGGCAGCAGCTCCAAGCATCTTCAGGCTCATTACCCGGCCCCCGGCCAGCCCACATCAGCTGCAGGACCCGCCCTTCCAAACACTCAGGGACAAAGGACACGTGGCTGGATAGTCCACTGTTGCCCCTGGGCTCCGAGGCTTCTCAGGAGAGCGGCCCTTGCTTCTAGGAGCCAACTGCGGAACAGATCCGGGGCCGCTGCAGTGGGGTCTGCCCTACCGGGGCGACCGCATCTCCAGGCGTCAGGAGCGGGGGGACCGATGCCCACCGCACAGCTCCCGGGGATTCCGGAGCTAGGGGCGCTCACAGGATGCGGGCAGGCGTGCTCCACTCGCGCTTGGCTGCTTCTGACGCGCCTCCCCCAAATGCCGCTTGTCCACCGCGTGCGTGTCTGCTGTGGGCGCCTGCCCGGGCTCAGACGCTGGAGGCAGGGTATGTCCACAGGTGGCGACTAGGGTTACTTTCAGACGACCCCTTGCTGGGTTGAATGGCCCAGGGTGGCAGGCCGAGGAGGATGCCTAGGACCCTCAAGCGCTGCGTCCTTCTGCGTGGAGGGGGGACAGGAGGCAGGTCTCTGTGCAGGGCGCATGTGGGCGCTGCCTCGGTGGACTTCTTCCAGCCAGCGACCAGCAGTGGGCAGCCCACCCTGCAAGCATCTCTGCAAGGGAATCGGGCTACTTGAGTGCCCCTGGCAAAGCTGAGGTGGCCGGGGCTCACCACCCAGCTTCACAGCTCTTGCGGATTGCAGAACGCTCCTCCATGGGAACCTCCAGTTGAGCCGCGCCTGGCCTCTCAGCGCCCAGGAGGGTCTGGCATCTAGGGGCAGCTCCATACTGCAGGGTGCCCTCGGGTGCGAGAGCGCGGCCCTGGCCTCCTCGGCTGCGCCGCGGCCCCCCGGCTCCTGGAGAGCCCGGAAACCAGGGCCAGAATTGCAGAACGCGTGTCCTCTAAAACCACACATGGCCACGGACGCTCTGAGCTGTGTCAGTGAGGCTCTGTAACCAGAGCGGGATCAGGGCAGCACCGGTTGGCTGCCCCAGGACAGGAGGGGCCCTGGCACAGACAGACTCCGCCACGCTGTCCTCCCTGCCAGCAGAAGCCTGGGAAGGGGATTCAAAATCAATCCTTCCCATTACGTATATGCACTTGCCGGTCTTTTAATGACAGAAATGGCCTATGCCGAAATCAAGGCACCACACAGCACAGAGAGAAGGGCATCTCCCTGCCTGCCAGCAGCACCCAGCAGCCCGGTCACGGTCCGAGGGCATCGGCCAGCAGCGTGCCATGTCCCTTCCACCTCCCATGTGCCTGTAAGCACACACACGCTTTGCCCCTGTGCGCCTGTCCGCTGAAGACGTCGTGTGCTTGAGAAGCTAAACTGTCTTCTGGCCGATGTCATTCTAGGTCAGAAAAAACTGGTGTGACCTGTTCTCTTCAATGACTGCCTGCTACGCCATCCCGGTACACCTCATGCTGTTGAACTGTGGTCCTCCTCGTCGGTGTTTTAGTTAGGATCGGCCAGAGAAACAGAACCAATAGGATGTGTACAGAGATGGAAAGTTATTTCCAGTGATGCGCTCATGGACGGTGAAGGCTGGCAAGCATGCACTGTGGCAAGTGAGGTCGCAGGCGGTAGGCCCAAGGGAGTGTCTCAGCTTCAGCCTGAACGCAGTCTGGGAGCAGAATTCCTCTTTCCTAGGAGGGCCTTCAACTGATGGGACAAGGCCCACCCACACCATGGAAAATAATCCCTCTTTCGTAGTCTGCTGATTTAAGTCTTAGTCTCACACACACACACACACCTCCACAGAAACATCCAGAATCACGTCTGGCTGAGTACCTGGGTACCGGGCCCTAGCCAGCTTGACATAGAAGATCAACCATCACAGCAGACATTGTTCACTGTCAAATTCCAGACTGGAAGATTTCCATCCACGTAATTTTCCTGAATCTTCCCAGTAACCCCTAAGATACACAGAACCGCCTATTTCACCATGGCAAAGCGAGGCTTAGAATTCAGGTTTGCCTTGGGGTGCCTGGGTGGCTCAGTGGTTTAAGCCTCTGCTTTGGCTCAGGTCATAATCTCAGGGTCCTGGGATCGAGCCCCGCATTGGGCTCTCTACTCAGTGGGGAGCCTGTTTCTCCCTCTCTCTCTGCCTGCCTCTCTGCCTACTTGTGACCTCTCTCTGTCAATTAAATAAATAAAATATTAAAAAAAAAAGAATTCAGGTTTGCCTCACGACGTATTCTGAGCACTTCCATGAGTTCAATATCAGCTGTGTTCTCAGGATGAATGCGCACAACGTGCCTGGCAGAGAATAAACGTCTGACAGAGACAGAGACCCCTCCTGTTCCCAGTGGGAGGGGATGCCTGGGCAACCCCTGCTCTAAGCGAGGGAGCACTCTGACTGCACGTGTGTGGGTGCAGCCAGTGCACAAACTACTTACAAACCACAACTGGTGCCTGCAAGCTGGGAGGGTCCTTAATTAAGCAGCAGCCTGGCCCACCACCTGGCAGCGTTTCCATTTCCTAGCCTGAAAGATGGTGTTGCCACAGTTGGCACTTTGCAGAGGAGATCTCAGAAACATAGCGCTCTCCGAAGCCCACGCTCCAGACCGGCTGGGGAGCCCACCTGACCATCTGGCGCCGGCCCCGAGCTGAGCCTGCACCAACAGCCCCAGTGCAGGAGGAGCCGCGGACTGCATGTGTGCCATGCTTCCGAGGGCAGAGGGGGAGGTTGAGGAGCTCTGTGCTGGGCGTGTTCTCCTCCCACACCCGAGCCAGGGCCCCGAGCCAGTCTGGACAGCAGGACAGGGACCTCATGGCATGTTCCGCTGGTGCCACTCTGACCCTGCACTCCCTGCACTGGACTCGCTTCAGGGGCACACGGCGTGCAGAAGCTGTTGCCATCTGCTCATGCCTGTTCCATTCCAGACACCTGGGGCTGGAGGGTGACGCCAGGGACCTCAGAAACGGCACACTGCTCTGCTGTCCGCCACCCCCACTGCACAGACACAGACACCCCCCCCCCCATTTAAGTGTGAGAACTGGGGTCATTGCAGGGACTGCTGATGTGCAGTTTCTCTCTGGGCTTCTAAGGTGGAGACAATAGGAGCATAGAAAGGCGAGAAATGCAGGCAGGACTGACCCTCCAGCCAGCCATCCTCACCCTGATCCATATGGGAAGGCCCCCACTGCTGGCAGAGGGTGGTGGAGGGAGCAGGTGACTCTGACCAGCGCAGCTGAGCACCCTCCTGCTCCAGGGTCTGGAGAGGGAGTGATGTAGAGGAGGAAGGTCCGGTTGGGACCCGCAGGCGTGGGGAGGCCAGATTCTCAGGGGTGTAGACGACAGGCATGCACACGTCAGGGTCCCCAAGTCAGGGACTCAGGCCGAGAGTGGGCCAGCGGTCCCAGTAAGTGGACAGGTGAAGGGATGAAATCACTCACTGGGCACTTGGGGTCAGAAAATAAATCCAGCTGCAGAAATCAGGAGCATCACACTTCCCCCCCAGTCAGCTCTGTGACCACTGAGATTCCATGCCCTCCACACAAATGCCAAGTGCAGGGCTCTTCAGGAGATTGGTCTCCAGAGCACGGCACACAGCCCTTGACTGCTGGCTGGGAAAGAAAGCTGCTGGCTTTAGCACTGTCGTAAGCGTGGGGCTGTCACGGCTGGGATTTCTGGACTGGACGTGTTAGGGCCACATGTAGGGAAACCTTAGCACATATCCTTTCTTGTCATGGGAGGGATTACTCCCCCCACCCCCAGGCTCCCTGTGGTATCAAAGTCTGGGTCCCCCCAGAAGTAGATTTCAAGATCGAGGTTTGAGCATGGGTGGTTCCCTGGCTGATTACTATCGGGAGCCCTGTGAAGAGGTGGGAAGGGAAGGGGGCCGGTTCCAGGGGCCTTCATGAGCAGGATGCCCCTGTGGGCAGCGGGTCTGGAGCGCTCCCATCGCCACGACCCGAGTAAGGAAACTGAACTCCTTGTTTGACCGCTTCTCTCTGTCATGGGCCAAGGGGGGCTACTGGAGGCCCGGACCCCCCGGTGCTTCTGAGCCTGGTCGGAGCATGCGGTGGGTGCCGGCCACACAAAGATGCTATGCTCAGCATGTGTGCATCTAGTCCCACCTGTGAGACCCACCTGTGTGTGTGTGTGTGTGTGTGTGTGTGTGTGTGTGTGTGTTGGGGATGACTTTCCAGAGCTTTCCAGAGCTGGCTGGCCAGCTCACTCAGGACAGCATGTGACCCTTGATCTCAGGGCTGTGAATTTGAGCCCCGTGTTGGGCATAGAGAATGCTTAAAGAAATAAAATCTTAAAGAAGAAAAGTACAGTTTGGAGAACCTGGGCGACTCAGTTAAGCATCTGTCTTTGGCTCAGGTCATGGTCCCAGGGTCCTGGGCTCAAGCCCCGCATCGGGCTCCCTGCTCAGCGAAAAGTTGGCTTCTCCTTCTCCCTCTGCCGCTCCCCCTGCTCATGTTGTCTCTCTCCCTCTGCCAAATAAATAAATAAAATCTTCAAAAAATAAATTTAAAACCCCTCCCACAGATCTCTAGCTTTCAGGGATCACACTGAATTTTATTTTCGCTAACTGTGGTGATCTAAGAAGACCAGGACAAGGAGGCATGCTCTGCAGGAAGGCAGTGGGACATGGGGAGCCATAGACGGCTTCCCAGGAGTGATGACAGGAAGGCGGAGCCCATGCTCACAGGAAGGGCTGTGATTGAGGCCTGGTAAAATGGCATCCCATTAAGTTAATGCTATTAATTTGAATTTTATTGATTTCATAGTTTGCATTCTGTATTTCATCCATTTGTTTTGCTTTTAGAGTGAAATCAGAGCCATAAACAGAATTCTACTCCAGCTTCGTGTTGGTACATGTTCAAGTGACATTATAATGGGGAATACTTGAGTCAACAGAAGTGGGTCAGAGTTCTTTGGAAATATGTTCATTTTAGAAAGGGATCCCAGCATTGCTTGGGTCTGAGATAAAATTTACTTGGTGTTAGCTTCTTCTGCCAAGGTCAGCGTCTCCAAGCCTTCCAACCACAGGAGACTTCATCACGTGGCATCTCTGTGATGTCTTTTGGAGGCACCGTCCCCCCATGGGTAGCTTGGAGCCTGCAAAGGGACATGTGGTGGGCTCCCCACGCGCACCTGAAACACGCCCAGCTTCCAGCTGGTACAAATGAATAGATCAGGCCTCAGGATCCGGGAGCCCCAGGGGGAGACACGGCCATCACGGTGGGTCCCCTGCTGTGGGAGATCACGAGCTGTGTGATAGCGCAGCACAGACCCTCATGCAGAGAAGTGGACATGCACAGACGCTGTGCACAGACAGACCCTGCACAGAGAAGTGCAGCCCCCAAATGACTGGTTCCTGAGAGCATATGACAGCCACCAACACAAGCTTGCTTTTCCTTCTTCCTCTCCCACAAAAGGACACCATGGCACCATGTGAGGGATCAAAGCCCTCAGCAGAGTGGCCGGTTCATAAGCAAACACCCCACATCCCACGTGTTGCCAGATTTCATATTCTAACTGGTGGGAAGGACAGATTCATGAAAGCCAATAGGAAAAGCACAGTTAGCAACACAGCTGTAACCTGCAGCCCACGACATCAGGGATGGCCCGAGTCATAAAGCGTATCAGGGACTGAACGCCTCAAACACACCTCCCCCTTCAGCCTCCCATCTGGCTCCTCCCACCCACATCCAGCACCCAGCTCACCTCTGGCTCACTGCAGGCCCTTGTTGTGCTGGGAACCCCCATCCACTGCAGACAAGCTGAACCCCCCTTGTCCTCTTGCGCCGGCTGAGATGCTGCCTCCTCCAGGAAGCCTTCCCTGATCCACACCAACACAGGCAAACATAGGCACTTGTGCCCCTCCTTCATGCCTGTGTGGTTTGAGTGTCTGTCCCCCCACCCAACCATAAGCGCCTTGAGGGCAGGATCTCGGACCCTTGATATTCCACAGGCCTAGCAAAATGTGGGGTACATACTCAGTTCCTCTTTCTGAACACTGTCACTGGAAAAGAACAAGGGACCCTGGGTGGCTGCTGTCCCTTCCCCCCTCTGCCTCTCTGCTCCCTGGTCCCTGACTGCTGGGCACGCTCGTTTTGTGTGGTGCCTTTTGGCACTCCCCACGCCCACAGGCCCTGCAGCAGCCTCACTCTCCCAGCCCAGCAGATTCTTCCTCCCAGAATCCAGGTCCTCCCCATTGGCCTGACCCAGGACCCAAGCAAACTGCCAGGCAGCCCCCCTCACCCTACAAGGGTTCTTGCTGGGGGTGGATAGCAGGTGCAGGGGTCCCTCGGCCCAGACCCCCTGCTGAGAGCCACCATGTCTGAACAGGTGTCTTTCTTGGTTCCTGTGTACTCACTGGACATTTGGCCCCCAGCTTCTCAGGAATGAGACCCAAACATACTCCTGTCTGCCCAGCTCTGCCAGAACCCCAGCTGGAGCCTTCATGCAGGGGACCGCTGGCTGTCCTTGGCCCTGCTATCCCCAGATTTCTCACCCCCTGCCCACGGCCCCCACAACTGCAGCTCAGAATCCTCTATGCTGAGAAGAAATGCCCTACCCTTCCACTCCCGGCCCAGGCCAGCCAAACCCAGAGATCAATCCCGGAGGCTGTCGGTCTAGAAAACGGCTCACCCAAGGGGCAGGTGGAGGACAGGGCCAGTGTCCCCTTTTGCCGCTCCTCCTGTGTGCCCAGCCCAGCCTCCAGCGACCCGGTGTGTGGCTGTGCAGACAACCCCGATTCAAATGATAAAAGCCAGTTTCTCTCTGCCTACCAGAAAATGAGCTGCAATTTGAAACACACAGGAAAATATAATCTTTCCTTTTTAACACTCAAGCGCCTTCATTCTCGAGAAAGCCAGTGGTGGGCAGATTGGATTTGTGGGGTTTTTTGTTTGTTTGTTTTTTGAGTTCTTTTTTCCCCCCATTTATACATTTTGCTTCAAAAGCTGTGGGGAGAATAAAACAGAAGCGAGAACAGAGACTGTCGTTCTTCAAAGTTGGCCACGCCCACCTCCCGGGTCTGCAGCCAAGCACGCGACTTATTAGTGCGAGCTGTGTGACAGGCCAGAGTTACGACTAGTGTTTACAAACGAGCGTGCCATAAAGAATGTCCTCTATTAATGACAACAGCTGTCGGTTTAATAACCCCAGAGAAGATAATTAAATTCCTTCACATTTACCAGAAACAGATGGAAGAATTGCAGAAAGGTTCAGGCATATGGGGGAACATATAGGATTATGGCAGCACCACAGAGAGGCCAAGTCTTCTGCACAGATGGAGGGGTGCTGGGGGCCCCACGGAGGGCGCCGGGACTACAAGCCTTTGGTGTCCCAGGCCCAGCGGGAAAGGGGGCTGCCCATTGGCGGGTTTGGGGAAGGCCGAGGGGTTGGTCCCACTTTGCCGCCTCTGCCATTGCGGGAGGCTCCAGCCACTGGCCAAGGACAACGTGCTCATGTTCCCACACATGCTTCTCTGGATCACCGCTGGCTCATGGATGTGTGCAGATGTATCCGGTTCAGTGCCTGGAGAGGGATGACCTGGCAGGTACAGCAGCAGACACAGCATTGAGGGAAATGCCCACATCAGAGGCCGTCAACTCCCAACCCATCACTTCCCTGAGTGCAGGGTCCCAGGACCTGCGGGTCCCCTTGGTGCATCCAGGCACAAGACTACATTCATTCCAAGAGCTCAGGGGCCGGTGTCCTGAGGATTCAGAGCTGACCCTGCACCCTCGGAGGAAGGGAACAGTCACCATGGGGAAATGCAAGGTTAAGACATTATCTCCTCCCAGAAAGGGCACAGGATCCTTCACTCATACATGCATTAACTCCCGCGCTGCGTCAAGGGCTCCCACTCCAATGCGCCGACAGATTTGGAAAGCCAAGCTGCACTTTCTACGGAGGAAGCAGGGTCCCCATGGCACGTGGCAAAACGTCAGCAGAGGGAGAGTGAGGACACGCATGTCTGGGAGTGCTGATACACGTGCCTGTATAAGCAGAGGCAGGACAAAGAGAAAATTACTCGGACAAATAAATGGATTGATCACGTTTGCAAAAATGGTTTGAACTTACATCGTTAATGAGCAATGGAGAACATGTCTGATGCTTTTGGATGGAAATGTGAAACGGGGTAAGGATGTCTTCTGCTGTTCCCTTCGATTTGTAGTCTTCCCAAATGTGCTCATTGGTGTCATGGGTTGAATAGCTTCCCACCCAAAAACGATACGGTGAAGCCCTATGCACCCCCCACTTGCCTGAGAACAGGACCTTATTTGGAAATAGGGACTTGCAGATGGAATTAGTTAAGGTGAGGTCATGCTAGGGTCAGGTGGATCCTTCATCCAGGAAGACTGGTGTCCTTATAAGAAGACAGAGACACGAGGAGAAGCCCAGACCACAGGGGCAGGGACTGGAGAGAGGCACCCACCTGCCCGCCCACCGAGCACACCAACCATGGCCGGCAGCGCCAGATGCCAGGGAGACGCAAAGAAGAACTCTCTTGTGGGTTGGAGAGGGAACACGGTCCTGCGGACACCTTAACTTTGGATCACAGGCATCCAGAACTGTGGGACCATAAACTCCTGTGATGTTGAGTCAAACCCTGTGTGGTTCTTTGTTATAGCCTCAGGAAACCCACAGAAATGGTTTAAATCACGTGCCCATGAATGACAGCCCACGGGCTGTTTTTCCCCAGCCCTTGAATTAACAATGTTTTTTATGTTTTACATTTGTGGAAGAAGAGGAGAGAAGAGTGGGGGGAGGAAGAGGAAAGAGAGAGGAGGGAGAATTATAAAATACCTGTGTCCCACAAAGCCTAGAATACTTAGTATTTGACCCATTACAGAAAAAGCTTGCTGATTCTTGGTTTAATACAACCCTAATGAAAATTCCGAACAGATAAACATGGGAGAAGCAGGAAAAGGACAAAGTTTCAGCTAAGAAATCTTTGGGTAGGGGCGCGTGGGTGGCTCAGCAGGTTAAGCCTCTGCCTTCAGCTCAGGTCATGATCTCAGGGTCCTGGGATCGAGCCCCTGCATGGGGCTCTCTGCTCAGCAGGGAACCTACTTCCTCCTGTCTCTATACCTGCCTCTCTGCCTACTTGTGATCTCTCTCTCTCTGTCAAATAAATAAATAAAATCTTAAAAAAAAAAGGAAATATTTGGGTAAAGGAACAATGAGGGTTTGTACGTGAGATACTTACATATATAAAGTCTATAAACCCACAGGATAAGGAAACCAGGATAAATATCAGCAAACAGATCAATGAGACAGGACATTAAATGAGTCTGGTTTATAATAATGAGTAAGCACTCTCATTAATATTTCCTGTATATTTCCTGTAGCAGCAGCTGGTGGGAATACATAGAATGTTTTCAGTTTGGGGGGAACTTGTGGTATGGGGAAAAATAAATTATTAGATCATCACATCACACAATTTGGTAAAAATAAGTCCTAGACTAGTTTTTTTTTTAAATTAACTGTTAAAAAAAAAAAAAAGCCTGGAAGATGATGCCACCATTTTACCAGCTGCCGGCTGGCACAAAGCCACAGAGAAAGTAGTAAAGACGTGATGACAATGTTGAAAATTCTGTGCCTCGGGAAAATCCTAAACCAGGGGTGCCTGGGCAGCTCAGTCAGTTAAGCCTCTACCTTCAGCCCAGATCATGATCTCAGGGTCCTGGGATCAGGTCCCACATCTGGCTCTCTGCTCAGTGGGGAGTCTGCTTCTCCCTCTCCCCCTACTCTTGCTTTCTCTTTCTCAAATAAGTTTTTAAAAATCTTAAAAAAAAAAAAAAAGCATCCTAAACCAAACCAAGAAGAAAATGACAAGCTGAGAGAGTATCTGACTGGTCACGACAGAGAAAGGATTAATAACCTCCATACATAAAGAATACCATGAACACCCCAGTGGAAGAACGGACACCACCAGGCCCCAAAAGTTCACGCAGGCCATAGAACTGGCTGAGGAACATATGAAAAATAACCAGTTCCCTGGTGATAAACAACACTTGATCTTAGCCAAAAGGCCGAGAAGCGATCCCCTGGTGATAAACAAAACAAAACAAAAACCACACACTGAAAACCAAGATCCCATGTCTATCAAATTGGCAGTTTTCTGTGTCGGGAAGAGTCCAGGTAAGGATGCTCATGCACTGTAAATGGAAGGATACTTAATCCACCAGGCTGGCCTGCAGGTTTGCAAACCAGTCTGTCCATCCTGCTCTTTGATGCGAATGAGGGCGTATATATGCATATACCTACATATGTATAACGGTGGATACTATACATTTGTACAACATCATAGAATATGCAATACCAAGAGAGAATCATAATGTAAATGATGGGTTTAGGTGGTAATTATGTGTTAGTGTAGGTTCACAGATTGTAACAAATATACCACTCTTGTGTAAAAATGCTTATAATGAGGGAGGGATGGGGTATGTGGGAAATCTCTGTACCATTGCTCAAAATACTACTCAATAGTAAAAGAATAAGAACATAAGGGAATAATCACATATATGCAATATTGCAAATTAATTTTAAAGCATTACGCTAAGTAAAAGAAGCCAGATACAAACATCTCATGTTATATGATTCCATAAACTACAGTGTAATGTGTAAATAAAACAATCCTCTAAGGTCACTGAAGACTGAGCAAAGCAGGCAGATGTTACAGGTAAGTCAACACTTGGTAGAAGAGAATAATCCTAGGTAAGCTTCCTAGTTTTACTACTCAGAGACTGAGGTCAGATACCATTAGTGCCATGTTGTGCAACTACAATATGGATGTGATAAGACTTTTTTATTAGACTGATGAACCAAGAAGGACAGAATCTGGGACAACTACACAGCTGAAAAATTAAGAGGGGGCAGAGTGGAGTGAGGGGAGGATCTCTATAAAGAGAGATAAGGTAGGAACACCACATCATACCTAAATATTTGGCTGAATTTGCCATGCACCACATGGAAAAAAAATTGTAGTTTGAGTTCTGTCAAACTGAACACTCAAAAAAAAAAAAATCAACATTCTTTGAAAGCATATATCCTAATCCAGAATCTCTACAATGCATAATTCATACCCAGAACACAAATCCAAATCACACAAATTTCAATGAAATGGAAAAATGCCACACTCAAAAACAATCAATGAAGACAAAACTAGAGATGGATCAAATGTTGGAATCAGAACAGATTTTAAAGAAACAACTGTAATTATCTTCATGGATATGGAAATATATTGATGATGAATAAAAAGACAAGTCTCAGCAAAGGAACAGAAGCTATAAAAGAAGTATAAAAAGGAAATTGAAAAGTGAAAAATAAAATCTGAAATAAAAATTACACCTAACAGGATTAACAACATATTGAAGATAAAGTAAATGAACTTTAAGACAGATAAATAATAAATTAGATAAGAGAGACAATTAGGGGTGCTTGGGTGTCTCAGTGGGTTAAAGCCTCTGCCTTCAGCTCAGGTCATGGTCTCAGGGTCCTGGGATTGAACCCCACATCGGGCTCTCTGCTCAGCAGGGAGCCTGCTTCCTCCTCTCTCTCTCTCTCTCTCTCTCTCTCTCTCTCTCTCTCTGCCTGCCTCTCCGCCTTCTTGTGATCTCTGTCAAATAAATAAATAAAATCTTAAAAAAAGAGAGAGACAATTAAATGCAAAAAATGAACAGACTCAGAAAAACTGCAACAATTGAAGACGGTCTAATATATATGCAGTGATAGTACCAGGAGAAAAAAAAAATTAAAGGACAGAATAAATGGATGAAGAAGTGGGGCTTATGTCTCAAATTTGGTGAAAAACATAAATGTACAAATTCAAGCTCATCAGAACACAAGCATAGTAATTGCAAGGAAAATAGCGTCTACTCACATACAGTCAAATTTACACTTAATTTGAAAGTTTTGAAAGAAGCCAGAGAAAAACAACATATTAAACAACATACAGAAGAACAAAATTTACTTGAGATCAGTCAAGGCAACTCTTCATTCTCTACTGTGTAACACAGAGATGTCAGAAATACGAGAAATCTTGTAGATATTTACTGAACAAATAAGAGATTTATTGAGATGTCTAAATGAGGCTATTAATTATTGAAGTGGGCAAAGGTAGTGGAAAAGACACTATACTTGGGGTAGAAGAGCTCAGTTAAGGTTCACATTGACCAACAAATAGCTGAGATTCTGAACAAGTTCCTAAGACTCTGTAAGTCTAATCTTCTTATCTTTAAAATTAAAATAATTGCTCCACAAGGTCCTTGTGAAGATGACCTAAGATAACGCACTGAAGAGGTGCCTGCGTGGCTCAGTCTGTTAAAGTGGCTGCCTTCAGCTCAGGTGGAATCTCAGGGTCCTGGGAAATGCAAATCCTGCATTTGGATTCCTGCTCAGTGGAGAGGTGGCTTGTCCCTCTCCCTCTGCTCCTACCCCTGCTCCACCCCGCTTGTGTGCCCGCACTCTCTCCCTCTCTCTCCCTCTCAAATAAACAAATGAAATCTTGAAAAAAAGATGATCCAGCATGCCTGGGTGGCTCAGTGGGTTAAGCCTCTGCCTTTGGCTCAGGTCATGATCTCAGGGTCCTGGGATTGAGTCCCGAGTTGGGCTCCCTGCTCGGCAGGGAGCCTGCTTCCTCCTCTCTCTCTTTGCCTGCCTCTCTGCCTACTTGTGATCTCTCTCTGTCAAATAATTAAATAAAATCTTTAAAAAAAAAAGATGATCCATGGGAAAATGCCTGTTTTTAACATATAGAAAGTATAATATTTATGATATTCAGTTGAATCTAAATGATGTTTCATGTTCGAGTATTTCTTACAAAGATACACTGTTTAATTTCTGCAAGGAAAGGCCATAATTTTGGTACAATTTTTCTGTGTCAATAGTTTATGGACTAAAAATAATTGTCCAATATAAAGGCAAAGTACCTGTTGACATCTGCAAAATGACTTAAATCTTTAAAATCTTGTCCATATGTCCTCTCACTCCCCAGCATGGTGAGAGAAATTTTACTTTAATGCTTCTAATTATTGATTTTCAACAACTGACCATCCTCCAGAATTTCCTTACATGGACTTTTTAAAATATGTGTTATATTAAGATTTCTAATAAATTGAAATTAGTTTTCCTTAAAATGATTGGAGAATTTTATTTTGCATTTGCCATTCATTCCATCTCATTAAACATCACCATCTAATATCTACCTCCAACTAGCTACTAGTATTTTTTACATTTGTACCACAATAAACTTTGATGGTTTAATAGTTGTAAAAGTATACTGCAATGTTTAGCCGTGCTGCTATTGCATGTATAATCAGGACTTCAGAAAGCATATCAAATGTACACAAATGTACATTTTTTTATCTAGCAAGATTCAATTTATCTGAGGTAGGCTGTTTTATATAGAAATATCTCAGGCGCGCCTGGGTGGCTCAGTGAGTTAAAGCCTCTGCTTTTGGCTCAGATCGTGATCCCAAGGTCCTGGGATCGAGTCCCACATCGGGCTCTCTGCTTGGCGGGGAGCGTGCTTCCTCCTCTCCCTCTGCCTGCTTCTCTGGCTAATTGTGATTTCTGTCTGTCAAATAAATAAATAAAATCTTTTTAAAAATCTCAAAAATATAGGAATATGTTTTCTTCTTTTATGGATTAATATTTCCAAAAAGAGATACCTTATTTGACAAAGTTTCTGAAACAAACCATGAGCTCCTACAAAACTGAAGTGGTCAAAAAGACAAAATATTGCTAACTCACCAACAATACTATGTTTTTATTCCCTGGAATCTGGAGATTAAGAAAAAAAAAAACACTGTACTCTAAGCCATGTTAGGTGGGATTATTATCCTAATACTGTAAAGAAATTTTCATTAAGTCGTGGCTTTTCATGTGTGAAGTACAAGCAGAGAATTACCTTTAGGAGATGGGGGAAAATTGTAACTACTTTTCAAATGTAACCTTGGCATTTTGAAAAGTGCAGTTATGGATCTGTCCTCATGGAGACAAATATTTTACCCTTCATTTCTGCACCAAAATTCAGCACATTATACCCACGTCTGATCTAGTCTCCATGCTCTCTCTTAGGAAGGTTATATGCTTTTAAAGATATGTCCCGATGAACAGCAAAAATTCACTGAATGTTCTCCACCCTTTTAACTGATACTGACAGGAATCTTCTTTTTGAAACTTCAGATTTTTCAAGACAAAAATCCATTTTTATGCACTAAAATAGATGATTCAGTCAAAAGAAAAAAGTTTGTGAGAACTTCAAAGCAACCACAATCCCTGGGACTGAGAATGAGACCCTATGGCCCCATTCTCCCAGTAGGACACACTTACAGAAATCAACATCACTTACAAACATCCAGAGTTTGCCTTCATTTTATCCCTTATTAATGAGAAGTGGAAGAAATGTTTAGAGTCACAGAATTCCACCGCTACGTATGTCATTATTTTATTTTTTTCTCCTCTTAACATTGAGATAATCTACACAAAATTGCTTTACCTGGTACCCAAAATATATTAGTTGTCCAGTAATGTGTTCATTTTAGTCTTTTCATTGTTTTTATTTCATTCATTTTTCCCTTTACACCTTGAAAAGATGCTAATTAAGAAATTCTAATCAATACAGTCAAACAGCAGACCTCATGTTTTCTTTTTCAAGAGTTCAGCTTTTTATTGAGCAGCTTATACAAGTGGTTTAGTCAAAAAGACCAAAGCCCATGTCATCATCAGACTCCTCAGATTCTTCTTTCTTTGCTTCCACTTTCTCCTCCTCAGCTGGGGCAGCAGTGGTGGAAGGAGCGGGACCTCCTGCTGGTGCAGCACCCGCTGCGGGGGCAGGTCCACCAGCTCCTCCATTGCAGGTGAGGCTCCCAATGTTGACGTTGGCCAGGGCCTTTGCAAACAAGCCGGGCCAGGAGGGTTCAACATTCACACCCGCTGCTTTAATGAGGGCATTGATCTCATCCTCCGGGACCGTCACCTCATCGTCGTGCAAGATGAGGGCCAAGTAGATGCAGGCGAGCTCCAAGACCGAGGCCATGGTGCTGGCGAGTGCTGAGCGGACGCTGCTGGGCGCGGTGCTAGTCCCAGGATGAAGTGAGGGCCTCACCCCAACATGGCCTTAGCTTCCTCGGAAGAACCGAGCACCTTAGCGGCAGCTGAGGAAAAAAGGAGACCTCATGTTTATCATCTGCAGAACTTTCTAAATCTGTAGAACAAAAACAAAACTTTTTAACGAATCTCATTACTGGCGTGTTCTTACTGGTAATTTCACACATGTGACTCATCAAATTTTGCCTCTGTGTATGCCGAGGAATAGGAGATCTTAGATTGTTACTATGCCAATGTACTTAAGCATTATCTCTTCTTGTATTTCAGTGTTGTTGTCTACCATGCGGTCTGAGGACCTGGCCTTTGAAAGCACGATAGAACTTGCTCTCAATGCAAACACAGTAATTTCACTTCAACACTGTATCACGATATATCTAAACAACAAAATCACATAGTTAACCCAATCTAATTCAGTCACTTACTCATTTCAGGGTTTTATTTTTCTTAATCACTTTATATTTTTACTGTCCAATGCTCGCTTCGGCAGCACATATATATATTTTTACTGTCCACATGGAATTTTGCCTTTATGTACCTCCATCTCCAGAGTAGGCATATCAAACATTATGAACACAGTTCACTTACAAAGGCAAAAACTTTCTGATAATTCATCTCATGGATTACAATTGGGTTTTTAACCTAACTGATTTTTCCTCATGGAAAATTTTAACACACAAAATTACATAGTGCATTTGTTTCTTTACTTACTTGTCTCTCTTCTACACTAGAATATCAAGTTTAGGAGGGCAGGGACTATTTCTTTGCTGCTATATCCTCACTGAATACAGCACGCAGCACACAGCAGATGGATGATAATGATTTGTTGGATGGCTGAGCAGATAAAAAAGCACAGGGAAAGTCTGTCTGTACTTGTTCAACCTTACGGAGGGTCAGAAGTTTACACTATTAGTTGGGACAGGATGGCTCCAATGGAATGGAATTGAGTATTTTGCTTCTCTTAGGTCAGTTAGGCTCTGTGAAAGGACCAGAAGGTTAGGGTGTGGTTAAATCCTCCTGAGGGCTAACATTGTGAAAAACAGAATGCACATGGTTCCCATGAGAACCTGGTAAAGCTTCAAGAGATCAATGTGTGGGGAGTGGGAGGTCTATGACTGGGTCCCCATGGAGTTTTTGTCTCTTAGACTTGTCCATACCAAGCCTCTAGAAGTTGTCAAAGTTCAGCTTTCCCTACCCCAATACTGCTCCTAGTTTTCTGCCGGTGGATTTTTGCCATAGTAATCTATGATTCTCTGTATTCACCTGTCTTTCCAATTCTAGGGACAGCAGTCTTGCTTGTAAACTCACTTCTCTCAAAGATCTCAGAAGAGCTGTTGACTTTTTAGTTTGTTCACTTTTTTACTTCTTAGAATACAGTGGCGACTTCCCAACTTCTTCTACGGTGGACAAGAAACAGGAAGTCCAAGTATGTGTTCTTCATTCTATTTAAGAAATCTTTGCCAGACAGAAAATCAATTTCTCCTATTCTCTTTTCTAGAAGTTTCATAATTGGGGGTTTATACTTAGGTCTATGACTCAATTTGAGTCTGTTTTTGTGTATGATAGGAGGTAAAATTTGAGATTCATTTTATTACCTGTATGTGCTAGCCTCTATTTTCAGCATAATTTGTTGATCTCTATCCCCACTGAATTGCCAATTGGCTTTATGTATGTGGTTCTATTTTTGGTTTTGTTATTCTGGTCCATTCACTTTTATCTTTTTTTTTTTTCCTTTTAAGATTTAATTTTTAAGTAGTCTCCTTACCCACCCCAGGGCTTGAACTCACAGCCCTGAGATAGTCACATACTCCACCAATTGAGCCAGCCTGGCACCCCTTGTTCAGTTCTGTCTTACCTTTATGCTTATGCTACACTGTCATGATTTTTGACCTGTATAATGAATCTTGAATTTAAGTGGTGTAAATCTCCAAAGTTTTTCCTATTTTTTAAAATCATTTTGGTTATTTTAAGTTCTCTTCATTTCTTCATGTATTTTGAATGTACTTTTCAGATTCTGTAAGGTGTCTGTTTGGAATTTGATGGAGAATGGTTTAATTCATAGATAAATTTGGGGACAATGTACATTTTAACTGATTACTTTGGTCTGTTGGACACTTCTTTGTAAGCTTTGAAGGCAAGGTCTAAAATAGCCTTTACTCTAGGTTAGTTCATTCCTGCTTTAAAAAAAAAAAGCATTTTATGTGTCTTTCCTGAACACCCCAGTTATCCTCCCAGGTCTGTGTGATCTCTGAATTATTCAGCACAGAGGTCCTGAGAATTTTCACCTCCTTAGCCTGATGAAGGTTACTCCTTTGTGTGCACAGATTAACATGCACCCACAATTTAAAACGATCCCTCTGCCTACTTCCATCCTTTATAGTATTCTGCCTTGCATGACCAGCTGGCTCAGGCTTCCCCAAAAGTAATTTCTGTTTTCTAAATGCAACAAGACAACACAGTTACCATTGGATTTCTCCTCCCAATGCCATGATCTGGAAAGTGTTTTTAGATAGCAAACGTAGTAACCATGATTTTAACCTCTTTTTTTTTCCTTGCCTTATGTGTCACACTCCCATGCTGTGTTTTCCAGTTTGTGAAAACAACTCTTTCATTTGGGTTATCAGGTTTTTAATAGCAGAAAGGGATATTTGATTCCAGTTAGTCTAATATGGACAAAGCTTGAACTTGTGAATATTTTAAATCAGAATTTTCTTCTCTGCTTTTGCTTATATAATAATACGTATGAACACTGATTTGGATGGAAGCTTTGTAAAATATTATGTGGAACCTTTACTCTTCTGCTTTTTTCCCTTCTTCTTTTACATTTCTCTCCACAGAAACAACTTTTATTGAATCATATGCTTCATGGGACCCCATCATCATCCTGTTAAGGGTGATATTGCTAGGTACTCTAACGACACCACATCTCGCTAGCTTAGCAGCCTAAATGATTCTTTCTCATTAGTCATGAGCCAGGCAGACTCTCCGTGGTAAGTCAGGTATCCAAGATCTTTTCATCCATGATGCTGAATTCACAAGCAGAAGAAGAGAACAAAGGGGTGATTATGCACAAGGTGTAATGATTAGGCTAAAAGTTCTGTTTTTCATTTCATCATTCAGAACTCACTTACATGGTTGCAATCAACTCATATGGAGTCTGAAAGACACAGTCTTCCATTGTGTTCATAGGAGGCAGTGGTGTGAGTGAATAATGACTCAGTCTTTACCACAAATACTAACTCATGCACAATGTCTCTATTATTTTATTTTATGTTATTTCTCCCTCTCTAGCTCTGATTAGAAGGCCCATTATCAGCCATCATCATAGGCAACTACTCTGGTGGATTTCCTTTGCTATGACTTTTACTCGAAACTTTGAGTTTTATATAATATGTATGTATATATACATACATATGTCTATATCTATATCTATATATTTAAATTGTGCTGTGCCTAAGAATTGTTTATACTTAGTAATATGATTTAAAATGCATTTCTGTTGTCATATGTATCTTTATAGAATATAGAGATTTTAAAGTTTTAATTATTTAGCATCATAACTTGAGATCCTAATTTAGTAATTATAAGGCAAGGAAAACATTCAATAAAAAAGGACAAATAAATCAAAACACTAAACAGACATAAAATAAAATAAAAACAAAATTAAAAAAAAACAAAAAGCAAAAATAAGCTTTCAACAGAACTGAGATTCACAGCCATGATAGAGACACAGTGATATAGTTTTCAAAAATCATAAGAAATATATTAAGAACTGTCATTATTGGGGCACCTGGGTGATCAGTCTTTGCGTTTGGCTCCGGTCATGATCCCGGGGTCCTGGGATTGAGCCCCGCATTGGGCTCTTTGCTCCACGGGGAGCCTGCTTCTCCCTCTCTCCCCTCTCTCTCTGCCTGCCTCTCTTTAAAGTTTAAAAAAAAAAGGGCACCTGGGTGGCTCAGTGGGTTAATCCCATACCTTTGGCTCGGGTCATGATCTCAGGGTCCTGGGATCGAGTCCCGCATCGGGCTCTCTGCTCGGCAGGGAGCCTGCTTCCTCCTCTCTCTCTCTCTTCCTGCCTCTCTGCCTACTTGTGATCTCTCTCTGTCAAATAAATAAATAAAAATCTTTTAAAAAAATTTTTAATTAAAAAAATAAGAACTGTCATTATTATTTGTAATCTCAAGAACTCCAAATTCTGCTTATTTCTTCCATTTGTATCTTCCTTTCCCCAAATTATTTTATAGGCATCTGTCTCATCTATTGATCAGAGATCACCACTCTATGTCAGAAATATCATAATAGAATCTGTATTCCTAATATTTCTAATAATGTTTTCTAAAAATAAAACCAAAAACAAGGTACTCACTAACATCATTTGAGAATCATAAATTTATGACATTTCTCTGTTCACATAATATGTGCACATACATGTATACTATATACTCATATTCTTACAAAAACAAGAATATAAAATGCATATACTAATTGAGAAACAAGCCATGAAGATAGTTTAGAAATAAGGAATTGTTCAAATCAATTAAAATTGTAGAGTTTTTCATAAATTTCTATTGCCGTATTAGCAAATTGGAGGTTTTTTGAATGGCTAATTATCTCCTTAGAAAGTATATATCTCTTCTAGCCTCCAAAGGTGACAGACAGGACCAAACCAGGGAATATTAGTAGTTGGATGGTATCAATGAGTTCTGAGTTCCAAGGTTGGAAAGTAAACTAGAGAGCTCCAAATGTGGAATTCCTGAAAAGTCAGAGAAACAAGTTAAACAAGAGAGCAACTGGCAAGGGGTGGAATGTCTTAAAATGTGTCCATTTCATATATGATGTCTTTAAATATGCAGGTTTTCTAGCACTGAAAAATTTTCCCTTTTATGCCTAGTATTTTAAAAATTTGTAATCATTGCAAATATTGAACTTCAAAAATGTTGTTATGGGGCCTGTGGGTGGCTTGGTAGGTTAAGCATCTATCTGCCTTTGGCTCAGGTCATGATTTGGGAGTCTTGGGATGGAACCGCATGTAGGGCTCCCTGCTCAAGGAGTCTGCTTCTCCTTCTCCTCTGCCCCTCTCCCTGCTTGTGCTTTTTTTTTTTTCTCTCTCTCTCTCAAATAAAATATTTTTAAAACATTATTACATCTATTTTTTAAGTGCAGTGACACATTGCCTGATATTGGAATGCTAAATCATCCTTGAATACTTGGGTAAGATCTTTCTTTCATGTCATGTGTTACTGTCATGTATTTTACAGGGTAACTGTACTATTGAATTTATATTATGTTCCTGACCTTTTCCTTTTTTTTTTTTTAAAGATTTTTTTTTATTTGACAGAGAGAGATCACAAGTAGATAGAGAGGCAGGCAGAGAGAGAGAGAGGGAAGCAGTCTCCCTGCTGAGCAGAGAGCCCAACGCGGGACTCGATCCCAGGACCCTGAGATCATGACCCGAGCCGAAGGCAGCGGCTTAACCCACTGAGCCACCCAGGCGCCCCTGACCTTTTCCTTTATGACAAGTTTTTTGATTACCTTTATACTGTTGGACTGATTTCATTGTATGGGCTATCTCAAATCCGTTTCTGTTTTGCTGCTATGTTTTGAGAGTTCTTTACACATTCTGGTTACTAACACTTGGTCAGATACGTGGTTTGCAAATATTTTCTCAGTCTTGGTTTCAGGCTCTCAGAGTCCCTTTCACAGAGCCTGGATTCTTAAGTTTGGTGAATTCCAGCTGATCCGTTCCTTTACATGAATCACACTTGGAGTGTCAAGTCTAAACTCTCTTTGCTTAGCCCCACAGTCCACATATTTTTATTAGAATTTTTCCTTTAAAGTTGTATAATTTTACCTTTTACCTTTAAGTATGTGATCCATCCGGAGTTCCCGTTTGTACAAGTTGTGGGTAGGATGAGTGGTTTTAAACAGAGACGCTGGATCTAGACTTCGAGTTATATTAGAAAGCTGTAGGAACCAAAACAGTCTGGTACTGGCACAAAAACAGACACATAGACCAATAGAACAGAAGAGAAAACCCAGAAATACACCTACAACTACGTGTTCTGTCAATCTTTGACAGAGGAGAAAAGAATGTCCAAGAGGAAAAAGACAGTCTCTTCAACAAATGGTGTTGGGAAAACTTTACTGATACACACAAAGCAATGAAACTGGACCATTTCCATACACCATACACAAAAGTAAACTCAAAATGGATTAAAGACCAAAATGTGAGACCTGAGACCATAAATATCCTGTAAGAGAGCACAGGCAGTAACTTCTTTGACATCAGCCATAGGAACTTCTTTCTAGATATGTCTCCTGAAGCAGGAGAAACAAAAACAAAAATGGAGTATTGGGACATCATCGAAATCTTCTGCATGGGGAAGGAATCAACAAAACTAAAAGGCAACCTACTGAATGGGATAAGATATTTGTAAACAACAAATCCGATAAAGGGTTAGCATTCAAACTCTATAAAGAACTGGTACAAGTCAACAGCCCCCAAAAAACAAATAATCCAATTAAAAAATGGGCAGAAGACTCGAACAGACGTTTTGCCAGAGAAGACATCCAGATGGACAGCAGACACATGAAAAGATGCTCACCATCACTCATTATCAAGGAAATACAAAGCAAAACAACGAGATACCACGTCACATGCATCAGAATGGCTGAAACCAGCAAGACAAGAAACAAGTGTTGGTGAGGATGGGGAGAAAGGGGAGTCCTCCTGCACTGTTGGAGGAAATGCAAATTGGTGCAGCCACTCTGAAAAACAATATGCAGTTTCCTCAAAAATTTAAAAATAGTTACCCTCTGATCTAGGAATCACACTACTTGCGTATTTACCCAAACAATAGAAAAACACTAATTTGAATGCGACCCACTCACCCCTGTGATTACTGCAGTATTCTTTAAAATTTACAGTGCCAAACGGTGAATGCAACCCAAGTGTCCATCAAGAGAGGAATGGATCAGAAGATGGGACATATATATATACAACGGAATATTATTCAGCCACAAAAATGAAATCTTGCCATTCACAATGGCATGGCTACAACTAGAGAATATAATGCTAAGTGAAATAAGTCAGAGAAAGACAAGTACCATATGATTTACTCATGTAGAATTTAGGAAACAGAACAAATGAGCAAAGCGGGGGAGAGAGAGAGGCAAACCAAGAAACAGTCTTAGCTATAGAGAACAAATTGATGGTGAGCAGAGCAGGAGTTGGTGGGGGGGGATGGTTGAAATAGGTGACGGGGAGCAAGAAGGACACGTGTCCTGATGAGCACTGGGTGATGTAAGGAATTACTGAATCACGTATTTTATACCTGAAACTTAACTATACTGGAATTAAAATAAAGTATAAAAAATAAAAATAAACGATACTGCATAAAGCTCCCTAGATCTTTCCGCCCTATGAGATTATAAGGGAAGTCTGCGACTCAGAAGAGGGCCCTCACCCAACCATGTCAGTGCCCTGACCTTGGACTTCTAGCCTCCAGAAATGGGAGAAATGAATTTCTGTTGTTTTAAAGTCACCCAGTCTCTAGTCACTTGTCACAGCTGACTGAGTTGGACTGCTCATAAACCAGAACACACACAGTACTGCATTGTATGGACACACCAGAGATTCATCTGGCTCCTCTGAATGACTATTATTTTTCCCCAACTTTTTGTTCCTGAAACAAGGAATGCTGAAATCGATATTCTTAGAACATCCATATATACCTGAATGCTCCCCACACCTATTTACTGTCTGCTGACTTTCCTTGTGGTTTATGCAAAGGTAAACTGTATTTACTCAGGTGGTCAAGTTGATCGATTATATTTCCTTTATGGATTCTGGACTTACTTTTATGCTTCCTAAGACCTTGTCCACTCCAACGTCATACACTGAAATTGATCCATCCACGTTTTCGGCCAGTACTTTCATGGTTTCAGTTTCACAGGCAGGCCCACTGGACCCCCATGGAATCTTCTCTGTCCGCCCTGGAGATGGAGGAGCACCGCTGTCGCTCTGGGAAGCTGGGGTAGGGCATGGGGGCTGCTGGCGTCTCTGGGAAACTTTGATGTTTTCCTCTGGCACAGGAGTCCCCAAGAGTCAGCCGCCTTCTCCTTGGCAGTCCCGGGCAGGCAAAGGCGGTTTCAGGACACCTCTTGGATAAAAAAGTCAAAGCCCTTCTTCTGCGTTTGGAGTCACGGGGTGCCAGGCCTGCCGATCCCGCTGGCCCTGTACTCCAAGCCAGGCTATCCCGGTCCACAACCGGCGCCCTATGCCCTCCTCGCGCTGGGAAGTGGGATCCCAGCCAGACCGGATTCAATCCAACCTGCAGCAGCCGCCTGCGCACCCCGCGGGCCTGCGTCCCCGGTGCACAGCCCGCACTTTTGGCCTGTTGTCTGGCGCCACCTGGCGTCGCCGTCGTAGTGTGCCTCCAGAGCAAGGGATGGGATTTGGCTGCAGTCCGCGAAGCAGCGTTCCGGAAGGCCCAAGGTGCTCCCAGAATCTCCTCGCGGGGCCGGGTGTCTGCAGGTCTCCAATCCGCGGAGGGCTGTACCAGGAGGTTTGCTGGGGAAGAGAAGGGCCTCGCACTTCCCTCGCAGAGGGTCATCCAGCACACGCCAATGCCCGACCGCCGGCGGGAACCGACTGGAGGGCCGAGAGGTTACAGGATAGGGCCTTCGGGACCCAGAGATGGGGACCCCACAGTGCGGAAAGGGCGCCACGGGTTCTCCGTGGTTCCCTGTGAATCGCTACCGTGGCCCATACCCGCCACGGCCAACTCCCATTTCCTTCCCCACCTTGCCAGGTCTCAACAGGGGCAGGGACAGGTTTGGGGAGCAGTGGGAGCCACCGAGAAAGGCGATAGGACGTGGCAACTCGCAGGGTCCCCTTCTCAGGGACACATGAGCAAGGGGACGGCGGGCCAAGTGTTGGGGCACCCGCTGAGCCTGAGAAAAGAGCAGGTTGGCGGTCCTGACGCCTTCTGGGGTCCAGGTTGACCAGCAGGACCTCAGGATTGCTTTTGGGTCAATTTGAAGTTTCAGATATGAGGCCCCCCCTCCCCCCCGTTGATTGGAAAATCGGACTTAAAAACTGGCACCAAGATACCGTGGGAATAAACGGACTTGGTCGCTGGCGCCAAAATGAGGGCTGAAACACCTTTGTGTCACGGAGGGTAGACCAGGTGGACAGACTGGAACCCCAAATGAACAGGTTAATCTGTGGTGTTTGTCAGATAGAATAGGAATAGGTGTCCTGAGGTTTACAGCAATGATACTTTTTATAGAAACATAAAGTGTTATAAGGACACCGGTGCTAAATTTTTTTACATATATATGAATTATAATATAAATTTAACTATAAATTTGAGCTACTATAAATAGTAAATAATTCTGGTTTTGTCATTGCTTTAACCATTATTGTAATAATATGGATAATTTTATTATTTATTTTTTCTTTTTAAATTTAATTTCAATTATTTAACATATACTGTATTATTAATTTCAGAGGTAAAGTTCAGTGATTCATCCATCTTATATAATACCCAGTGTTCATTGCATACATTCCTCCTTAGTGCCCATCACCCAGTTACCCTATCCTACCCCCTCCCCTCCAGCAACTCTGTTTGCTTCCTCCGATTAAGTCTCTTAAGGGTTGTCTCCCTCTGATTTCATCTTGTTTCCTTCTCTTCCCCTATGCTCCTCTGTTTTGTTTCTTAAATTCCACATATCAGAGAGATCATATGGTAATTGTCTTTCACTGATTGACTTATTTTGCTTAGCAAAATCCCTCTAGTTCCATCCACATCATTGCAAATGGCAAGCTTTCATTTTTTAAAATATCTGAGCAATAGTCCATTGTGTGTGTGTGTGTGTGTGTGTGTGTGTGTGTGTGTGTATCCCACATCTTCTTTATCCGTTCAACTGTCATTGGACATCTGGTCTCTTTCCATAGTTTGGCTATTGTGGACATTGCTGCTATAAACATAAACATTGGGGTTCAGGGTGCCCCTTTGGATCACTACATTTGTATCTTGGGGTAAATACCCAGGAGTGCAATTGCTGGGTGGTAGGGTAACTCTATTTTCAACTTTTTGAGGAACCTCCATATGGTTTTCCAGAGCGGCTGCTCCAGCTTGCATTCCCGCCGACAGTGGAGGAGGACTCCCTTTCTCCCCATCCTCTCCGACATCTGTCCATTCCTGACTGGCTCATTGTAGCCCTTCTTACTAGTGTGAGGTGGTCATCTTATTGTGATTTTGATTTGTATTTCCTGATCCTGAGTTTGACATGTTCTTTATAAATTTTGGATAGTAGCCCTTTATCTGATTTTTCATTTGCACATATCTTCTCCCATTCTGTCCCAGCGGTTTCCTTGTTGTGGCAAAAGCTTTTTTATCTGGATGAATTCCCCAGTGGTTCAGGTTTGCCTTTCCTTCCCTGCCGTTGGAGACGTGTCTAGCAAGAAGTTGCTGCACGCCGAGGTCACCGAGGTTGCTGCCTGTGTTCTGCTCCAGGATTTGGATGGATTCCTGTCTCCCATTTAGGGCTTTCATCCATTTTGAGTCATTTTTGTGTCTGCTGAAAGAAATGGTCCAGTTTCATTCTTCTGCATGTGGCTGTTCAATTTTTCTAACACCATTTGTTGGAGAGACTATCTTTCTTTCCATTGGATAATCTTTCCTGCTTCATTGAAGATTAGTTGACCTATTTATTATTATTACTTTTTAATAT